>NC_086128.1:15231275-15599608 GCF_963921235.1 Mobula hypostoma | reverse complement strand
GCCTCAACACTGAAAAAACTGACTGTACAAAGTTCAAAGTAAATTTATTATCAAAGTACATATATGTCACCATATGCAACTCAGATTCATTTTCTTGCAGGCATACTCAATAAATCCATAATAGAATAATAACCATAATAGAATCAATGGAAGACCACACCAACTTGGACATACAACCACTGTGCAAAAGACAGCAAACTGTACAAATACAAAAATAAAGAAATAATAATAATAAATAACCAATATATATTGAGAACATTGGTGTATACATTCCAGTCTGTAAAGCAGCCAGTCAATATACTCTCCTCTACACATCTATAGAAGTTTGTCAAAGTTTTAGATGTCATGCCGAATCTTTGCAAAGTCCTAAGGAAGTAGAGGTGCTGATGTGCTTTCTTCCTCATTGCACTTATGTGCTGGGCCCAGGACAGGTCATCTGTTGAGGACCGGCTAATGGACCTCTGGTTTCCTCCTCCTGAAGTCAATAATCAGCTCCTTGGTCTTGCTGACATTGAGTAAGAGGTTGTTGAGATGACTCCACTCAGACAGGTTTTCAATCTCCCTGATTCATCACCACCTTTGATCTGACCTACAACAATATGAAGGTATCTAATACAGAGGCCACCGAGTGTATATGCAAGTTCTTGACTTCAACTGATTCTGTATATTTGAGCATCCTAATATTGCTTTGGGTTTCTATTTTGCCTCTTGAAGATAGCTGTGATTTTTGAGATTTTGTTTAAAGTCAGTTGCATTTCTGCACAGTCATGCATTTGAGTCACATCAGTCAAGTGTATGGTGAGTGGATGGTGATCATCTGCAGTTGTGCGCCTTCCAGATGGGGTCACTACAATAACCAGAACTGAAACTACCAAATTCATTTTATAGGCATATGCTAATCCCTTCTCAATATCTAGTTATTAATTCCTGGGATCATCTTGATCTTGACTTGTGTCTTGGTACACATTGCAACGTATTCAAAACCAGTTTCAAATCTGCAGGATGTGTCTCAAATATGGATTGTAAATGGCAACTGTTGCTTATGATTAGAGCCAAGCTTGATTATGAATGTATTTAGTTTTCTACTTATAATGACACAGAATGGTGCCACTCGTTCCATCAGGTCTAACAGCTACCATGGAAGCAATCCTATTACCTTCAGCTTTCTTTTCATTATTTCTTCATACTCCTCTCTCTCAGTTGTGTCCATCCATTCCCCTTTGATTCTTTTTGCCATTAACCTACACGAAGGGGTAATTTCATGTAAGTAGCAATCAATCGAGAGGAACTCATAAATTCAAATCAAATAAATCAGATAACCAGGTGGATGCATTTAGCAAAACAAATCAAAATCCACTTAATTTTTTTCCACTGACTAAAAGGAAGCTGCAAACAATAAGTTTTAATAAGTATTGTCAAAAAAAACACAAGAATGTGAGAAGTAGGACCATGACTGTTATCATACAACTCTTTCGTTCAATAAAATTGTGACCGATCTGATCTTTGCCCCTAATCTGCTTTGCTGCCCAATCCTCAAAATCTTTGAATCCCCTATAACCCTATCTTAGCCTTCAGTGTAGAACTGGGGAGGTGCAGCTCAGTTGATCAAGTCTAGGCCAATCATTCCAATCATTAATCCTATCCTAACTTGTTTTATTTTCCCAACAACACTCCCCAGAGTCTACAACTCACCTAAACTCTAGGAGCAATTTGCAGTAGCCAACAAACCTATCAGCCTCTATGTCAATAAGACATAAGACAAAAGAGCAGAGTTAGGCCATTTGGCCCATGAAATCTGCTCCACCATTTCATCATGGCTGATGTACTTCCCTCTCGACCCCATTCTCCTGTAACCTTTCATGCCCTGACTAATCATGAACCAATCAACCTCTGCTTGGCCTCCACAGCCACCTGTGGAACACCAGCAGTCATTGGGAGCTAATCAGAAAAGGCTCCCTTTGCCTCCTGCCAATTAGCCAATGCTCTCTCCGTGCAAGTATCTTTCCTGTAATACCATGGGCTCTTATCTTGTTAAGCAGCCTTAAGTTTGGCACCATGTTAAAGGCCTACAGAAAATCCAAGTACACAACATCCACTGATTCTCCTTTGTCTATCCTGCTTGTTACTTCCTCAAAGAATTCCAACAGATTTGTCAGGCAAGATTTCCTCTTAAGGAAACCATGCTGACTATGGCCTATTTTATCATGTGCCTCCAAGTATCCAGAAACCTCATCCTTAATAATTGACTTCCTTGGTATCCACATTTCCGAGGATCTCACCTGGTCCCTGAACCCCTCCATCTTGATCTAAAAGGTGCAACAGCGCCTTTATTTCCTGCGAAGCATCAAGAAAGCTCACCTCTGTCCCAGGATACTGAAGGACTTTTACCGCTGTACCATTCAGAGCATACTCACCAACTGCATCTCAGTGTGGTATGGCAATTGTCCCGTATCAGACCGCAAAGCAGTCCAGCGGATTATCAGCACCCAATTGCCCACCATTGAGAACATCTACCATAAACGCTGCCTGGGCAGGGTGAAGAGCATTATCAGGGATGCATCTCAGCATAACCATGGACTTTTTACTCTCCTCCCATCCGGTAGGTGCTACAGGAGCCTCCGCTCCCGCACCAGCAGGCACAGGAAGAGCTTCTTCCTTGAAGCTGTGACCCTGCGGAACCTCACATCACAGCGCTAAGCAGTATTGCACCCATAGTGTACTGTCTCAGTACTTTCATATTTGTGTGCTGTAGCACTTGCTTTTTATTCGCAGTTATTTTGTAAGTAACACTATTCTTTGCATTTCTGGTCAGATGCAGAATAGCTGATCCCCTTGTGGGCTCAACCACGAACTGCTCTAAAAAGCAATATTTTAGGTATTCTACAAATGATCTCTCTTGGGATCCAGTACCAACTGATTTTCCCAATCTACCTGCATATTGAAATCCATGCATTTTCTGCCTTCCGTTGTAACTTGTAGCTTACATCCTGGCTACTGTTTGGAAACCTGTATTAAACTCCCATCAGGATCTTTTTATCCTTGCAGTTTCTTAACTCAACCCACAAGGATTCTACATTTTCTGATCCTATGTCACATCTTTCTAAAGATTTGATTTCATTTTTCATGAAGAGCCACACCACCCCTCTGCCTCCCTACCTGTCTGTCCATTCGATACAATGTGTATCCTTGAATGTTAAGTTCTTATAATCTTCTTACAGCCACCACTCAGCGATGCCCACAATGTCGTACCTGCCAATCTCTAACCGCACTACAAGATCATTGACCTTTCTCTGTGCACTGCGTGCATTCAAATATAACATCTTCAGTCCTGTATTCATCACCCTTTTCAATTTTGCTCCATTGTTACACTCCAACTCATTCCACTGACTGCAATTTTGCCCTATCATCTGCCTGTTCTCTCTGACAGTCTCACCACACACTGCCTCTGCTTGTATACCAACAGCCCCCACGCTCAGCCCTATCACTCCGGTTCCCATACCCCTGCCCAATTAGTTTAAAAAGTCGCCAATAGCTCTGGCAAACCTGCCTGTAAGGATATCGGTCCCCAAACAGTTCAAGTGTAATGGTCCCTTTTGTACAAGTCATACTTTCCCCAGAAGAGATCTCAATGATCCAAAAATTTGAAGCCATGCCCCCTGCACCAGTTTCTCAGCAATGCATTCATCTTCCAAATTATCCAATTCTTACCCTCACTGGGGCAGCAATCTAGAGACCACTACCCTTGAAGTCCTGCTTTTCAGCTTTCTAGCTAGCTCACTATATTCTCTCTTGAGAATCTCCTCACTTTTCCTTCCAAAGTCAATAGTGCCAATATGTACCAAGATCTCTGACTGCTCACACTCCCCATTTAGAATGCTGTTGACCCGATATTATACATCCCTGACCCTGGCACCAGGGAGGCAATTTACCATTTGGGCATCTCTATTGCATCCACAGAATCTTGTAGCTACTGTCACAACCATGGACTCTGCTGTAGGGTCTACGCGCCCCCGCAGGCAGCCGCAGCAAATTTCACAATGGCACTCATGAATATGCACGTGTCAGTTAATTACTATTTCATTATGGTGGTACTTAACTCCCTTCTTTTTGTTGTAGTTTTGTCGAGACTTGAGCAAAGCACAGCAACGTTATACTGTCTGCTTACATTTGGCCTGGCCTGAGAAAGTGGGCTATCGATTCGATTGACTCTGGAGACTGGCGCTACTCGTTTTATATTTAGATATTCCTTTCAGCCACAGAGTTAGCATCTCGTTTTCCATTTGAGAGTTCTAGTAAATGGCCCTGTTTGGCCCAGCGTTTATTGCTTTCTTTCCCTTTAAGATCCTGCTTGCTTTAAAGTCTGTGAACTATCAACCCGCTTCAGTTTCTCTTTCCCTACACTTGGGCCATATCCGAACGTTTTGATATCTACTGCTCTAACTATGGAATACCCAATCACTACTACGGTCCTCTTCTCCCCCCTTGCCTTCTGAGCCACAGCACCAGAGTCGGTGCCAGAGCCCTGGTCCCCACCCTCTGGTACATCTATGTCTGTGGGGGAAGCCAGGCCACACAGCCGCAACCTGCATCATCACACAGACAACATGCAACCTCTACATAAATACTACCTTAGAAATAGGTAAAAGTTTCCTTCTATTCACCCCATCTATAATTTTAGTTGTACATATGTCCCTCAGCCACCTCTGCTCCAAGAAAATTTTTTTTTCCAAAAATATTCAGAAATATTACAAAATAAAAATAATTACATACAAGAAAAAAAACAGTCGTTGACTGTGAGTCCTAATTCAATAAAGTTATTAACAATAAAAATTTTGCGTTGACTCTCTGTTCATTTACAAATGAAAGATGTTTACAATAAACCATGCATTTAGTCTCAACCCTTAGTCAAGAGTTAAGACTTATTAACAATCAAATTATCAACAATAAAGGCAGACAATGGCTCTAATACTTTCCCAAATTAACAATTCCACCCACTCCTTGGGCACCATGTTGATTATCTGTCCACACCGCTGATGAGGGTTAGTCTCCTCCCCACCCAACCCCTCCCACTCCCACGGGTGATGAACCTTAAACTGTGGTCCTTCCCCACCGGGCCTTTGCGGTGGCCGCACCAAGTTTGAGTGCATCCCTCTGCACGTACTCCTGCAGGCGAGAGTGTGCCAGTCGGCAGCATTCTCCCATGGACATCTCCATGTGCTATCCCAATCTATCCAATCTCTCTTTTATAACTAAAATGCTTCATTCCAGGCAACATCCTGGTGATTCTCCTCTGCAATCACATCCTTACTATAGTGTGGTGACCAGATTTGCACATACCACTTGAGTTGTTTTCTAACCAATGTTTTACTAAGTTTTACAAAAACTACATTTGCTTTTACATTCAGTGGCTCCTTTATTAGGTACACCTGTACACCGGCTTGTTAATAAAAATATCCAATCAGCCAATCGTGTGGCAGCAACTCAATGCATAAAACCACATAGATATGGTCAAGAGGTTCTGTTGTTGTTCAGACCAAACATCAGAACAGAGAAGAAATGTGATCTTTGACCATGGAATAATTGTTGGTGCCAGACAGGATGGTTTGAGTATCTCAGAAACTGATGATCTCCCAGGATTTTCACGAACGACAATCTCTAGAGTTTGCAGAGAATGGTGTAAAAACACAAAAGCATCCAGTGAATGGCAGTTCTATGGGCAAAATTATCTTGTTAACGAGAGAGGTCAGAGGAGAATGGTTTAAGCTGACAGAAAGGCGACAGTAACTCAAAGAAACACACGTTATAACAATGGCATGCAGAAAAGCGTCTCTGAATGCACAACACTTCGAAGTGAAGTGGATGGGCTACAGCAACAGAAGGCCACGAACGTACACTCAGTGGCCACTTTATCAGGTACAGGCGGTAGCTAATAAAGTGGCCACTAAATGTACATGCCCTTTATGGCTGTAGCGGGACTTCTCTACTTCTGTACATCCTTCTATATGTCTACAATCCAGACCAAACCCCAAGTTTTCTTTTAATTACTTATGGTACCCGCCTGCCCGCTTGTAACTCCGTGATTCATCTCCAAGGACACACGATTCTCATTATACAGCAACAGTCTGTATTCTTGCTCCATCTTGCTCCAGAAACATTTCGAATGTTGAAAGGGTTGGACAGAGTGGATGTGGAAAGGTTGTTTCCCTTGGTGGGTGAGTCCAGGACAAGAGGCCATAGTCTTAGAATTAGAGGGTACCCAGTTAAAACAGAGATGAGGAGAAATTTTTTTAGCCAGAGGGTCCTGGATTTGTGGAATTCGTTGCCACATACAGCTGTGGAGGCCCAATCATTGAAGGTGTTTAAGGAGGAGATTGACAGGTATCTAATTAGTCAGGGTATCAAGGGATATGGGGAAAAAGCCGGAAATTGGAACTGGATGGGTGAATAGTTTAGCTCATGGGGGAGCTGCGGCGCTCCTTTGTCTTGTGATCTTGTGATCTTGTGATTTAAGCAATATTCTGATTTTCTGCTCTTCCTGTCCATTTGGATAGCCTCACATTTCCCTACATTATACTCAGTCAGCCAAGATTTTACCAACTTACCCTTTTGTACTCTGCTCACAACTGGTTTTCTCACTCATCTTTATATCATCAGCAAATTTGGCTATCATATACTTGGTTATCTTCGTCTATTGACTTAAATTTTAAATGGTTGAAGTTCCAGCATTGATTTTTATGGCACCCCACTCTTTCGTCAACCTTAAAACAACCTAGTTATCCTTACTCTCTTTTCCTTGTGATTTAGTCAATCCTTTATCGATGCTAAAGTGTATTGTCCCCAAACAATAGCCTGGATATAGGGTGCAAGTTGAATCAAGAGCTATGATTGGCATGTCGCAAAGGTAATGCTACGGTTGTTATGGGGATTTTAACATGCAGGTAGACTGGGAAAATCAGGTTGGTACTGGACCCCAAGAAAGGGAGTTTGTGGAGTGCCTCAGAGATGGATTCTTAGAGCAGCTTGTATTAGAGCCTACCAGGGAGAAGGCAATTCTGGATCTAGTGTTGTGTAATGAACTGGATTTGATAAGGGAACTCGAGGTAAAGGAGCCATTAGGAGGTAGTGACCATAATATGATAAGTTTTAATCTACAATTTGAGAGGGAGAAGGGAAAATCGGAAGTGTCAGTATTGCCGTTGAACAAAGGGGACTATGGAGCCATGAGGGAGGAGCTGGCCAAAGTTGACTGGAAAGATACCCGAGCAGGGATGACAGTGGAACAACAATGGCAGGTATTTCTGGGAATAATACAGAAGGTGCAGGATCAGTTCATTCCAAAGAGGAAGAAAGATTCTAAGGGGAGTAAGGGGCGACCGTGGCTGACAAGGGAAGTCAAGGATAGTATAAAAATATAAGAGAAGAAGTATAACATAGCAAAGATGAGCGGGAAGCCAGAGGATTGGGAAACTTTTAAGGAGCAACAGAGGATAACTAAAAAGGCAATACGCGGAGAAAAAATGAGGTACGAAGGTAAACTAGCCAAGAATATAAAGGAGGATAGTAAAAGCTTCTTTAGGTAAGTGAAAAGGAAAAAAATAGTTAAGACCAAAATTGGGCCCTTGAAGACAGAAGTGGGTGAATTTATTATAGGGAACAAGGAAATAGCAGACGAGTTGAACAGGTACTTTGGATCTGTCTTCACTAGAGAAGACACAAACAATCTCCCAGATGTAATAGTGGCCAAAGGACCTAGGGTAACGGAGGAACTGAAGGAGATTCACATTAGGAAGAAAATGGTGTTGGATAGACTGATGGGACTGAAGGCTGATAAATCCCCAGGACCTGATGGTCTGCACCCCAGGGTCCTTAAGGAGGTGGCTTTAGAAATCGTGGACACATTGGTAATTATTTTCCAATGTTCTATAGATTCAGGATCAGTTCCTGAGGACTGCAGGGTAGCTAATGTTATTCCACTTTTTAAGAAAGGAGGGAGAGAAAACAGGGAATTATAGACCAACTAGCCTGACATCAGTAGTGGGGAAGATGCTGGAGTCAATTGTAAAGGATGCAGGTCGTGCATGCAGCCTGTTACAGCTGCTCCAACTAGTTTTCTTACTTTTTTCTTCTTACTTTCTTAACTTATTTGCTGTTTTTTTTTCACGGTAATGCGTTGAAGCCTCACCCTCTCTAACATGCTGGTGGAGAGAGTTTTATTTGGGTTTTTAGCGCTGGAAATAGTTACATTCGGACACGTTTCATTAGCGGAGCAGCAGTATGGTCACATTCAAACAACAGGAATTCTGCAGATGCTGGAAATTCAAGCAACACACATCAAAGTTGCTGGTGAACGCAGCAGGCCAGGCAGCATCTCTAGGAAGAGGTACAGTCGACGTTTCAGGCCCAGACCCTTCGTCAGGACGAACTGAAGGAAGAGTTAGTAAGAGATTTGAAAGTGGGAGGGGGAGGGGGAGATCTGAAATGATAGGAGAAGACAGGAGGGGGAGGGATGGAGCCAAGAGCTGGACAGGTGATTGGCAAAAGGGATATGAGAGGATCATGGGACAGGAGGCCCAGGGAGAAGGAAAAGGGGGAGGGGGGAAACCCAGACGATGGGCAAGGGGTATAGTCAGAGGGACAGAGGGAGAAAAAGGAGAGTGAGAGAAAGAATGTGTGCATAAAAATAAGTAACAGATGGGGTACGAGGGGGAGGTGGGGCCTTAGCGGAAATTAGAGAAGTCGATGTTCATGCCATCAGGTTGGAGGCTACCCAGACGGAATATAACGTGTTGTTCCTCCAACCTGAGTGTGGCTTCATCTTTATAATAGAGGAGGCCGTGGATAGACATGTCAGAATGGGAATGGGATGTGGACATCAGTGGATAAACTGTCTCCAGAGACAGAGACAGAAAGATCTAGAAAGGGGAGGGAGGTGTCGGAAATGGACCAGGTAAACTTGAGGGCAGGGTGAAAGTTGGAGGCAAAGTTAATAAAGTCAACGAGTTCTGCATGCGTGCAGGAAGCAGCGCCAATGCAGTCGTTGATGTAGCGAAGGAAAAGTGGGGGACAGATACCAGAATAGGCACGGAACATAGATTGTTCCACAAACCCAACAAAAAGGCAGGCATAGCTAGGACCCATACTATAAGCCTACTGACTCTCACAGTTACTATAAGCCTACTGACTCTCACAGCTATCTGGACTATTCCTCTTCTCACCCTGTCTCTTGCAAAAATGCCATCCCCTTCTCGCAATTCCTCCGTCTCCGCCGCATCTGCTCTCAGGATGAGGCTTTTCATTCTTGGACGAGGGAGATGTCTTCCTTTTTTAAAGAAAGGGGCTTCCCTTCCTCCACTATCAACTCTGCTCTTAAACGCATCTCCCCCATTTCACGTACATCTGCTCTCACTCCATCCTCCCGCCACCCCACTAGGAATAGGGTTCCCCTGGTCCTCACCTACCACCCCACCAGCCTCCGAGTCCAACATATTATTCTCCGCAACTTCCGCCACCTCCAACGGGATCCCACCACTAAGCACATCTTTCCCTCCCCCCCCCACTGCATTCTGCAGGGATCGCTCCCTACGCAACTCCCTTGTCCATTCGTCCCCCCCATCCCTCCCCACTAATCTCCCTCCTGGCACTTATCCGTGTAAGCGGAACAAGTGCTACACATGCCCTTACACTTCCTCCCTTACCACCATTCAGGGCCCCAAACAGTCCTTCCAGGTGAGGCAACACTTCACCTGTGAGTCGACTGGGGTGATATACTACGTCCGGTGCTCCCGATGTGGCCTTTTATATATTGGCGAGACCCGACGCAGACTGGGAGACCGCTTTGCTGAACATCTACGCTCTGTCCGTCAGAGAAAGCAGGATCTCCCAGTGGCCACACATTTTAATTCCACATCTCATTCCCATTCTGACATGTCTATCCATGGCCTCCTCTACTGTAAAGATGAAGCCACACTCAGGTTGGAGGAACAACACCTTATATTCCGTCTGGGTAGCCTCCAACCTGATGGCATGAACATCGACTTCTCTAACTTCCGCTAAGGCCCCACCTCCCCCTCGTACCCCATCTGTTACTTATTTTTATGCACACATTCTTTCTCTCACTCTCCTTTTTCTCCCTCTGTCCCTCTGAATATACCTCTTGCCCATCCTCTGGGTACCCCCCCCTTGTCTTTCTTCCCGGACCTCCTGTCCCATGATCCTCTCATATCCCTTTTGCCTATCACCTGTCCAGCTCTTGGCTCCATCCCTCCCCCTCCTGTCTTCTCCTATCATTTTGGATCTCCCCCTCTCCCTCCAACTTTCAAATCCCTTACTCACTCTTCCTTCAGTTAGTCCTGACGAAGGGTCTCAGCCTGAAACATCGACTGCACCTCTTCCTACAGATGCTGCTTGGCCTGCTGCGTTCACCAGCAACTTTGATGTGTGTTGTTAGTATGTTCACATTGTTTATTCTAGGGACCAGCTGATTGAGTTTATGCCGGCCGGTTTAGTGAACAGAGCGGCGGACACCCCTGCTGAAATCTGGAGGAAAACACACAGAGGATGCAGAGGGGGATCACAAAGGCGAGGAAAGAGGACCAGGTCGAGACAACAGAGACTTATGGAGAAGAGGAGTTATAAGCCGTGTCTTCTCTTTCTCATTATGGGCAATGTGGGATTGCTGGGTAATAAAATGGACGAGTTCACGGCACTAGCCAGGAGTCAGAGAACATTTCGGGAGTGCAGTGTTATGTGTTTTACTGAAACGTGGCTGCACATGGACATACCCGACCAAAACCTTTCCATGGAGGGCTTCCAGACCGTTTGGGCTGACCGGAGGTGCACTGAGAGCGGTAAGCATAAAGGAAGGGGGGCTTGCTGTTCTGGTTAACAACAGATGGTGCAATCCTGGTCATATTACAATCAAGGAACGTGTTTGTAGCCCGGATATTGAACTTTTTGCTGTTGGACTCCGGCCATATTCCACCGAGATGCAACACTGGTTGTTCCTGCCTCTGGCCATCGGACTTTGCAGCTCCTCCCGTGGAGGGTCAGACACCCTGAGCCAATGGGCTGGTCCTGGACTTATTTCCATCTGGCATAGTTTGCATATTGTTGTTTGATTGTTTGTGGTTTTGTATTGCTATATTTATGCTCTATTCTTGGTTGGCGCAGCTGTAATGAAACCCAATTTCCCTCGGGATCAATAAAGTATGTCTATGTCTATGTCTAAATAGCAGCACATTTGGATGGCAGTAACAGGATTGGTCAGAGTCAGCATGGATCTACGAAGGGGTAATCATGCTTGACTAATCTTCTGGAATTTTTTGAGGATGTAACTATGAAAATGGACAAGGGAGAGCCAGTGGATGTAGTGTACCTGGACTTTCAGAAAGCCTTTGATAAGGTCCCACATGGGTACTGACATGGATAGAAAATTGGTTGGCAGACAGGAAACAAAGAGTAGGGATTAACGGGTCCCTTTCAGGATGGCAGGCGGTGACTAGTGGGGTACCGCAGGGTTCAGTGCTGGGACCACAGCTGTTTACAATATATATTAATGATTTAGATGAAGGGATTAAAAGTAACATTAGCAAATTTGCAGATGACACAAAGCTGGGTGGCAGTGTGAAATGTGAGGAGGATGTTATGAGAATGCAGGGTGACTTGGACAGGCTGGGTGAGTGGGCAGATGCATGGCAGATGCAGTTTAATGTGGATAAATGTGAGGTTATCCACTTTGGTGGCAAGAACAGGAAGGCAGATTACTATTTGAATGATGTCAAGTTAGGAAAAGGGGAAGTACAACGAGATCTTGGTGTCCTTGTTCATCAGTCATTGAAAGTATGCATGCAAGTACAGCAGGCAGTGAAGAAAGCTAATGGCATGTTGGCCTTCATAACAAGGGGAGTTGAGTATAGGAGCAAAGAGGTCCTTCTGCAGTTGTACAGGGCCCTAGTGAGACCACACCTGGAGTATTGTGTACAGTTTTGGTCTATAAATTTGAGGAAGGATATTCTTGCTATTGAGGGAGTGCAGCGTAGGTTCACAAGGTTAATTCCCGGGATGGCAGGACTGTCATATGTTGAAAGATTGGAGCGACTGGGCTTGTATACTCTGGAATTTAGAAGGACGAGAGGGGATCTGATTGAAACATATAAGATTATTAAGGGATTGGGCACGCTAGAGGCAGGAATCATGTTCCCAATGTTGGGGGAGTCCAGAACCAGAGGCCATAATTTGAGAATGGGGGTAGGCCATTTGGAACGGAGTTGAGGAAAAACTTTTTCACCGAGAGTTGTGGATCTGTGGAATGCTCTGCCTCAGAAGGCAGTGGAGGCCAATTCTCTGGATGCTTTCAAGAAAGATTTAGATAGAGCTCTTAATGATAGTGGAGTCAAGGGATATGGGGAAAAGGCAGGAACAAGGTACTAATTGCGGATGATCAGCCATGATCACAGTGAATGTCAGTGCTGGCTCAAAGGGCCGAATGGCCTACTCCTGCACCTATTGTCTATTGTCCCCAGTTAGCCCGGAACATCATTTCCCTCCATGGATACAACCTGACCTGCTGAGTTCCTCCAGCATTTTCCATGTGCTGCACCTGTTCCTGTCTGAATGAGAAACCTTTAATTGTTAGAGAGAGATGCTTTGAGGTTTCTTTAAATATAATTGAACACCAAAATCTTTAAAATATTATCAAAAGTGTTATCAATACAAGTCACATCTTCTTCCGCAAGGCCTATGGAAGTTTAGTTAATGATTATATTCAAGACAAAGGTCCATTCATTTTTGGATGTTAAAGAATCTAGGATTACCGTGCAGAGATGTGGTACAGAGGTATATGATTGACCATCATGTTACTGAGTGATGGAACAAGTGTGAGAAACTAAAGAACCCAATCCCACTCATATTTTCTATTCAAACTTTACTACCACATTCCATGTATTTTTCTTGAGGAGAAGGAACCAGGTAGCTTTGCTTTCTATGAACTGTAATCTGAGAGTGATATTGATGTTCATGGGTGTTTACAGTATGGCTTTAACCTTGTTTCTTCAAGTAAACTAAGAACCCTCAAACCCTTTACTGTTTGGTTTCTTACATAATGACAGCCATATAAAGAACATTCCAGGAATCATTGAATAAAAGAAATATATGTATATACTAATTATGAGGTGAAAAATCAGAAATTGTGACACATGTTAAAGGTAAGCTACAATCTAAAATGGGAGCTGAAAAAAACAGGGAAAAAAAAATTTTGCTCTGCATGATTTTCAGTTCAGGAAATGTGGTAAATAAAAAACAACAAATTTTGATGGAAGAAAAGACATCTTTCATGTTTGATTGAAAATGATGTGAGCAATAAGGAGATAAAGAATCATGAAACAGATCCATTTGAAGGTAGTCTTGTTTATTTC
The DNA here is from genome assembly GCF_963921235.1 of Mobula hypostoma. Lineage (NCBI taxonomy): Eukaryota > Metazoa > Chordata > Chondrichthyes > Myliobatiformes > Myliobatidae > Mobula > Mobula hypostoma. Next base: position 15,586,196 of record NC_086128.1, on the reverse strand, counting down.
TTATTTTAAAGCAACCAACAATTCAAGTGATAACATATTGAAAAGTTTATTCTGAAACCTACCTCTACACATTTGCATCTTGTTGTCAATCTCTCAGAACCAAAGTGACAGCAAGTCAAGCATTTACTAAATCATTCACATCTTAACACTATAATATACCGCTTCTTAGCTATTCAAAATTTCATCCAATATATTGTTACTGAAATTACATTGCACAATTCATGTGAATCTATTGGTTTGTATAGCCTGTGTTTATCTAATAGATTGATCAATAATGAAGAATATCAGCATATTGGACCAGTCACTCCCTAACAGAGATCTCAAGACATATGCAAGGGATTTTACAGTGCCAGCATTTAAAAAATGAACAATTCTCTAAATTTGCAAAGCTAGAATTAACAGAACTGAACTCTCAAATAAAGATGGCAAATGAACAAGAGAAGGAAATAAAATGGTTTAGTTGCTCAAGACTCATAATTCATTATTGCAAAGCACTTATTGTTGATGAAACTGTAACACCATCCAACTGCTCCACTGTTTTCACCAGTATGTTCTTAGAGGATTCTGTTCGTTGTCCTGCGATGCGAGACGTTTCCATTGCACCCAGACCACTCTGATAAGCGGAGTTGCCATAGTTACCTATATTTTAAATATTCAAATTTAACACTTATGATTCTTTCATGAAAATTATTCAATATCCTTCATACATTTGCAACAGCACTTTGAAAACTGCAAAGAACTTATCCAAAACAGTATGAGAAGAAATGGCTTCTTCAGCCATCGCTAAACAGTTGTTGATCTTGTCATTAAGTATAACTGCCTTAATAATAGGGTAGCACAGTAGTCTAGCAGTTAGCGCAATCAGTGCCAGCTCTCACTGATCGGGGCTCAATTCCCATTGCTGTAAGGAGTTTGTACGTTCTCTCTGTGATGCTGATGGCTTTTCATCTGGTATCCTGGGTTTCTCCCACACTCCAAACACATTACAGTTGGAGTTAGTAAGTTGTTGGCGTGGCATGTGGGCGCCACAACCATGGCAAAACTTGTGCCCTCAGCACAATCCTTACTGATGTGATTTGACACAAACGATGCATCTCTCTCTCTGTTTTGATGTATATGTGACAAATACAGCTTATTTTTAAGATTCAAAGGTTTACGTGATATTTCCTTCAAGGGTGCTGAATTAAAATTTCAGACTGCTGTATGTACAGAATTTTTATCTGTTTTAATAATAATTGATAAAAGAAGCCAGACAATGCTGGAAATACTGATCAGAACCAGAAACCTCTGAAAAATAGAACATAATGAGTTCAAGATTGAAAAACAATCAATCAGTATTCACAACTAATGGAAAGGTGAGAATGTGAAATGCCAGCCTTTCTTTTCTCATTACAACTGAGGAGTGATCAAAGTCCAACCAAAAATTGCCATTTTTATTTTGCGTTTTGTGTTTTGGTCAGTAGTTAAAATCTCAAGCAAGGATTATACGTTCTCTTACCTTGCTGTGAAACTTGTTGGACGCTGAGGGTTTTGACGCCTTCTACCATCCTGTTGATAAAGGAAACACTTGTGTAACAACAGCCATTTCTAGGATGTTCAGAAATATATCTTTTTCAAGTTACCAAGGGTTTCCTTCTGAAAGCAGCAATGAGCTGCATGGGTGAAGTTGATGGGCACATTGACTCTGTCGAGCCTTGCCCGAGACACTGATTCTGTAAGTTCCAGTGCTGCTGGTGAACAGCAGTAGCCTCGTCAGTGTGCGCAGGGAGCTATTCGTCAGCCTGCTTATGTTGTACAATGCTTCATCCACTGCAGCATCAGGGGAGAGTTCACCTAGTGGTGACTGAATCACTGACTAGATGTTCATTCGGAGAGTGAGTCTGATGTATTTCTGGGGTCAGATGAAAACCAGCCTTTAAACAAAAGTAAGTGCCGCTCCCTGGACCAAATGCCCCATTAAAGACAAAGACTCTAGGAATGAAGAGTGCAATAAAGAGCCTGTACAGATTGTAATCTGCAAGTACGCAGGACTGTGGCATCAACCCAGTGTGATATCTGCAACTTGGAAAAGACCAAAGCCCTACCTGATTTCCTCTTGCGCCAGTAGTTTACTGTAGGTGTTAATTTCGATATCCAGAGCCAGCTTGACATTTATCAGCTCGTCGATTTCACGAGTTTGCTTGGCAATCTCCTGTTTTGCTTTCCTGATGGCTTCTTGCAGATCAACGATATTTTGTTTACTGTCTTTGAGAGACATCTCGCCACGTTCCTCTGCTTCAGCGATCGCAGCCTCCAGTTTCAAACGCTGAGTCACACAGAGGTTAGTGTGGACATTTTTGCAGATTATAACATGAAGCCTTGCCAACATCCCCACCCTGCTATCGGAAAGAGCCATACTGAGAGTAGAGTATTGCAGATTGGCTTAGGAGTAATCGAGTTCACCAGGGTTACAGTGGAAGGAACCAGCCAGGTTGTTACTACTGAAAGTTCCCCAGTGTATGATTTAGCTCAGATTGACCTGTGTTTCAGCTGTCTCTTGGTCATTTGCTTTGGGCTGGGAAGAGAAAAGTGCAGATGCAAGAGACGGCAGATGCTGCAGTCTGGAGTAAGAAAATAGCAGAACTACTGCAGAAGATCAGCGGGTGAAGTAGCATCCGTGAAGGCAAAAAGAATTATTGACCATTTGGGTCGTGTCGCTGCATTAGAACTCGGGACTTGAGAGGAAAGACATTTTGCTACCGTCGTTAGGCCGCAACCAAGATCTCTTGTTTGCTTTCACTTCCTGACTTACCTGCTGCTTCAGATACTCGATGTCCCCAGTCAGCTTACGGATGCGATTCTGCAGATCATTACACTCCGATTTGATCACTCGCACTTCTTCCGCATGACCTCCAGGCATTGTGCTGAGTTCCACCATCTGCAAGGAGACACTGGTAGACGTCAGTAAGGGTTTCTCCTCCCAGCACAGAGGTCAGAGCTATCAATGCACTTCTACGTGGGGCTGGAGCTGGAGCTCACCTTCGCCTTTTTCCAGTTCTCGGCATCATCACGGCATTTATCTGCCATACTTTGGTATTGGGCCTTGACTTCACTGATGATCTGGTCTATGTTCAGGTTGCGGCTAGTGTCCACCTGCACGCTGACAGCAGTGTTCTGAATCTGTGACTCCAGCTCACGGATTTCCTAAAGATGGGCAGAGCAAAACTAGTGTAAGGAGATGGAATTGAACAGCAAAAGGACCAGAAGGCTCTTGCACCATGTAGCATATTTACCTCTTGGAAGATTGTCTTCAGGAATTCAATTTCATCAGTCAGGCTTTCTAGTTTTGCTTCCAATTCCACCTTGTTCATGTAGGATTCATCAACATCCTGGAGAGAGTAGGGCACAAGGTTTGTAAATCTATTGAAGACCACTGATATGGTCCTGCAGAGAGCTAGAAAATAGTGCTCACCTTCTTCACCATGACAAACTCGTTTTCCATTTCAGTTCTCTTGTTAATTTCATCTTCGTATCTGAAATGAACCACTGACGTTACTGGCAATCCCTTGGAAATCAACATTTCTGTCCCATTTCTTCGACAGGGCCATGCTGGTTGTCGGAACTCCCTGCTCCCTGCTGCTTAGCCATGATTTCCTCACACTTCTATTTATCCCCGTGTGTGCACCGCTCTTCCTGACATTTGATTCCGCAAGACACAGCATCCCGCTACGCCAGACAGGTCGACCGTGCCGCGCCTCGACGGAATGAAACAACATACGCTGCCGTCCCTGAACTGACGGCTATTTCGGTGACTCCCTGAGCTCTGAGTGACACCTCTCTATCCAGACCTCAGTCTTAACGGAGCTCTCCCCGACGGGCACTTGCCCGACCCAGCTTCCAGACCTCCACTAGCTGCTGTTAGGTTACAAAGAAACCCAATGGAAAATAGCTGATTGTAACCGGGAATTGTTCGAACGTTTACCCCGCCCACGATTTGCCCGATTCCGCTCTTTTTTTTTCTCTGAACCAGTGAACAGATACGGGACGAGTTGGGAAATCCTGGTGGGAGACAGTACACTTACTTGCCCTTAAAGTCCTCAACTAGACCTTGCATCTGCACAAGGTCCGATTCGAACTTCAGCTTCTCCTGCCCAAGAGTTTCCAGTTGCCTCTTGAGGTTGTCAATGTAAGTTTGGAACATGTTATCGATGTTGGAGGTGTAGGTCCCCTGCCTCTTCAGAAGCTCCAGTTTGACCTTCAGCTGAGCATTTTGCTGTTCGAGAAGGCGAACCTGCGGGTGAGGAATGAACACACGCTTAGATTTTTGCATTGAGCTGGCGAGGAAGTGAAAAGAGACATTTGCACAATGCTGCCAAGACAGGCGCAGCAGCGGGTTACAGACAGAGCTGGATACGGTACGGTACCTGGTTTATGAAACTTGCGAACTGGTTGTTGAGCGTAGTCAGCTCCCTCGTTTCCTGCATACGAACTTGTTGCAGACTGGTGTCATTTTGTGGTAGTGGGGCGCTTAGATCAAGGGCCGGCATCATCGAACTAGAACTGAAATTTGACCTTAAACCTGAACCGTAACCTGAACCGTAACCTGAATTGTAGCCTGAACTAAGCTTGATCGATGAGCCAGAAAGCATACGTCTTGACCCTCCGATACCTGTTCCAATTCCAGCTCCAGACACACTCATCGCCTTTCTGCTACTAATTCTTCGCGACGACCCCACGGAGCCGGCAACACTAGACCGCATCGATGGGCCGCCTGAAAGCTGCGTGGTCTGTCTAAAGGACCTTTGGGTGTAAGGGACGCTCATGGTGAAATTAGAGTTTTGTTCTCTGGTTACGAGTTTGCTGGAGCGATCAGTCCCGATCTGAACTGCTGGCGCAGGTGAGAGCGGCTTTGAGCTGCTTTTATGAGCAGTGCGGATCTGGGCTTGGTCGGGGTGTCAGCTGACAGAAATGGGCATGGTGACATCGAGATAGAGGAGGAGCTCGGCACACCCTCTCCCATGGGTTCCAACCTGTCCGCTTGTGCACGGTAACCGCTCTCGGTGCCTCGGGCCAAACTGGCGTCAGCAAGAATGAGCGAGTCCGGGAAACAAGAAGAGCTCCCTCCAGTTGCTCAAGCAACGCCGATCAAGAGCGGAGAAACGACCATTAAGTGTCAGTTTGACTGCCCAACCCACCTGACCCACGGTGGTTGAGATACATTGTACAGGTAGGTGGTAGATTCAGAGTATCTCCAGCATTGCAAGGCATGCTGGGACATTTTGGAAGCAGCTCCCGGTTCCCGGTCATTTTACTTGCCCTCCGAATTCCCATACCGACCTGACTGCCCTGGACTCCTGAATTGCTAGGATCATGCTAGAGGAACAGCACCTCATATTCCCTATGGGTAGTTTAAAACCATAAGATATAGCAGCAGAATTAGGGAATTTGGCCCATCGAGTCTGCTCCGCCATGTCATCATGGCTGATCCAATTTTCCTCTCAGCCCCAGTCTCCTGCCCATCTGCCCCCAAATCCCTTCATGCTCTGACCAATCAAGAATCTATCAACCTCTGCCTTAAATATACGTAAACTCTTGGCCTCTACAGCTGTCTGTGGGAAAGAATTCCACAGATACACCACTCTAGTTAAAGAAATTCCTCCTCACCTCCATTCTAAAAGGACACCCCTCTATTCTGAGGCTGTGTCCTCTGGTCTTAGACTCTCCCATCATAGGAAACATACTCTCCACGTCCACTCTATCAAGGTCTTTCGCCATTTGATAGGTTTCAATGAGGTGACTCCTCGTTCTTCTGAATTCCAGTGAATACAGGCCCAGGCCATCAAACATTCTTCATATGACAAGCGTTTAATCCTGAAATCTTTTGTGTGAGCGATCTTTGCATCCTCTCAAGTTTCCGCACTTCCTTTCTAAGATAAGGGGCCCAAAACTGCTCGCAATATTCCAAGTGAGGCATCACCAGTGCTTTATAAGGTCTCAATATTACAACCTTGCTTTTATAATCTCGTCCTCTTGAAATGAATGCCAACATTGCATTTGCCTTCCTCACCACAGACTCAGCCTGCCAGTTACCCCTCAGGGAATCCTGCACAAGGACTCCCAAGTCCCTTTGCATCTCAGTTTTTTCTATTTTCTCCCCATTTAGAAAATAGTCAACCCTTTCATTTTTTCCTGCCAAAGTGCATGACCATACACTTCCCCAAACTGTGTTCCATCTGCCATTTCTTTGTCTATTCTCCTAATCTGTCTGTCCTTCTGTAGCCTCTCTACTTCCTCAAAACTTCACACATTTCATGCTCCCTGACACCTGGAACTTCCACCATACTGCCCTCCCCACCTCCCTTATTCGGTTCCATGTTTCACCTTCATCTCCTATCAGATCCCACCATCTGCAACCCTCTGTCATGTCCACATGTCTCCTCCCAGTCTCTGTCACTACAGGGTCACAATTCTACAGTATCATGGCTGCCTGATCTTGGCCTCAGCTCCACTTTCTCATCCTCTTCCCATCCCATATGTTTGACCGAGTCAGTGGATGCTGGAGCTGGTCTGCACTTCACATTCATCTCTTGCGCAGTGTCTACGTACCACGCAGCTCACTAGTCCTGGCAGTCTCCCTTTTGTAGCTGTTACGTAAGATGGAGCAGGCCACAGGATGTAGACAGTGGAAACAAAGGCCCTGCCAGAGAACCACCCTGATGGCGTTTTGGCTACTGATGTTTCCAAGGGCCCTTAAAACTTTCAGATATTGGTGGTAGTTAGGCATCTAAATAATTCAAAAGAATAAATGCTGTTCTGAAAATATATTTATTTCCTGTAGGATGTTCACTTTCTGTAAATGAATGAAAAAAAATACAAATATTCACTAAAGTAAGCAAAGTTGTCATTTTAATGAAGGGAAGCAGCACAATTAAAATGACTGCGGTCCTGCTAGGTGAAACCTCTATGCTCGTGTAGGCTGAAAGGCCAGAGTAGCTTTGGAGTAAGGACTGGTGCATGTAGCCTTAGCTGGGGCCTATGAGTGTGCCCTTGACTACACCTTTGCTTGTGGAAAGTGGGAGGAATCAAAAGAGAAGTTATTAAGGGTAAGGACATGCTCTGCCAGGCAGAGGAACAGTGTTGACAGAGGACTGCACACACAAAATGCTGGAGGAACTCAGCAGGCAGCATCTGCGGAAAGGAGTAAACAGTTGATATTTCAAGCTGAAACCCTTCTTCAGGATTTCCAGCATCTGCAGATTTTCTCACGTTGACAGAGAGTAACTGGTTGCATCATTATTCCGGAGAAATGCTAAGGGCCCAAAGACCATTATGCGGTAATTCTCTTAGATGTATAGAATTTTCAGCAAACATTATTTTCTGCTGTCTCAAAAGGATTATCTTGTTAACTGATGCAATACCATCATATATTTACCGTACTTGATGGTTTTGTGGCACAGGGGTCGGAAAGAATGTGAGAAACCTCCTGGACTTCATGTCCTCATTCAGGTCGGTCTGAAACCTGGGTTTCAGAGGAACCCACTCGTTGGTGCAAGAACTCAGCTGCGTGTGATGAAAATTGCTAACTACAGAAAAAAAATTGTTTCTCCTGACGGGTGCAACACTACAAATGCTTCATTTGCTGTAAATTTATGCTGAAATACTCCAATACGACTGATCAGTGTTAATGCTTAATCGCATCAATTTATGTGTCAGAATATAGGTAGTGATTGTCTAATGAAAGGGATTTGACCCTGAAAAGCATTTTTTCAAGCAACATTTCATAAATGGAGATGGCTGTGTGAATTCCATTAACTTGAACTTGAAATGGTGCAATTTGTTATTATGCACCATGATTGACACATCAAGGAGATATAAAGATTTCTAAACAGAAAGCACATACCCTAGAAGGTCAATACATTTTTTTTAAGTTGTTAATCAACATTGTTTGTATAAATATATTTGAAACTGTAAAAAACATTGCAACCCATGTTTACAAAGTATCTCGGGTTCCAAAGAAATGTTTGGAGTTTTCTACCAGGACAGAGGTCTTCCAGGTTAGTGCATTATTCATGATACCGCACAAAGATGTTCACAATTCTTGCCTATTATATGTTATTGTCTTTGTCTCTCTGTGTCCATCAGAATTGTTGCCTTTTATTACCCTCTTGCTACAATTTGGAAAAGCTATGCCAATTGGCTAATGTAGCATATATCTTCCCTCACAAGCTTTCCCTGTGCTTTAATTACCGATTTGGCGAAGCAGTTGACTGAGGTCACAAGTTGAACATGCTTCATATTTGCCTCTATATGTGTTGCAAAACTGTCTAATATGCCTCCAATGACATTTCTGCTTGGATTTGATCAAGGGCACCTGATGTCCAATAGATCTAACAACAGATCTTGGAGAATTCCGAAAGTGTGATTTTCTTTTTGTGCGATCACAATGCCACTTTCTTTGTGGGAAGTAAAGACAATGTCTGGGTGTCTGTGTTTTCTCCAACCATGCTGAGCTGCTTGGCGTCAAATTCTCTTCAGATGCACAATGCAGCAGGTCCTCTCCAATTTGGTCTCATTTGGAAGCTAATAATAGTCATAGGCATAGTCATACTTTATTGATCGCAGGGGAAATTGGTTTTTGTTACAGTTGGACCATAAATAATAAATAGTAATAGAACCATAAATATTTAAATAGTAATATGTAAATTATGCCAGTAAATTATGAAATAAGTCCAGGACCAGCCTATTGGCTCAGTAGCTTCCAATATGAGCTGATGGTAGTACACGTGCAAGTTATTGGTTTGATATTGTCACATGTACTGAGAAGATATAGAGAAATGCTTTTGCTTTGCACGCCATCCAGACAGGGTATCCAAACGTAATAATTTCGAGGTAGTACAAAAGGAATACAGAATTGTTGAGGCGAACGGGTGAACCCAAATTCAAGGCACTGACACAGAGAGACAGAGTTGACACCGGCAGACAACAGCGTGGAAAGAAAATCTAGAATACACAATTGGAAGCGGCCTAGGACGTGAACTAGCACACTGGCTGAAGCAACGATCTGGCGATGAGTGGATGGAAAGCCGGGGTACTTATTCTGCAGGTTAGATGAGATTCAGGTACGCCGCAATCAGGAAGCCCGGGAGAACAAAAGGAACGCCACGCCCACCGTGCCGACACACAATCTCACACACACACACACACACACACACACAAACATACACAAACGCCAAGAACATTTACTTATTTCCTCCACTATCAACTCTGCTCTCAAACGCATCTCCCCCATTTCACGTACATCTGCTCTTACTCCATCCTCCCGCTACCCCACTAGGAATAGCGTTCCCCTGGTCCTCACCTACCACCCCGCCAGCCTCCAGGTCCAACATATTATTCTCCGTAACTTCCGCCAACTCGAACAGGATCCCACCACTAAGCACATCTTTCCCTCCCCGGCCTCTCTGCTTTCTGCAGAGATCGCTCCCTTCGTGACTCCCTTGTCCATTCGTCCCCCCCATCCTTCCCCACTGATCTCCCTCCTGGCACTTATCCTTGTAAGCGGAACAGGTGCTACACGTGTCCTTACACTTCCTCCCTTACCACCATTCAGGGCCACAGACAGTCCTTTCAGGTGAGGTGACACTTCACCTGTGAGTCGGCTGGGGTGATATACTGCATCCAGTGCTCCCGATGTGGCCTTCTATATATTGGCCAGACCCGACGCAGACTGGGACACCGCTTTGCTGAACACCTACGCTCTGTCTGCCAGAGAAAGCAGGATCTCCCAGTGGCCACACATTTTAATTCCACATCCCATTCCCATTCTGACATGTCTATCCACGGCCTCCTCTACTGTAAAGATGAAGCCACACTCAGGTTGGAGGAACAACACCTTACATTCCGTCTGGGCAGCCTCCAACCTGATGGCATGAACATCGACTTCTCTAACTTCCGCTAATGCCCCAACTCCCCCTCGTACCCCATCTGTTATTTATTTTTATACGCACATTCTTTCTCGCATGCTCCTTTTTCTCCCTCTGTCCCTCTCACTATACTCCTTGCCCATCCTCTGGTTTCCCCCACCCCTTGTCTTTCTCCCCGGACCTCCTGTCCCATGATCCTCTCATATCCATTTTGCCAATCAACTGTGCAGCTCTTGGCTCCATCCCTCCCCCTCCCACTTTCAAATCTCTTACTAACTCTTCCTTCAGTTAGTCCTGACGAAGGGTCTCGGCCTGAAATGTCGACTGCACCCCTTCCTAGAGATGCTGCCTGGCCTGCTGCGTTCACCAGCAACTTTGATGTGTGTTGCACACACACAAACACACACACACAGACGGGGAGCTGGAGAAACACGCGGGAAAAGGGAATTTGGAGAACATCAGGAATAAATAGAAGGGACGGCCGGGACCGTGACATGAATATTACAGAGCAAGTGCAATACAGGTTGACAAATCAGGTTCAAGGTTGACAATACATTTTCACCTAGCAAACACATGGAATTTGTACACATTTATTGTATGTATTTTGCCAATCTCAATAATGAAAGTATTGTTGTTGACATTTAGATAGCAGTGGCACTTTATTTTCTATGCTTAATTCAGAAGATGAAACCAGGCTTAGGATATTGTTGGGAAATCAGTAGTGTGTAGTTGGAGATTTTGGTACAAGGCCCTAGAATCACTATCCTGGTTTTCTCAAGGCATCAGCTTTATTTGTGCTCAGGATTATGCACGTTACTTCATGATCTGCAGTATTTCATCTCTTGCTGTCAAGTTGCATAATCCATGGTGAGATTCCAACAGATGATCTGTTTGCCCTCAAAAAGCCACTTACACTGCCATTAGTGAATTATTGGCAGAGAAGATCACAGAGAAGCTGATGGTGGGGGACGATCAGCTGCATATATAGCTTTAACCATGCTCAAGATGGCAACTACTAACTTGCCAAGCTCACCTACTTCTGGCTTAGCCATCGATCCTCAGCAAATTGCTGAGAACAGAACCTTACATTAATGACAGCAGGGATATTGACTCCCTCCTTCACGCCCAAGGACAAAGCTGGGAACTGGGCCATGTATGCAGCTGGATGTGGGCAGGAAACATCGATATGAACATGGTCCTGCAACGTGCAGTCAGAAAATGGCCGGGAGGTAAATGGGTGAATGGGGTATGATTAAGCACCTGGCCAGAATCGAGTTTATAAATATGGCTGAGGTATGACTCAGAGAGGCACCAAATGTGCAAGCTGGAGCAGAGTTAGATGTGCAATAGCTACTCCAGTTAAAAGCAATCGTATGCAACTTCCACTCTGTGTACTTTACTAAATTTAGGGCACTGGAACCTTTGATAATGCTGCAGTCACATCCCAATAATGTGTTTGATCTTTCAATGACTTCAAGAAGTGGGGTGGAGAACACACCCATGTCTATCAATGGTGCTGTAGTGGAGATGGTTGGGAGTTTCAAATGACCAGGTGTTCTTATCACCGACAATTTGTCTTGGCTCAGCTACGTGGATGATACAGCCAAGAAAGCACATTAGTGCCTCTACTTCCTCAGAATTCTAAGGAACCTCAGCATGTCCCTGATGACCCTCACCAATTTGCACAGATTCTGTATGTAAGCCCCCCTGGCAAGCCTTAGGGTCGCTCAACTTTCTGTCATCTCGGGAAACAGCCCTCGGCCCCGCCAAACTGGGTAATTAAGTTTTCGTGGATGCTGTGTGATGTACCCCACCCCGCCAAATAACAGACAATACACCATATATGATAAAATGAATGACAGTTTATAGAGATTACTGGAACTATATAATGAATAGACATAAAATATAAAAAGGAAATAAAAGGCGCCACACTTATCAAAGTTCAATCTCTTCATGCACAAACAGTTGGAGCTCTAGTAACGATCCTCTCTTCACCATTCGTTCCCCTCTGACCACTCCGACGTGCCGCCTGGGACCAACCACGGTGGTCGACCAGACGCTCCACACGAGTCTGTCGCCGTCTCCTCTCCTCACCGAAGACCCCCGACCTTGGACTCCTGCTCGGGTCCGACCCCGTTAGCCAGCTCACAGCAGATTGTCCATCCTCTCTGTGTCCATCGCGCCTTCTCCCCAAAAACCCACGCATCATAATAACTTACAGACACACTAGAAAGAATAACGTGGATGCCCACTGGTTCATTTGTTCTCTTATCAACATGATAACCCAAACAAGCTGTGAGCGAGAGAACTTTCTCAGCATTTAACATAACAAAGAAGCCATTTTAATTATAACATAACAAAGAAGCCATAAAAGAAGACATAAAAGAAGAAACCCCTTACATATAAAACATACTATCTGGATGCTCTGAGTTATCAAGAATCTATGAACCCCCACCTTAAATACACCTGATGACCTGGCCTCCACAGCCAATTATGGCAACAAATTCCACAGATTCACCACCCCCTGGCTATAGAAATCTCTCCTAATCTTCATTCTAAATGGACGTCCCTCTATCCTGAGTGTATACCCTCTGCTCTGAGACTCACGCACTATGGGAGGCTACTTTTGATATCGTTTTTGATATTGTTGGCTAGCTTACCTTTGTAGCTCATTTTTTAGCTCCTTATGGCTATTTTAGTTGCCTTCTGTTGATTTCTGAAAGCTTCCCACTCCTCAAGTTTCCCACTAATTTTCCTTCTATTATATGCCCTGTGTTTTGCTCTTATGTCGGCCTTGACTTCTCTTGTCAGCCACTTGCCTTTAGAATATTTCTTCTTTGGGATGTATCTGTCCTGTATCTTCCAAATTGCTCCCAGAGGCTCTAACCATTGTTGCTCTGCCGTCATCCCTGCTAATGTTTCCTTCCGATCAGCTTTGGCCAGCACCCCTCTCATGCCTCTGTAATTCCCTTTACTCCACTGGAATACTGATACATCTGACTTTAGCTTCTCCCTCTCAAATTGCAGGGTGAATTCTATCATATTATGATCACTGTCTCATAAGGGTTCCTTTACTTTAAGCTTCCTCATCAAATCTGGTTCATTACACAAAACCCATTCCAGAATAGCCTTTTTCCCTAGTGGGCTCAAGCACCACATTCTTTAAAAGGGCCATCTTGTCCGCAATCTACAAATCCTCTCTTGGAATCCAGCATCAACTTGATTTTCCCAATCTATCTGCATATTGAAATCTGACTATTGTCACTTTGCCCTTTGAGATGCCTTGTTTATCTCCCGTTGTAATTTGTTTTGTTAGTGATTTCCAATTTTCAATTCATCCTATCTTCCTGCAAATTGTCTACATTCCCTGCCTGTTCACGTGGCTGCATAAGTGGTTCTAAAATGTTCATATCCTGTCTACTTCCAACAACCAGTGTTTCAGCACATTCTAGGCATCCACCACTCTCTGTATAAAGAACCTGACTTGTACATTTTCTTTAAACTTTCCTACTTTCACCTTAAATCTACGTATGTCCTCCAATATTTGACATTTCCACCTGGTAAAAAACTCTGATTAGTTACCCGATCTTTACCTCTCATAATTTTATATACTCTTTATCATGTCGCCCCCTCAGCCACCAACACATCGAATACTCTCCAATCCATACAGCATCCTGGCGAATCTCTTATACATTCTCGGTCCAAAGTCCTTCCATTCTTCCTGCAGTGCAGAAACCAGAATGGGACAAAATACTCCAAATGTGGCCTAGCCAAAGTTTTGTGTAGCTACAACTGATTTGCCAACTTTAACTCAATACCCTGACCAATGAAGGCAAGCATAACCTACACCTATTTTATTACCCTAATCTCTTGTACTATCACTTTCTATGGATATGCTTTGTAGTTCTTCTTGTAAACTGGAGATTGGAAATTGCAGGCCTATACTAACTTGAAACAGGTGAGAGACTGTTTCATCCAGGACGCTCACTGCCCATAGATGAAGGTTACTTTCCTCATTCAACTTGGACTGTTTCCCATGGGATTGTTCTGATCCTTTGTGTCTCTCACTATACCTTTCAACTGGGCAGCCTTTACGATGCTCAGAACTCTTGAGAGAAAGGAGAATATTCATGCGATTAAAATTTTTTTATCAGATTCCAATGGCACTGTAGTGCAGTTGTTAGCACAATGCTTTACAGTGTAGACAACTGAGGTTCAGTTCCCGCCACTGCCTGTAAGGAGTTTGTATGTTCTCACTGTGACCGCGTGGGTTTCCTCCGGGTGCTCCAGTTTCCTCCCACAGTCCAAAGACGTACAGGTCGGTAGGTTAATTGGTCATTGTAAATTGTCCCATGATTAGGCTAGTGTTAAAAATTGGGCAATATGGCTTGAAGGGCTCAAAGGGCCTGTTCCGCGCTGTATCTCAATAAGTCGATAAATATGTTCTCTAAGACAATGTAAAAGTAACTTCTTTGGTGAAGGAGGAGCTAGCTGGCTGCTATGCTTGGACTTGTGTGATAGTTTTAGACATATTTTATGTTTTTTTCAGTAACCTTCCTCTAACTTACAAATTATTTCAAAGTTCTTGAATTTCTGACAAAGGTATGATGGTTTCTCTTTTCAGTACTTGAATAATGTGCTTAAGGAAAGAAAGAGTCCAGATTGGCAGATTCAAAAATTTCAGTTTATTCAGTATTACAGAAATGCCACAAAAGATAAATCCCCAACATAAAGTGAGTCAAAATCACAAATCAGAGCACCACATCTAAAACTTTGATTAATTTCCTATATTCAAAGGCCCAAGAAGTAAAGGATGAACTTTCCACTTTTCCCACAAACCCAAGTTACAGACTAACTTGACGTTTGCTGTGTATCAGTTAATTTCATGTTGCTTAACGATGTAAAATTGAGTAGAATTCCAAGATCAGGCAGAAAGTTAATCTAAACAAGTTAACCACTTCACTGAACAGGCTATGTGAATGAAGTATAAAAACTGGCAAGAGAGTCACCAGAGACATAACTGACAGTAGTTTATAACTGATTGATTGAAGATCCACTTCTGCTTGTAGAGGTCTGCTGCACTGAGCTCAGAATTACTGCTCTTTTTCCACCAGTTTCCATCTCACTGCCCCCTTTGAGGTAGCCAGACATACCACTACTTGCGCTGCTGAAATCCCCAAAACTTCCTGTAAAAGGGAGAGGAAAGGAAAAAGACACTTTAGAATATGGATCCTGAAATTGAGAAAACAATTGCAATGACATCAAGCAGGTCGCAATCTTAACAGAGAAAGACAGCCCCAAGTGCTTCAGGTAACTTTTAGTAAGCAAATGCTTGACTCTAAGATTTTATGTATACAGATATATCAAAGCATTTTGAAATGATAAATTTTACAGGAAAGAGAAAAAAGGTGGAAATGAAATTTTGAGAAAGAAATCACTGAAATGTAGGAACTACTTATCCATGAGTGGCATCCCATCAGTCATGGCTCAGGGTGTGCAGAGTCGTTTACAGAGATAGGGAAGATCAATGCTATGGAAAGATTTGAAGACTCAGATCCTAAAACTGAGGTATATCAGTTTAGGAGCCAATATTTATAGCATTTATCTGGCATTTATAGCGACAGGATTCGAGTACAGGAGCAGGGAGGTACGACTGCAGTTGTACAAGGCCTTGGTGAGACCACACCTGGAGTATTGCGTGCAGTTTTGGTCCCCTAATCTGAGGAAAACATCCTTGCCATAGAGGGAGTACAACGAAGGTTCACCAGATCGATTCCTGGGATGGCAGGACTTTCATATGAAGAAAGACTGGATGAACTGGGCTTGTACTCGTTGGAATTTAGAAGATTGACGGGGGGATCTGATTGAAACGTATAAGATCCTAAAGGGATTGGACAGGCTAGATGCAGGAAGATCGTTCCCGATGTTGGGGAAGTCCAAAACGAGGGGTCACAGTTTGAGGATAGATGGGAAGCCTTTTAGGACCGAGATTAGGAAAAACTTCTTCACACAGAGAGTGGTGAATCTGTGGAATTCTCTGCCACAGGAAACAGTTGAGGCCAGTTCATTGGCTATATTTAAGAGGGAGTTAGATATGGCCCTTGTGGCTACGGGGGTCAGGGGGTATGGAGGGAAGGCTGTGGCGGGGTTCTGAGTTGGATGATCAGCCATGATCATAATAAATGGTGGTGCAGGCTCGAAGGGCCGAATGGCCTACTCCTGCACCTATTTTCTATGTTTCTATAAGTCAGTGAGCACAAAAGATGATGGGGGGTAGAATAATTTATAAAATGGACAACATACATTCAGTGGCCTCTTTATTAGGCACACCTTGTACACCTGCTGGCTCATGCAAATATCTAATCAGTCAATTATGTGGCAGCAACTCAGTGCACAAAGGCATGCAGACATGTTCAAGAGGTTCAGTTGTTCAGATCAAACATCAGATGGGGGAAGAAATGTAACCGAAGTGACGTTGACCCAAATGATTGTTGGTGTCAGACGGGATAATTTGAGTATCTCAAGAACTGCTGGTCTCCTGGGATTTTCGTGCACAACAGTCTCTAGAGTTTACAGAGAATGGTACACAAAACAAGGACAATCAGTGAGTGGAAGTTCTGTGAGTGAAAAAGCCTTGTTGATGAGAGAAGTCAGAGGAGAAAGGCCAGACTGGTTGAAGCTGACAGGAAGACGACAGTAACTCAAATTACTACGTGTCACAACAGTGGTGTGCAGAAGAGCATCTGAAAGGCACATAATGGTTAAACCTTGAAGTGGATGTGCTACAGCAACAGAAGACCATGAGCAGGTACCTAATAAGAGTGGCCACTAAGACTACGGTAGCTTTGATTGAAAATAAACTTATTGCAGGAATTGTTAAAGACTTTCATGTGTTTCTAAAATGACTTCTACCATGACCTGTACTTTCTCCTCTACCACAGTCAATGGAGTTTTTGGCCGTAGTTCATCTATTTCCTGCATCTCTGCTCTCCATCCCTCACCTGTCAGACAGAGCAAGGACAGAGATCCTCTAGTCATTATCTTCCACCTCACCAGCTCAGTGTTTAACAGCTCATCCTTTACAATTTGCACCAGCTTCCACAATATTCCACAACTGGATACGTCCATACCTTCCCTGCCTTTCATCATGTAAACGAGACTGTTCCCTTTGTGATTCCCTGGGCAACTGTCTTCTATCCCAATGTCACTGCGTGTTTTGTGAAATTACAGGAGATGCTACACCTGTCCGTTCACCTCTTTCCTTCCCAGTGTCTGGGGATGCAAACAGTCCCTCAAGTTGGAGCAACAATTCACTTGCACTTCTTTCAATCTAGTGTCTTGCACTCAGTGTTCACAGTGTGGTTTCCTCCACCAGCTGCAGACGGAGTGACAACATTGCAGAGCACCAGGAGTGACCAAAGCTCCCTTTTGTTGCCTATTTAACTCTCCATCCATCTCCCACTCTGACCTCTGTCTGTGGCTTCAATTTCTAATATTCAATTTATAATATGCTGATATAAGGAGGACCAACATGCGCTTTGCAACTCATTTTCTGTCTGGGCCATGTTGCTGCCTTCTCCACTTGAAACTGAGTACGGCGACATAAGGGAACTTAATTCCTCTATTTGCACACTGATTTACCTCACTTTAAAAGTAGGCCTGGCCGACTGGACACGTCAGACAGCCTGACATTTCACACCTTGTCAAGCTCCTCTCTTTGTATTCTCACTCTCTAACTGCCCCGATTAACCCGTCGACTGGGTGACGCCAACAACTTATCTAAATAGCAATCTTGGCTTCCCCCTATCTGAGATACTCCCTTGGTCCTATTGACCTGTCCCCCACCTTCCTGGCAACTTAAAACTCTTACTTTCTTTCTTTCTCAGTTCTGATGAGCGACTTTTGACATGAAACATTGACTCTATTGCTCTTCCCTTGGATGCTACCTGGCCTGCTGCGTATTTCCAGTGTAATTTTTAAATTTCATATTTGTAGCATCTGCATTTTTTCACAGTATCAGAGGAATGCGATGCTCGGTTTTGGATGCTATCACTGAGATCATGATCATAGGTGAGAAATAGGCCTTTGCAGACTTTGGATTATAGGAAATAATCTGCCTACCAAATGAGAACAGGGAAGGACTATTCAAAGGTGAAGCATTGTTCAAGTTCAAGGTTATTGTCATTCAATCGTACACATGTATACCGCCAAACGAAACAGTACTCCTACCAAAGTGCACAACATGGTATATACAACTGGCACAGAACACATAAAGTAATATAGCCACAAATAAATTAACAAATAATAAGGGTGCATTGACAACACAAGTTAAAAAGTAAACAGTATAACGCTACTGGTGCTTCATGTGTGATGAGACCTGAGAGGTGGCAGGGAATTCATTCGTCTTATGGCCTGGGGTAAGAAGCTGTTTCCTATCATTGGACGATGATTAAACAAGCAATGGCATCTTTTGTTGCAGACAGGTAAAGAAAGGACAAAGAGGCATTGCTGACCATGGTCACAATCGTATGGGGTGTCAGGGTGTCATTCAACCCCAATTTAGGACGCAACGGGACATTTGAGGACTGAAGGCAACAGAAAGATGTCAAAGAGGGTGTTGATTTATAAGAAGGAAATGTTAAATGTGAGCCTTTTTTGGGAAGAGTAATTTTAGAGCATGTGAAAGGGAGAAGAGAGCAACAAAGGACAGTGAACCATTGATGATATCAATTCAGGAAAATCATTTGGAAAACATTCATAAGAAATACAATCACAGAAATGAGTACCACTGCTCTGAAAATGTACAACAGAATGATTTGTAAACAGAACAATGAGGTATCAAGACTTGGAGAAGAACGAAGAATATTTCCAGAATATTCCATTTTTCATTTTGCGTTTTGTGTTTTGGTCAGTAGTTAAAATCTCAAGCAAGGATTATACGTTCTCTTACCTTGCTGTGAAACTTGTTGGACGCTGAGGGTTTTGACGCCTTCTACCATCCTGTTGATAAAGGAAACACTTGTGTAACAACAGCCATTTCTAGGATGTTCAGAAATATATCTTTTTCAAGTTACCAAGGGTTTCCTTCTGAAAGCAGCAATGAGCTGCATGGGTGAAGTTGATGGGCACATTGACTCTGTCGAGCCTTGCCCGAGACACTGATTCTGTAAGTTCCAGTGCTGCTGGTGAACAGCAGTAGCCTCGTCAGTGTGCGCAGGGAGCTATTCGTCAGCCTGCTTATGTTGTACAATGCTTCATCCACTGCAGCATCAGGGGAGAGTTCACCTAGTGGTGACTGAATCACTGACTAGATGTTCATTCGGAGAGTGAGTCTGATGTATTTCTGGGGTCAGATGAAAACCAGCCTTTAAACAAAAGTAAGTGCCGCTCCCTGGACCAAATGCCCCATTAAAGACAAAGACTCTAGGAATGAAGAGTGCAATAAAGAGCCTGTACAGATTGTAATCTGCAAGTACGCAGGACTGTGGCATCAACCCAGTGTGATATCTGCAACTTGGAAAAGACCAAAGCCCTACCTGATTTCCTCTTGCGCCAGTAGTTTACTGTAGGTGTTAATTTCGATATCCAGAGCCAGCTTGACATTTATCAGCTCGTCGATTTCACGAGTTTGCTTGGCAATCTCCTGTTTTGCTTTCCTGATGGCTTCTTGCAGATCAACGATATTTTGTTTACTGTCTTTGAGAGACATCTCGCCACGTTCCTCTGCTTCAGCGATCGCAGCCTCCAGTTTCAAACGCTGAGTCACACAGAGGTTAGTGTGGACATTTTTGCAGATTATAACATGAAGCCTTGCCAACATCCCCACCCTGCTATCGGAAAGAGCCATACTGAGAGTAGAGTATTGCAGATTGGCTTAGGAGTAATCGAGTTCACCAGGGTTACAGTGGAAGGAACCAGCCAGGTTGTTACTACTGAAAGTTCCCCAGTGTATGATTTAGCTCAGATTGACCTGTGTTTCAGCTGTCTCTTGGTCATTTGCTTTGGGCTGGGAAGAGAAAAGTGCAGATGCAAGAGACGGCAGATGCTGCAGTCTGGAGTAAGAAAATAGCAGAACTACTGCAGAAGATCAGCGGGTGAAGTAGCATCCGTGAAGGCAAAAAGAATTATTGACCATTTGGGTCGTGTCGCTGCATTAGAACTCGGGACTTGAGAGGAAAGACATTTTGCTACCGTCGTTAGGCCGCAACCAAGATCTCTTGTTTGCTTTCACTTCCTGACTTACCTGCTGCTTCAGATACTCGATGTCCCCAGTCAGCTTACGGATGCGATTCTGCAGATCATTACACTCCGATTTGATCACTCGCACTTCTTCCGCATGACCTCCAGGCATTGTGCTGAGTTCCACCATCTGCAAGGAGACACTGGTAGACGTCAGTAAGGGTTTCTCCTCCCAGCACAGAGGTCAGAGCTATCAATGCACTTCTACGTGGGGCTGGAGCTGGAGCTCACCTTCGCCTTTTTCCAGTTCTCGGCATCATCACGGCATTTATCTGCCATACTTTGGTATTGGGCCTTGACTTCACTGATGATCTGGTCTATGTTCAGGTTGCGGCTAGTGTCCACCTGCACGCTGACAGCAGTGTTCTGAATCTGTGACTCCAGCTCACGGATTTCCTAAAGATGGGCAGAGCAAAACTAGTGTAAGGAGATGGAATTGAACAGCAAAAGGACCAGAAGGCTCTTGCACCATGTAGCATATTTACCTCTTGGAAGATTGTCTTCAGGAATTCAATTTCATCAGTCAGGCTTTCTAGTTTTGCTTCCAATTCCACCTTGTTCATGTAGGATTCATCAACATCCTGGAGAGAGTAGGGCACAAGGTTTGTAAATCTATTGAAGACCACTGATATGGTCCTGCAGAGAGCTAGAAAATAGTGCTCACCTTCTTCACCATGACAAACTCGTTTTCCATTTCAGTTCTCTTGTTAATTTCATCTTCGTATCTGAAATGAACCACTGACGTTACTGGCAATCCCTTGGAAATCAACATTTCTGTCCCATTTCTTCGACAGGGCCATGCTGGTTGTCGGAACTCCCTGCTCCCTGCTGCTTAGCCATGATTTCCTCACACTTCTATTTATCCCCGTGTGTGCACCGCTCTTCCTGACATTTGATTCCGCAAGACACAGCATCCCGCTACGCCAGACAGGTCGACCGTGCCGCGCCTCGACGGAATGAAACAACATACGCTGCCGTCCCTGAACTGACGGCTATTTCGGTGACTCCCTGAGCTCTGAGTGACACCTCTCTATCCAGACCTCAGTCTTAACGGAGCTCTCCCCGACGGGCACTTGCCCGACCCAGCTTCCAGACCTCCACTAGCTGCTGTTAGGTTACAAAGAAACCCAATGGAAAATAGCTGATTGTAACCGGGAATTGTTCGAACGTTTACCCCGCCCACGATTTGCCCGATTCCGCTCTTTTTTTTTCTCTGAACCAGTGAACAGATACGGGACGAGTTGGGAAATCCTGGTGGGAGACAGTACACTTACTTGCCCTTAAAGTCCTCAACTAGACCTTGCATCTGCACAAGGTCCGATTCGAACTTCAGCTTCTCCTGCCCAAGAGTTTCCAGTTGCCTCTTGAGGTTGTCAATGTAAGTTTGGAACATGTTATCGATGTTGGAGGTGTAGGTCCCCTGCCTCTTCAGAAGCTCCAGTTTGACCTTCAGCTGAGCATTTTGCTGTTCGAGAAGGCGAACCTGCGGGTGAGGAATGAACACACGCTTAGATTTTTGCATTGAGCTGGCGAGGAAGTGAAAAGAGACATTTGCACAATGCTGCCAAGACAGGCGCAGCAGCGGGTTACAGACAGAGCTGGATACGGTACGGTACCTGGTTTATGAAACTTGCGAACTGGTTGTTGAGCGTAGTCAGCTCCCTCGTTTCCTGCATACGAACTTGTTGCAGACTGGTGTCATTTTGTGGTAGTGGGGCGCTTAGATCAAGGGCCGGCATCATCGAACTAGAACTGAAATTTGACCTTAAACCTGAACCGTAACCTGAATTGTAGCCTGAACTAAGCTTGATCGATGAGCCAGAAAGCATACGTCTTGACCCTCCGATACCTGTTCCAATTCCAGCTCCAGACACACTCATCGCCTTTCTGCTACTAATTCTTCGCGACGACCCCACGGAGCCGGCAACACTAGACCGCATCGATGGGCCGCCTGAAAGCTGCGTGGTCTGTCTAAAGGACCTTTGGGTGTAAGGGACGCTCATGGTGAAATTAGAGTTTTGTTCTCTGGTTACGAGTTTGCTGGAGCGATCAGTCCCGATCTGAACTGCTGGCGCAGGTGAGAGCGGCTTTGAGCTGCTTTTATGAGCAGTGCGGATCTGGGCTTGGTCGGGGTGTCAGCTGACAGAAATGGGCATGGTGACATCGAGATAGAGGAGGAGCTCGGCACACCCTCTCCCATGGGTTCCAACCTGTCCGCTTGTGCACGGTAACCGCTCTCGGTGCCTCGGGCCAAACTGGCGTCAGCAAGAATGAGCGAGTCCGGGAAACAAGAAGAGCTCCCTCCAGTTGCTCAAGCAACGCCGATCAAGAGCGGAGAAACGACCATTAAGTGTCAGTTTGACTGCCCAACCCACCTGACCCACGGTGGTTGAGATACATTGTACAGGTAGGTGGTAGATTCAGAGTATCTCCAGCATTGCAAGGCATGCTGGGACATTTTGGAAGCAGCTCCCGGTTCCCGGTCATTTTACTTGCCCTCCGAATTCCCATACCGACCTGACTGCCCTGGACTCCTGAATTGCTAGGATCATGCTAGAGGAACAGCACCTCATATTCCCTATGGGTAGTTTAAAACCATAAGATATAGCAGCAGAATTAGGGAATTTGGCCCATCGAGTCTGCTCCGCCATGTCATCATGGCTGATCCAATTTTCCTCTCAGCCCCAGTCTCCTGCCCATCTGCCCCCAAATCCCTTCATGCTCTGACCAATCAAGAATCTATCAACCTCTGCCTTAAATATACGTAAACTCTTGGCCTCTACAGCTGTCTGTGGGAAAGAATTCCACAGATACACCACTCTAGTTAAAGAAATTCCTCCTCACCTCCATTCTAAAAGGACACCCCTCTATTCTGAGGCTGTGTCCTCTGGTCTTAGACTCTCCCATCATAGGAAACATACTCTCCACGTCCACTCTATCAAGGTCTTTCGCCATTTGATAGGTTTCAATGAGGTGACTCCTCGTTCTTCTGAATTCCAGTGAATACAGGCCCAGGCCATCAAACATTCTTCATATGACAAGCGTTTAATCCTGAAATCTTTTGTGTGAGCGATCTTTGCATCCTCTCAAGTTTCCGCACTTCCTTTCTAAGATAAGGGGCCCAAAACTGCTCGCAATATTCCAAGTGAGGCATCACCAGTGCTTTATAAGGTCTCAATATTACAACCTTGCTTTTATAATCTCGTCCTCTTGAAATGAATGCCAACATTGCATTTGCCTTCCTCACCACAGACTCAGCCTGCCAGTTACCCCTCAGGGAATCCTGCACAAGGACTCCCAAGTCCCTTTGCATCTCAGTTTTTTCTATTTTCTCCCCATTTAGAAAATAGTCAACCCTTTCATTTTTTCCTGCCAAAGTGCATGACCATACACTTCCCCAAACTGTGTTCCATCTGCCATTTCTTTGTCTATTCTCCTAATCTGTCTGTCCTTCTGTAGCCTCTCTACTTCCTCAAAACTTCACACATTTCATGCTCCCTGACACCTGGAACTTCCACCATACTGCCCTCCCCACCTCCCTTATTCGGTTCCATGTTTCACCTTCATCTCCTATCAGATCCCACCATCTGCAACCCTCTGTCATGTCCACATGTCTCCTCCCAGTCTCTGTCACTACAGGGTCACAATTCTACAGTATCATGGCTGCCTGATCTTGGCCTCAGCTCCACTTTCTCATCCTCTTCCCATCCCATATGTTTGACCGAGTCAGTGGATGCTGGAGCTGGTCTGCACTTCACATTCATCTCTTGCGCAGTGTCTACGTACCACGCAGCTCACTAGTCCTGGCAGTCTCCCTTTTGTAGCTGTTACGTAAGATGGAGCAGGCCACAGGATGTAGACAGTGGAAACAAAGGCCCTGCCAGAGAACCACCCTGATGGCGTTTTGGCTACTGATGTTTTCAAGGGCCCTTAAAACTTTCAGATATTGGTGGTAGTTAGGCATCTAAATAATTCAAAAGAATAAATGCTGTTCTGAAAATATATTTATTTCCTGTAGGATGTTCACTTTCTGTAAATGAATGAAAAAAAAAACAAATATTCACTAAAGTAAGCAAACTTGTCATTTTAATGAAGGGAAGCAGCACAATTAAAATGACTGCGGTCCTGCTAGGTGAAACCTCAATGCTAGTGTAGGCTGAAAGGCCAGAATAGCTTTGGAGTAAGGACTGGTGCATGTAGCCTTAGCTGGGGCCTATGAGTGTGCCCTTGACTACACCTTTGCTTGTGGAAAGTGGGAGGAATCAAAAGAGAAGTTATTAAGGAGTTTTCTACCAGGCCAGAGGTCTTCCAGGTTAGTGCATTATTCATGATACCGCACAAAGATGTTCACAATTCTTGCCTATTATATGCTATTGTCTTTGTCTCTCTGTGTCCATCAGAATTGTTGCCTTTTATTACCCTCTTGCTACAATTTGGAAAAGCTATGCCAATTGGCTAATGTAGCATATATCTTCCCTCACAAGCTTTCCCTGTGCTTTAATTACCGATTTGGCGAAGCAGTTGACTGAGGTCACAAGTTGAACATGCTTCATATTTGCCTCTATATGTGTTACAAAACTGTCTAATATGCCTCCAATGACATTTCTGCTTGGATTTGATCAAGGGCAGCTGATGTCCAATGGATCTAACAACAGATCTTGGAGAATTCCGAAAGTATGATTTTCTTCTTGTGCGAGCACAATGCCACTTTCTTTGTGGGAAGTAAAGACAATGTCTGGGTGTCTGTGTTTTCTCCAACCATGCTGAGCTGCTTGGCGTCAAATTCTCTTCAGATGCACAATGCAGCAGGTCCTCTCCAATTTGGTTTCATTTGGAAGCTAATAATAGTCATAGGCATAGTCATACTTTATTGATCGCAGGGGAAATTGGTTTTTGTTACAGTTGGACCATAAATAATAAATAGTAATAGAACCATAAATATTTAAATAGTAATATGTAAATTATGCCAGTAAATTATGAAATAAGTCCAGGACCAGCCTATTGGCTCAGTAGCTTCCAATATGAGCTGATGGTAGTACACGTGCAAGTTATTGGTTTGATATTGTCACATGTACTGAGAAGATATAGAGAAATGCTTTTGCTTTGCACGCCATCCAGACAGGGTATCCAAACGTAATAATTTCGAGGTAGTACAAAAGGAATACAGAATTGTTGAGGCGAACGGGTGAACCCAAATTCAAGGCACTGACACAGAGAGACAGAGTTGACACCGGCAGACAACAGCGTGGAAAGAAAATCTAGAATACACAATTGGAAGCGGCCTAGGACGTGAACTAGCACACTGGCTGAAGCAACGATCTGGCGATGAGTGGATGGAAAGCCGGGGTACTTATTCTGCAGGTTAGATGAGATTCAGGTACGCCGCAATCAGGAAGCCCGGGAGAACAAAAGGAACGCCACGCCCACCGTGCCGACACACAATCTCACACACACACACACACACACACACACAAACATACACAAACGCCAAGAACATTTACTTATTTCCTCCACTATCAACTCTGCTCTCAAACGCATCTCCCCCATTTCACGTACATCTGCTCTTACTCCATCCTCCCGCTACCCCACTAGGAATAGCGTTCCCCTGGTCCTCACCTACCACCCCGCCAGCCTCCAGGTCCAACATATTATTCTCCGTAACTTCCGCCAACTCGAACAGGATCCCACCACTAAGCACATCTTTCCCTCCCCGGCCTCTCTGCTTTCTGCAGAGATCGCTCCCTTCGTGACTCCCTTGTCCATTCGTCCCCCCCATCCTTCCCCACTGATCTCCCTCCTGGCACTTATCCTTGTAAGCGGAACAGGTGCTACACGTGTCCTTACACTTCCTCCCTTACCACCATTCAGGGCCACAGACAGTCCTTTCAGGTGAGGTGACACTTCACCTGTGAGTCGGCTGGGGTGATATACTGCATCCGGTGCTCCCGATGTGGCCTTCTATATATTGGCCAGACCCGACGCAGACTGGGACACCGCTTTGCTGAACACCTACGCTCTGTCTGCCAGAGAAAGCAGGATCTCCCAGTGGCCACACATTTTAATTCCACATCCCATTCCCATTCTGACATGTCTATCCACGGCCTCCTCTACTGTAAAGATGAAGCCACACTCAGGTTGGAGGAACAACACCTTACATTCCGTCTGGGCAGCCTCCAACCTGATGGCATGAACATCGACTTCTCTAACTTCCGCTAATGCCCCAACTCCCCCTCGTACCCCATCTGTTATTTATTTTTATACGCACATTCTTTCTCGCATGCTCCTTTTTCTCCCTCTGTCCCTCTCACTATACTCCTTGCCCATCCTCTGGTTTCCCCCACCCCTTGTCTTTCTCCCCGGACCTCCTGTCCCATGATCCTCTCATATCCATTTTGCCAATCAACTGTGCAGCTCTTGGCTCCATCCCTCCCCCTCCCACTTTCAAATCTCTTACTAACTCTTCCTTCAGTTAGTCCTGACGAAGGGTCTCGGCCTGAAATGTCGACTGCACCCCTTCCTAGAGATGCTGCCTGGCCTGCTGCGTTCACCAGCAACTTTGATGTGTGTTGCACACACACAAACACACACACACAGACGGGGAGCTGGAGAAACACGCGGGAAAAGGGAATTTGGAGAACATCAGGAATAAATAGAAGGGACGGCCGGGACCGTGACATGAATATTACAGAGCAAGTGCAATACAGGTTGACAAATCAGGTTCAAGGTTGACAATACATTTTCACCTAGCAAACACATGGAATTTGTACACATTTATTGTATGTATTTTGCCAATCTCAATAATGAAAGTATTGTTGTTGACATTTAGATAGCAGTGGCACTTTATTTTCTATGCTTAATTCAGAAGATGAAACCAGGCTTAGGATATTGTTGGGAAATCAGTAGTGTGTAGTTGGAGATTTTGGTACAAGGCCCTAGAATCACTATCCTGGTTTTCTCAAGGCATCAGCTTTATTTGTGCTCAGGATTATGCACGTTACTTCATGATCTGCAGTATTTCATCTCTTGCTGTCAAGTTGCATAATCCATGGTGAGATTCCAACAGATGATCTGTTTGCCCTCAAAAAGCCACTTACACTGCCATTAGTGAATTATTGGCAGAGAAGATCACAGAGAAGCTGATGGTGGGGGACGATCAGCTGCATATATAGCTTTAACCATGCTCAAGATGGCAACTACTAACTTGCCAAGCTCACCTACTTCTGGCTTAGCCATCGATCCTCAGCAAATTGCTGAGAACAGAACCTTACATTAATGACAGCAGGGATATTGACTCCCTCCTTCACGCCCAAGGACAAAGCTGGGAACTGGGCCATGTATGCAGCTGGATGTGGGCAGGAAACATCGATATGAACATGGTCCTGCAACGTGCAGTCAGAAAATGGCCGGGAGGTAAATGGGTGAATGGGGTATGATTAAGCACCTGGCCAGAATCGAGTTTATAAATATGGCTGAGGTATGACTCAGAGAGGCACCAAATGTGCAAGCTGGAGCAGAGTTAGATGTGCAATAGCTACTCCAGTTAAAAGCAATCGTATGCAACTTCCACTCTGTGTACTTTACTAAATTTAGGGCACTGGAACCTTTGATAATGCTGCAGTCACATCCCAATAATGTGTTTGATCTTTCAATGACTTCAAGAAGTGGGGTGGAGAACACACCCATGTCTATCAATGGTGCTGTAGTGGAGATGGTTGGGAGTTTCAAATGACCAGGTGTTCTTATCACCGACAATTTGTCTTGGCTCAGCTACGTGGATGATACAGCCAAGAAAGCACATTAGTGCCTCTACTTCCTCAGAATTCTAAGGAACCTCAGCATGTCCCTGATGACCCTCACCAATTTGCACAGATTCTGTATGTAAGCCCCCCTGGCAAGCCTTAGGGTCGCTCAACTTTCTGTCATCTCGGGAAACAGCCCTCGGCCCCGCCAAACTGGGTAATTAAGTTTTCGTGGATGCTGTGTGATGTACCCCACCCCGCCAAATAACAGACAATACACCATATATGATAAAATGAATGACAGTTTATAGAGATTACTGGAACTATATAATGAATAGACATAAAATATAAAAAGGAAATAAAAGGCGCCACACTTATCAAAGTTCAATCTCTTCATGCACAAACAGTTGGAGCTCTAGTAACGATCCTCTCTTCACCATTCGTTCCCCTCTGACCACTCCGACGTGCCGCCTGGGACCAACCACGGTGGTCGACCAGACGCTCCACACGAGTCTGTCGCCGTCTCCTCTCCTCACCGAAGACCCCCGACCTTGGACTCCTGCTCGGGTCCGACCCCGTTAGCCAGCTCACAGCAGATTGTCCATCCTCTCTGTGTCCATCGCGCCTTCTCCCCAAAAACCCACGCATCATAATAACTTACAGACACACTAGAAAGAATAACGTGGATGCCCACTGGTTCATTTGTTCTCTTATCAACATGATAACCCAAACAAGCTGTGAGCGAGAGAACTTTCTCAGCATTTAACATAACAAAGAAGCCATTTTAATTATAACATAACAAAGAAGCCATAAAAGAAGACATAAAAGAAGAAACCCCTTACATATAAAACATACTATCTGGATGCTCTGAGTTATCAAGAATCTATGAACCCCCACCTTAAATACACCTGATGACCTGGCCTCCACAGCCAATTATGGCAACAAATTCCACAGATTCACCACCCCCTGGCTATAGAAATCTCTCCTAATCTTCATTCTAAATGGACGTCCCTCTATCCTGAGTGTATACCCTCTGCTCTGAGACTCACGCACTATGGGAGGCTACTTTTGATATCGTTTTTGATATTGTTGGCTAGCTTACCTTTGTAGCTCATTTTTTAGCTCCTTATGGCTATTTTAGTTGCCTTCTGTTGATTTCTGAAAGCTTCCCACTCCTCAAGTTTCCCACTAATTTTCCTTCTATTATATGCCCTGTGTTTTGCTCTTATGTCGGCCTTGACTTCTCTTGTCAGCCACTTGCCTTTAGAATATTTCTTCTTTGGGATGTATCTGTCCTGTATCTTCCAAATTGCTCCCAGAGGCTCTAACCATTGTTGCTCTGCCGTCATCCCTGCTAATGTTTCCTTCCGATCAGCTTTGGCCAGCACCCCTCTCATGCCTCTGTAATTCCCTTTACTCCACTGGAATACTGATACATCTGACTTTAGCTTCTCCCTCTCAAATTGCAGGGTGAATTCTATCATATTATGATCACTGTCTCATAAGGGTTCCTTTACTTTAAGCTTCCTCATCAAATCTGGTTCATTACACAAAACCCATTCCAGAATAGCCTTTTTCCCTAGTGGGCTCAAGCACCACATTCTTTAAAAGGGCCATCTTGTCCGCAATCTACAAATCCTCTCTTGGAATCCAGCATCAACTTGATTTTCCCAATCTATCTGCATATTGAAATCTGACTATTGTCACTTTGCCCTTTGAGATGCCTTGTTTATCTCCCGTTGTAATTTGTTTTGTTAGTGATTTCCAATTTTCAATTCATCCTATCTTCCTGCAAATTGTCTACATTCCCTGCCTGTTCACGTGGCTGCATAAGTGGTTCTAAAATGTTCATATCCTGTCTACTTCCAACAACCAGTGTTTCAGCACATTCTAGGCATCCACCACTCTCTGTATAAAGAACCTGACTTGTACATTTTCTTTAAACTTTCCTACTTTCACCTTAAATCTACGTATGTCCTCCAATATTTGACATTTCCACCTGGTAAAAAACTCTGATTAGTTACCCGATCTTTACCTCTCATAATTTTATATACTCTTTATCATGTCGCCCCCTCAGCCACCAACACATCGAATACTCTCCAATCCATACAGCATCCTGGCGAATCTCTTATACATTCTCGGTCCAAAGTCCTTCCATTCTTCCTGCAGTGCAGAAACCAGAATGGGACAAAATACTCCAAATGTGGCCTAGCCAAAGTTTTGTGTAGCTACAACTGATTTGCCAACTTTAACTCAATACCCTGACCAATGAAGGCAAGCATAACCTACACCTATTTTATTACCCTAATCTCTTGTACTATCACTTTCTATGGATATGCTTTGTAGTTCTTCTTGTAAACTGGAGATTGGAAATTGCAGGCCTATACTAACTTGAAACAGGTGAGAGACTGTTTCATCCAGGACGCTCACTGCCCATAGATGAAGGTTACTTTCCTCATTCAACTTGGACTGTTTCCCATGGGATTGTTCTGATCCTTTGTGTCTCTCACTATACCTTTCAACTGGGCAGCCTTTACGATGCTCAGAACTCTTGAGAGAAAGGAGAATATTCATGCGATTAAAATTTTTTTATCAGATTCCAATGGCACTGTAGTGCAGTTGTTAGCACAATGCTTTACAGTGTAGACAACTGAGGTTCAGTTCCCGCCACTGCCTGTAAGGAGTTTGTATGTTCTCACTGTGACCGCGTGGGTTTCCTCCGGGTGCTCCAGTTTCCTCCCACAGTCCAAAGACGTACAGGTCGGTAGGTTAATTGGTCATTGTAAATTGTCCCATGATTAGGCTAGTGTTAAAAATTGGGCAATATGGCTTGAAGGGCTCAAAGGGCCTGTTCCGCGCTGTATCTCAATAAGTCGATAAATATGTTCTCTAAGACAATGTAAAAGTAACTTCTTTGGTGAAGGAGGAGCTAGCTGGCTGCTATGCTTGGACTTGTGTGATAGTTTTAGACATATTTTATGTTTTTTTCAGTAACCTTCCTCTAACTTACAAATTATTTCAAAGTTCTTGAATTTCTGACAAAGGTATGATGGTTTCTCTTTTCAGTACTTGAATAATGTGCTTAAGGAAAGAAAGAGTCCAGATTGGCAGATTCAAAAATTTCAGTTTATTCAGTATTACAGAAATGCCACAAAAGATAAATCCCCAACATAAAGTGAGTCAAAATCACAAATCAGAGCACCACATCTAAAACTTTGATTAATTTCCTATATTCAAAGGCCCAAGAAGTAAAGGATGAACTTTCCACTTTTCCCACAAACCCAAGTTACAGACTAACTTGACGTTTGCTGTGTATCAGTTAATTTCATGTTGCTTAACGATGTAAAATTGAGTAGAATTCCAAGATCAGGCAGAAAGTTAATCTAAACAAGTTAACCACTTCACTGAACAGGCTATGTGAATGAAGTATAAAAACTGGCAAGAGAGTCACCAGAGACATAACTGACAGTAGTTTATAACTGATTGATTGAAGATCCACTTCTGCTTGTAGAGGTCTGCTGCACTGAGCTCAGAATTACTGCTCTTTTTCCACCAGTTTCCATCTCACTGCCCCCTTTGAGGTAGCCAGACATACCACTACTTGCGCTGCTGAAATCCCCAAAACTTCCTGTAAAAGGGAGAGGAAAGGAAAAAGACACTTTAGAATATGGATCCTGAAATTGAGAAAACAATTGCAATGACATCAAGCAGGTCGCAATCTTAACAGAGAAAGACAGCCCCAAGTGCTTCAGGTAACTTTTAGTAAGCAAATGCTTGACTCTAAGATTTTATGTATACAGATATATCAAAGCATTTTGAAATGATAAATTTTACAGGAAAGAGAAAAAAGGTGGAAATGAAATTTTGAGAAAGAAATCACTGAAATGTAGGAACTACTTATCCATGAGTGGCATCCCATCAGTCATGGCTCAGGGTGTGCAGAGTCGTTTACAGAGATAGGGAAGATCAATGCTATGGAAAGATTTGAAGACTCAGATCCTAAAACTGAGGTATATCAGTTTAGGAGCCAATATTTATAGCATTTATCTGGCATTTATAGCGACAGGATTCGAGTACAGGAGCAGGGAGGTACGACTGCAGTTGTACAAGGCCTTGGTGAGACCACACCTGGAGTATTGCGTGCAGTTTTGGTCCCCTAATCTGAGGAAAACATCCTTGCCATAGAGGGAGTACAACGAAGGTTCACCAGATCGATTCCTGGGATGGCAGGACTTTCATATGAAGAAAGACTGGATGAACTGGGCTTGTACTCGTTGGAATTTAGAAGATTGACGGGGGGATCTGATTGAAACGTATAAGATCCTAAAGGGATTGGACAGGCTAGATGCAGGAAGATCGTTCCCGATGTTGGGGAAGTCCAAAACGAGGGGTCACAGTTTGAGGATAGATGGGAAGCCTTTTAGGACCGAGATTAGGAAAAACTTCTTCACACAGAGAGTGGTGAATCTGTGGAATTCTCTGCCACAGGAAACAGTTGAGGCCAGTTCATTGGCTATATTTAAGAGGGAGTTAGATATGGCCCTTGTGGCTACGGGGGTCAGGGGGTATGGAGGGAAGGCTGTGGCGGGGTTCTGAGTTGGATGATCAGCCATGATCATAATAAATGGTGGTGCAGGCTCGAAGGGCCGAATGGCCTACTCCTGCACCTATTTTCTATGTTTCTATAAGTCAGTGAGCACAAAAGATGATGGGGGGTAGAATAATTTATAAAATGGACAACATACATTCAGTGGCCTCTTTATTAGGCACACCTTGTACACCTGCTGGCTCATGCAAATATCTAATCAGTCAATTATGTGGCAGCAACTCAGTGCACAAAGGCATGCAGACATGTTCAAGAGGTTCAGTTGTTCAGATCAAACATCAGATGGGGGAAGAAATGTAACCGAAGTGACGTTGACCCAAATGATTGTTGGTGTCAGACGGGATAATTTGAGTATCTCAAGAACTGCTGGTCTCCTGGGATTTTCGTGCACAACAGTCTCTAGAGTTTACAGAGAATGGTACACAAAACAAGGACAATCAGTGAGTGGAAGTTCTGTGAGTGAAAAAGCCTTGTTGATGAGAGAAGTCAGAGGAGAAAGGCCAGACTGGTTGAAGCTGACAGGAAGACGACAGTAACTCAAATTACTACGTGTCACAACAGTGGTGTGCAGAAGAGCATCTGAAAGGCACATAATGGTTAAACCTTGAAGTGGATGTGCTACAGCAACAGAAGACCATGAGCAGGTACCTAATAAGAGTGGCCACTAAGACTACGGTAGCTTTGATTGAAAATAAACTTATTGCAGGAATTGTTAAAGACTTTCATGTGTTTCTAAAATGACTTCTACCATGACCTGTACTTTCTCCTCTACCACAGTCAATGGAGTTTTTGGCCGTAGTTCATCTATTTCCTGCATCTCTGCTCTCCATCCCTCACCTGTCAGACAGAGCAAGGACAGAGATCCTCTAGTCATTATCTTCCACCTCACCAGCTCAGTGTTTAACAGCTCATCCTTTACAATTTGCACCAGCTTCCACAATATTCCACAACTGGATACGTCCATACCTTCCCTGCCTTTCATCATGTAAACGAGACTGTTCCCTTTGTGATTCCCTGGGCAACTGTCTTCTATCCCAATGTCACTGCGTGTTTTGTGAAATTACAGGAGATGCTACACCTGTCCGTTCACCTCTTTCCTTCCCAGTGTCTGGGGATGCAAACAGTCCCTCAAGTTGGAGCAACAATTCACTTGCACTTCTTTCAATCTAGTGTCTTGCACTCAGTGTTCACAGTGTGGTTTCCTCCACCAGCTGCAGACGGAGTGACAACATTGCAGAGCACCAGGAGTGACCAAAGCTCCCTTTTGTTGCCTATTTAACTCTCCATCCATCTCCCACTCTGACCTCTGTCTGTGGCTTCAATTTCTAATATTCAATTTATAATATGCTGATATAAGGAGGACCAACATGCGCTTTGCAACTCATTTTCTGTCTGGGCCATGTTGCTGCCTTCTCCACTTGAAACTGAGTACGGCGACATAAGGGAACTTAATTCCTCTATTTGCACACTGATTTACCTCACTTTAAAAGTAGGCCTGGCCGACTGGACACGTCAGACAGCCTGACATTTCACACCTTGTCAAGCTCCTCTCTTTGTATTCTCACTCTCTAACTGCCCCGATTAACCCGTCGACTGGGTGACGCCAACAACTTATCTAAATAGCAATCTTGGCTTCCCCCTATCTGAGATACTCCCTTGGTCCTATTGACCTGTCCCCCACCTTCCTGGCAACTTAAAACTCTTACTTTCTTTCTTTCTCAGTTCTGATGAGCGACTTTTGACATGAAACATTGACTCTATTGCTCTTCCCTTGGATGCTACCTGGCCTGCTGCGTATTTCCAGTGTAATTTTTAAATTTCATATTTGTAGCATCTGCATTTTTTCACAGTATCAGAGGAATGCGATGCTCGGTTTTGGATGCTATCACTGAGATCATGATCATAGGTGAGAAATAGGCCTTTGCAGACTTTGGATTATAGGAAATAATCTGCCTACCAAATGAGAACAGGGAAGGACTATTCAAAGGTGAAGCATTGTTCAAGTTCAAGGTTATTGTCATTCAATCGTACACATGTATACCGCCAAACGAAACAGTACTCCTCCAGACCAAAGTGCACAACATGGTATATACAACTGGCACAGAACACATAAAGTAATATAGCCACAAATAAATTAACAAATAATAAGGGTGCATTGACAACACAAGTTAAAAAGTAAACAGTATAACGCTACTGGTGCTTCATGTGTGATGAGACCTGAGAGGTGGCAGGGAATTCATTCGTCTTATGGCCTGGGGTAAGAAGCTGTTTCCTATCATTGGACGATGATTAAACAAGCAATGGCATCTTTTGTTGCAGACAGGTAAAGAAAGGACAAAGAGGCATTGCTGACCATGGTCACAATCGTATGGGGTGTCAGGGTGTCATTCAACCCCAATTTAGGACGCAACGGGACATTTGAGGACTGAAGGCAACAGAAAGATGTCAAAGAGGGTGTTGATTTATAAGAAGGAAATGTTAAATGTGAGCCTTTTTTGGGAAGAGTAATTTTAGAGCATGTGAAAGGGAGAAGAGAGCAACAAAGGACAGTGAACCATTGATGATATCAATTCAGGAAAATCATTTGGAAAACATTCATAAGAAATACAATCACAGAAATGAGTACCACTGCTCTGAAAATGTACAACAGAATGATTTGTAAACAGAACAATGAGGTATCAAGACTTGGAGAAGAATGAAGAATATTTCCAGAATATTCCATTTTTCATTTTGCGTTTTGTGTTTTGGTCAGTAGTTAAAATCTCAAGCAAGGATTATACGTTCTCTTACCTTGCTGTGAAACTTGTTGGACGCTGAGGGTTTTGACGCCTTCTACCATCCTGTTGATAAAGGAAACACTTGTGTAACAACAGCCATTTCTAGGATGTTCAGAAATATATCTTTTTCAAGTTACCAAGGGTTTCCTTCTGAAAGCAGCAATGAGCTGCATGGGTGAAGTTGATGGGCACATTGACTCTGTCGAGCCTTGCCCGAGACACTGATTCTGTAAGTTCCAGTGCTGCTGGTGAACAGCAGTAGCCTCGTCAGTGTGCGCAGGGAGCTATTCGTCAGCCTGCTTATGTTGTACAATGCTTCATCCACTGCAGCATCAGGGGAGAGTTCACCTAGTGGTGACTGAATCACTGACTAGATGTTCATTCGGAGAGTGAGTCTGATGTATTTCTGGGGTCAGATGAAAACCAGCCTTTAAACAAAAGTAAGTGCCGCTCCCTGGACCAAATGCCCCATTAAAGACAAAGACTCTAGGAATGAAGAGTGCAATAAAGAGCCTGTACAGATTGTAATCTGCAAGTACGCAGGACTGTGGCATCAACCCAGTGTGATATCTGCAACTTGGAAAAGACCAAAGCCCTACCTGATTTCCTCTTGCGCCAGTAGTTTACTGTAGGTGTTAATTTCGATATCCAGAGCCAGCTTGACATTTATCAGCTCGTCGATTTCACGAGTTTGCTTGGCAATCTCCTGTTTTGCTTTCCTGATGGCTTCTTGCAGATCAACGATATTTTGTTTACTGTCTTTGAGAGACATCTCGCCACGTTCCTCTGCTTCAGCGATCGCAGCCTCCAGTTTCAAACGCTGAGTCACACAGAGGTTAGTGTGGACATTTTTGCAGATTATAACATGAAGCCTTGCCAACATCCCCACCCTGCTATCGGAAAGAGCCATACTGAGAGTAGAGTATTGCAGATTGGCTTAGGAGTAATCGAGTTCACCAGGGTTACAGTGGAAGGAACCAGCCAGGTTGTTACTACTGAAAGTTCCCCAGTGTATGATTTAGCTCAGATTGACCTGTGTTTCAGCTGTCTCTTGGTCATTTGCTTTGGGCTGGGAAGAGAAAAGTGCAGATGCAAGAGACGGCAGATGCTGCAGTCTGGAGTAAGAAAATAGCAGAACTACTGCAGAAGATCAGCGGGTGAAGTAGCATCCGTGAAGGCAAAAAGAATTATTGACCATTTGGGTCGTGTCGCTGCATTAGAACTCGGGACTTGAGAGGAAAGACATTTTGCTACCGTCGTTAGGCCGCAACCAAGATCTCTTGTTTGCTTTCACTTCCTGACTTACCTGCTGCTTCAGATACTCGATGTCCCCAGTCAGCTTACGGATGCGATTCTGCAGATCATTACACTCCGATTTGATCACTCGCACTTCTTCCGCATGACCTCCAGGCATTGTGCTGAGTTCCACCATCTGCAAGGAGACACTGGTAGACGTCAGTAAGGGTTTCTCCTCCCAGCACAGAGGTCAGAGCTATCAATGCACTTCTACGTGGGGCTGGAGCTGGAGCTCACCTTCGCCTTTTTCCAGTTCTCGGCATCATCACGGCATTTATCTGCCATACTTTGGTATTGGGCCTTGACTTCACTGATGATCTGGTCTATGTTCAGGTTGCGGCTAGTGTCCACCTGCACGCTGACAGCAGTGTTCTGAATCTGTGACTCCAGCTCACGGATTTCCTAAAGATGGGCAGAGCAAAACTAGTGTAAGGAGATGGAATTGAACAGCAAAAGGACCAGAAGGCTCTTGCACCATGTAGCATATTTACCTCTTGGAAGATTGTCTTCAGGAATTCAATTTCATCAGTCAGGCTTTCTAGTTTTGCTTCCAATTCCACCTTGTTCATGTAGGATTCATCAACATCCTGGAGAGAGTAGGGCACAAGGTTTGTAAATCTATTGAAGACCACTGATATGGTCCTGCAGAGAGCTAGAAAATAGTGCTCACCTTCTTCACCATGACAAACTCGTTTTCCATTTCAGTTCTCTTGTTAATTTCATCTTCGTATCTGAAATGAACCACTGACGTTACTGGCAATCCCTTGGAAATCAACATTTCTGTCCCATTTCTTCGACAGGGCCATGCTGGTTGTCGGAACTCCCTGCTCCCTGCTGCTTAGCCATGATTTCCTCACACTTCTATTTATCCCCGTGTGTGCACCGCTCTTCCTGACATTTGATTCCGCAAGACACAGCATCCCGCTACGCCAGACAGGTCGACCGTGCCGCGCCTCGACGGAATGAAACAACATACGCTGCCGTCCCTGAACTGACGGCTATTTCGGTGACTCCCTGAGCTCTGAGTGACACCTCTCTATCCAGACCTCAGTCTTAACGGAGCTCTCCCCGACGGGCACTTGCCCGACCCAGCTTCCAGACCTCCACTAGCTGCTGTTAGGTTACAAAGAAACCCAGTGGAAAATAGCTGATTGTAACCGGGAATTGTTCGAACGTTTACCCCGCCCACGATTTGCCCGATTCCGCTCTTTTTTTCTCTCTGAACCAGTGAACAGATACGGGACGAGTTGGGAAATCCTGGTGGGAGACAGTACACTTACTTGCCCTTAAAGTCCTCAACTAGACCTTGCATCTGCACAAGGTCCGATTCGAACTTCAGCTTCTCCTGCCCAAGAGTTTCCAGTTGCCTCTTGAGGTTGTCAATGTAAGTTTGGAACATGTTATCGATGTTGGAGGTGTAGGTCCCCTGCCTCTTCAGAAGCTCCAGTTTGACCTTCAGCTGAGCATTTTGCTGTTCGAGAAGGCGAACCTGCGGGTGAGGAATGAACACACGCTTAGATTTTTGCATTGAGCTGGCGAGGAAGTGAAAAGAGACATTTGCACAA
Organism: Mobula hypostoma; assembly: GCF_963921235.1. Lineage (NCBI taxonomy): Eukaryota > Metazoa > Chordata > Chondrichthyes > Myliobatiformes > Myliobatidae > Mobula > Mobula hypostoma. Next base: position 15,548,072 of record NC_086128.1, on the reverse strand, counting down.
TGCTGCCAAGACAGGCGCAGCAGCGGGTTACAGACAGAGCTGGATACGGTACGGTACCTGGTTTATGAAACTTGCGAACTGGTTGTTGAGCGTAGTCAGCTCCCTCGTTTCCTGCATACGAACTTGTTGCAGACTGGTGTCATTTTGTGGTAGTGGGGCGCTTAGATCAAGGGCCGGCATCATCGAACTAGAACTGAAATTTGACCTTAAACCTGAACCGTAACCTGAATTGTAGCCTGAACTAAGCTTGATCGATGAGCCAGAAAGCATACGTCTTGACCCTCCGATACCTGTTCCAATTCCAGCTCCAGACACACTCATCGCCTTTCTGCTACTAATTCTTCGCGACGACCCCACGGAGCCGGCAACACTAGACCGCATCGATGGGCCGCCTGAAAGCTGCGTGGTCTGTCTAAAGGACTTTTGGGTGTAAGAGACGCTCATGGTGAAATTAGAGTTTTGTTCTCTGGTTACGAGTTTGCTGGAGCGATCAGTCCCGATCTGAACTGCTGGCGCAGGTGAGAGCGGCTTTGAGCTGCTTTTATGAGCAGTGCGGATCTGGGCTTGGTCGGGGTGTCAGCTGACAGAAATGGGCATGGTGACATCGAGATAGAGGAGGAGCTCGGCACACCCTCTCCCATGGGTTCCAACCTGTCCGCTTGTGCACGGTAACCGCTCTCGGTGCCTCGGGCCAAACTGGCGTCAGCAAGAATGAGCGAGTCCGGGAAACAAGAAGAGCTCCCTCCAGTTGCTCAAGCAACGCCGATCAAGTGCATTAAAAGACTGTGGACTGCTGTGCCCACTTGACCGGTGTTTGATATTTATCGTACAGAGAAGTGGGCTGAGCAGCAGACGAGCGATCCTTTGTGGATTGAAATTTCTTTTGGCCAGTGTTACAAATTAAGCAATCTCCTTTGTCCATGAGCAAATCTGCAGCCTCTTTCCGGTATTCAGTTCAAGTACAACAGAGCTGATGATGCTGCTGAGGTGGAAGAATATGGAGCTCGTCCTTCAATGTCCCTTGAAATTGCTTGCGTGTTTCTGTTTGTCTATGTGTAATATACAATCATTTAAAACTCGAACTCTTGTAAATGTGGAACATTAAAATCATCTCCTTTACATTACTTAGAAAATCACGGTGCAGAGAGAAAAATAAACTATCGGGGCTGGCTTGTGAAAAACAGAAAAGAATATCGCAGCAGGAGCCATGATTTGGGAAGAATACATTAAAACTTGAGTTTAGGGGAGTGAAAGAGAACGAAGTTAAACCAGAACACTTGTTTATTCCGTTGTATGGGCATTTTGACACTTGTTGCATATTTCATTGTAATTGGGCAACATTTAAGCCTATTCGTACATTGATCCAATTGGAATTGGAACGTGTGCTTTAGTTGCATGATTCTGTGCCAAGCCAATTAAATAGTTTAATTGATTTTTGACCATGAGTGTCATCACCACCACCAAGATTCTTTGGAAGATAACCCAACCCAGGCTGTTTGAAGTTCATATGAAGATTTAATTCTCATTTTTTTTTTAATTAAAAGAGTGAAAATATATCTTAAAAAGGCAAAACAAAAATACCCTGTAAAAGCTGCGTTGTTGATCTTGGACATCAGAGACACCTCTGTTGTCGCTGAATATTTGCAGTAGCCCACTGTTGGAGAAGTAATAACAATAGTTTGCATTTATATAACACAATTCATAACACATGACACTTCACTGGTGTGAAACCATGAATCAGAGCCATTTTAAATAGATCAAGTAGGCAGCTATTACAGAGTGCTTTAGAGAGGCTGATGGAGAGATGGTTGAAGGCTGATACAAGAGTGCAGATGCTTTAATCTGAACCGGAACAAAAAACTGCTAGATTTGCTGAATGGGTCAGGCAGCATCTGTGGAGACAAGAGGACAGTTGACATTTTGGGTCAAGATCCTTCATCTGGATCGGAATCATCGGCTATCCCTCTGCCTCACAGATCCTGCCTGACACACTGAATTCCCCCAACAGTTTTTTTGACACACTGAATTCCCCCAACAGTTTTTTTGTTTGGCTGCAGGCAGGGGATGCATTGTGGGGTGAAGGAAGTTATGGATGCAAAACAAAAAGGTCACAACTGAGGGGAAAAAAGCAAGAGGTCCTGGAGGGTTGTCAGCTGGAACATGTTATGTAGGTTGAAATCATCATTATAGAGACATCGAGTAGTACAGCATGGAGACAGGTCCTTGAGCGCAACTCAATTTTGGTGCCAACTAAGTCATGTGTGCCCTGCATTTGACCCATATCCCTCTAAATCTCTCTTATCTATGTGCTTATCCAAATATCTTTTAAATGTTATTATTGTACCTGCCTCAATCACTTACTCTGGCAACTCATTCCATATACCCACCATATACCCACTGATGTCTCCACTGTTGTTGGCAGATTCTCAGATAGTGATAAAGAGACATACAGGAGTGAAATAGATCTGTTTGAGTGGTGTCGCATCAACAACCTCACACTCAACATTAGCCAGACCTAGGAATTGATTCTGGACTTCAGGAAGGGGAAGTTGGGCAAACACACAGCAGTCATTGAAGAGCCAGTGGTGGAAAGGGTGAGCAACTTCAAGTTCCTGGACATCAGTGTTTTAGAAGAACTACCTGAGTCCCAACACATTGATGCAGCAGTTCTACTTTATTAGGAATTTGAGAAGATCTGGTATGTCATGAAAGACAAACCAGAAATTTCCCATCAGGTCCCTTTTAGGAGTTTCATCTCTCAACTTCAACCTATTTCCTCCTGATTTTAGTTCCCTTTCCCTTGGAAAAAGACCATGTGCATTCTCTAAATGATTTTATATACTTTGTCATCCCCCAGTCTCCTATGTTCCAAGGAACAAAGTCCTAGACTACCCAACCTCTACCCATAGCTCAGGCCCTCAAGTCCTAACAACATCCTTGTAAATCTTCTCTACACTCTTTACAGTTTAATAAAGTATTTCATTTAATGGAGAGACCAAAACTGAATACCATACACAAAGTCATAAAAGGATTTGAACTCAAGGACAAGGCTTTTATATTTGAGATCATGTACGTTCCCTTTGAGCCAAACCTTTGAGCTGGAACGTTCAAGGATATCTTCATAGGAGCTTGAGGAGATAATGGCATGTCACCAGAGACTCTTGCAAATTTCTACAGAGATACAGTGGAGAGCATTCTGATTGCTTGTGTAATAGCCTAGTATGGAGGCTCCAATGCCCAGGATTACAAGAGGCAACAGAAGTTTGTAGACTCATCCAGTTCCATCACAGGCACAAACTTTCCTGCCATCAAGTGGTAGGTTGCTTAGGACTGAGATGAGGTGAAATTTCTTCACTCAGAGTGTGAAACACCTTTGGAGTTCTGTGGATGCACATCCACTTAGAACAACGATGGATGAAATTCTGGATTTCAAGGAATGTGTGGATAGTGCTGGAAAATGACACTGTGGTAAAGATCAGTCTTTTACCTCAACTGGCTTGAAGGGCCAGATGGCCTACAGATGCTACTATTCTTTATGTTCTTACAACTATTCTGATGATTATTGCTTTCCAGATACCAATTTGCCTGTCTACACAGGTTGTTCACTCTACCCTTTTCAGTTTCTCAGTTTTAATGAGGCATGAAACACTTGAATTCCTGCAACAGGAATACATGAAGAGCAAATGTGAATAGTGGAATGGGTGCACAGTATCCCAAGCTAGCCACCTACTTGCCCTACCTCTGACAGAGTCTCCTGATCCCACATAGGGCTCTTCAACCACATCAGAACTCATAGAACTGGACTGAGAGCTCGTCATCCTCCTCAAAGCCGAAAAGAAGATGAAGAAGAAAGTGGATGAATTCGACCTGGAAGTTGTAAGATGGGAAACTGAGGACGAGAACATTAAAGTAGTTGTCTAGATGTGACAAATGCATGGATAAGAGTTTCAGCAGCTGAGGTGATGAGCCAGAGATGGATTTGGATTATGTTACAGAGATGACACTACATGAAAAGCTGTGTTTGAAAAATGTAAGTCAAAAGTTGCTTGTAGTCCTTTGCTTGGGAAACAGGTTACTGCTAAAAGGAAATAAATAAACATTTTTTATAATGCAGCACATTGCAATCTGATGGCTTGGGAACACTCTAGTGCAGTACAGGTCATTCCAGAATTACTCGCACCCATTTTATGGACACCCTTACATCCAAACAAACTCCCATAAATTTATTAAATTAGAATGGCTGATGTGCACACATACGTTTTCCTTCAGAAAACAGCAGAACTAGCTTTCCTCTTCGTAGAAATTGTTCTTTCTTATCAGTCTTATGTGCTTTTGATGCCATTTATTAAAATACCGTGGAGGTATAGTTACTGTATTGATTTTTGTGTATTTTCCACTTGATGGACAAAATTGACTTTTAGACATCAGTACAAATGGAAGCCGATCGCTACCCAGGGTTGGACTATATTGAGGTAGCACTCCAGAGTCACTGTGCTACACTAAACCAGGACTCAGTCTGCCCTCTCGTGGACATAAAGATCACAAAGAACAATTGAATGAAGAGGAAGGAGATTGTTCAGGACTCCTGGGCCAATATTTCACCATCAGTTAGTGTTATTAAAGCTCATTATCTGGTCATTATCAACTCTTCTGTTTGTAGGAGCTTGCTGTGTTGGTTATTGTACTGTCTGCACTAATTCAAATTGCTTTATTGGCTTTGGGAGACACTGATGTTGGGAAATTAAATAGTATTTTCTTCTGTTAATAGCCATCCAGCCACAATTTGAAAAGTGACATAATTTGTGACTAGAAAGAGGATTACTTTTATCTGGATTGTAAAAGCAATGTTATGACATAAAAGCCAAAATTGGCTGGTTGAATGATGTTCCAACAACAACCTTGCACTTAACATCAGCAAGGCCAAGGAATTAGTTGTGGACTTCAGGAAGGAGATGTCAGGAGAACCCACACCAGTCCTCGTCGAGGGATCAGCAGTAGAAAGGGCGAGCAGCTTCAAGTTCCTGGGTGCCAACATCTGATGAGGATGTATCCTGAGCTCAACTCATTGATGCAATCATGAAAACACACTGGCAACGATACTTCATTAGGAGTTTGAGATTTGCTATTTCACCAAAGATTCCAGCAAATTTCTACAGATGTACAGTGGAGACCATTCTGACTGGTTGCATCGCAGCCTGATATGGAGGCTTCAATGTACAGGATCGAAAGAGGCTGCAGAGGATTGTAAACAGAGCTAATTTCAACATGGTCACAACCCTCCCCACCATCGGGGACGTTTTAAACCGGTGGTGCCTCAAGAAGGCAGCATCCATTGTGAAGGACCCTCACTCTCTGGGGCATGCCAGCTTCTCATTAAAGGTGCCAAGGTACAGGAGCCTGAAGACCCACGTTCGACATTTTAGGAACAGCTTCTTCCCCTCCGCCATCAGATTTATGAACACTCCATGAACCTATGAACACCACCTCACTATTCCTCTTTTGCGCTGCTTATAGTGATTCTTATGTCTTACATTGTAGTGCTGTCACAAAACAATAATTTTCACAACATACGTCAGTGATAATAAACCTGATTCTGATTCTGCTGGACCGCCCACAAAAACTTGCTTTTCATTTGAAGTTATATCGTGACCCCTGCAGGCTACAAGTTGTTGATGCAACCCCTGGTGTCGCACAATCTCTGTGCTTATAATGGAGCAGTTACATTTATTTTGATGAATTAATATTCTAATATTTTTTGAGAATATCTGTTGACTGTGAAGAACTATTTTGAGATGAAGGAGTCTGGCAGTATTTTTTCCTTTGTGAAAGGTATTACAAAGATTTTGAGAACCTTTTATCATCCTTGTTGACTTTTATTACTTATTGCAGAATGTAATGTTGCTTTAAAATGTTTAACAATCCCTCCTTGAAGATCTATCCATTTTGCCAGTTACTCCTGCAATTTAATTTGAGACAATATTATGGATTAATTTTTTCTATACCATTTTGTTGCTTCTTTATATGATTTTATAGGCTTCTAGGTTGAGGAATTCATGCAAAAAGTTGAGAGACAGATTTAATTGCTTCAACCTAAAGGGTTCTATATTGAAGCAAACCCATACGAATAGGTATACAAGCACACTTGTATTCCCAGTCAAATACATGCATCTGCGTCAATACACAAATGTGTTCACACACACACACACACACACAAACATACATATACACTTTTTCACACATATATATTTGCATTTCTAAACATTCATGCCGAGATATACAAGTATATGCACTCAGTGCTTGTTAATGCAAATTATCTAATCAGCCAATCAGGTGGCAACAACTCAATGCATAAACACATGCAGACATAGTCAAGAGGTTCAGTTGTTACTCAGAAAAAAACATCAGAGTGGAGAAGAAATGTGATCTAAGTGCCTTTGACCATGGAATAATTGTTGGTGCCAGACAGGGTGGTTTGAGTATCAGAAACTGATGAACTCGTTGGGGTATTGATGCATAACATTCTCTAGAGTTTGCAGAGAAAAGTGAAAAAAAAAACAACAAAAAACATCCAGTGAGCGGCAGTTCTGTGGGTGAAAATGCCTTGTTAATGAGAGAGGTCAGAGGAGAATGGCCAGGCTGGTTCAAGCTGACAGGAAGGTGACAGTAACTCAAATAACCACACTTTACAACAGTGGTATGCAGAAGAGCATCTCTGAATGCACAACATGCTGAACCTTGAGCTGGATGGGCTACAGCAGCAGAAGACCACAAACATACACTTATTAGTCACTTTATTAGGTACAAGATGTACACTGAGTGTATATGTAGATACACATAAGTTTACATTCATACATTCATGCATATTTACACACTCATACCTCCCTTTTCTCTGAGGCATTCCCTTGAATTCGATGATTCTATGCCTGTTTGAGAGGGAGAATATAGCTACGGCTGTGAAGATCCTTGCCACACCCAGTGACCCTGTGATCTCTATCTTGGAGGTCAATATTAGGCTATCTTTAAGGAGGGTGAACTCTCGCAAAGTGGTAGGCCCCAACGGAGTACCTGGTAAGGCTCTGAAAACTTGTGTCAACCAACTAGTGGGAGTATTCAAGGACATTTTCAACCTCTCACTGCTACTGTTCCCACCTGCTTCAAAAAGGCAACAATTATACCAGTGCCCAAGGAGAATAATGTGAGCTGCCTTAATGACTATCACCCAGTAGCACTCACATCTATGGTGGTGAAATGCTTTGAGAGGTTGGTCATGACTAGACTGAACTCCTGCCTCAGTGAGGACCTGGACCCATTGCAATTTGCCTATTGCCACAATAAGTCAATGGCAGATGCAATCTCAATGGCTCTTCACATGGCCTTAGATCACCTGGACAACACAAACACCTACGTCAGGATGCTGTTCATCGACTATAGCTCAGCATTTAACACCATCATTCCTACAGTCCTGATTGATAAGTTACAGAACCTGGACCTCTGTACCCCCCTCCATAATTGGATCCTCGACTTCCTAACCGGAAGACCACAACCTATATGGATTGGTGATAATATCTCCTCCTCGCTGATGATCAACACTGGCACACCTCAGGGGTGTGCGCTTAGCCCACTGCTCTACTCTCTATATACCCATGACTCTGTGGCTATGTATAGCTCAAATACCATCTATAAACTTGCTGATGATACAACCATTGTTGGTAGAACCTCAGATGGAGATGAGAGTTCGTACAGGGTGAGATATACCAGCCAGTTGAGTGGTGTCACAGCAACAACCTGCACTCAATGTCAGTAAGATGAAAGGGCTGATTGTGGACTTCAGGAAGGGTAAGATGAAGGAACACATACCAATCCTCATAGAGGGATCAGAAGTGGAGAGAGTGAGCAAGTTCAAGTTCCTGGGTGTCAAGATCTCTGAGGATCTAACCTGGTCCCAACATATCGATGCAGCTATAAAGAAAGCAAGACAGTGGCTATATTTCATTAGGAGTTTGAAGAGATTTGGTTTGTCAACTAAAACACTCGAAAACTTCTGTAGATGTACTGTGGAGGGCATTCTGACAGGCTGCATCACTGTCTGCTATGGAGGGGGGAGCAGTGGGCTACTGCACAGGACCAAAAGAAGCTATAGAAAGTTGTAAAATTGGTCAGCTGCATCTTGGGTACTCACCTCCATAGTATCCAAGACATCTTCAAGGAGCGGTGCCTCTGAAGGACGACGTCCATCGTTAAGGACCCCAGCACCCAGGAATGCCCTCTTCTCACTGTTACCATCAGGTAGGAGATACAGAAGCCTGAAGATCCACACTCAGCGATTCAGGAACAGCTTCTTCCCCTCTGCCACCTGATTCCTAAATGGCCATTGAACCCATGAACACTACCTCACTTTCTAAAAATATATATATTACTTCTGTTTTTGCACTATTTTTAATCTACTCAATTTCCATATATATACTTACTGTGATTGATCGATTTATTTTTTAATTTCCTCCTTTCTATATTATTATGTATTGCATTGAACTGCTACTGCTAAGTTAACAAATTTCACAACACATGCCGGTGATAATAAACCTGATTCGGATTCTGAATTGCTTTCCTTCTAGTTCTGTGCGTTCTCAGATAACTAATGAGGCCATCAGGGGAAGTACAGACTCTTTAACAAAGCGGGTGGGTAGTTTGTGTGGTGGTTCACTCTTCCCATCATTTACACCCTGCTTCTGTGTGCTGCTCAATAACATCCCACTTTGAGTGGCCGTGGACCAGAGATTCTCAGAACTCAGTGAGGATGTTGCGCTTCTGCAAGGATAATTTAAACTCACCTTTTAATCTTCATCTCTGCCTGCTTGTTAGCATGCTACCATGGCAGAGTTTTGGAATAGAGTACCTGTTTCATGAGGATGGTGTCAGGACTTCATATGATGTGGCCTGCCCGACATGGATGACTGAAAGAAAAATTGGCGAGAAAGTTTATAGAAATCATCTTTGATTTTTGCCTTGTGGAAACTCCAACTATAACATCATAACTTCTGAGAATATTTTCACTCTTGACAAAAACTTTATTTAAATATACATTTTCTGTTACATAATTAATGTTTCAAATACTGTAACTGCTTGTCATGATACATTTGTTGGGAAATTTAACAACTGTTTGCATGCAAAGCTTAAGGCTTCTTTCTATTTGTTAGTCAGCTTTGTAGTAGAGGAAACATTATTTCAAACTAAAGGTCCTGCTTCAAAATCCATTTACCGTTAATTCACTAAAATTGAATTATTTACGATTATAAACTGATTAGAAACTTTATTGTCCCAGTGTATCAAGAAAGGTGTGCTATTTCCGGTCAAATACTGTATTTTGCCACATAGAGGCAGTGTTGCTTATGGAAATAAATCTGGTTTTAGATTTTAGTTCCATTAATAATTTTGTTCCTTCAAAAAAATACATATTTATATGGGACAGCGTGTGCAGTTTTTCACTTGGTCAAGTTACTAATTAGTATCCTGGATTATTAATCTTCCCATAACCACAACAGATTCTGCAGATTATTAATCTGATGATGTGACTTCAAGCCATGGTTCCTGGGGAATATACAAACCGCATTTCCAGAAAAGTTGGGATATTTTCCAAAATGCAATAAGAACAAACATCTGTGATATGTTAATTCACGTGAACCTTTATTTAACTGACAAAAGTACAAAGAAAAGATTTTCAATAGTTTTACTGACCAATTTAATTGTATTTTGTAAACATACACAAATTTAGAATTTGATGGCTGCAACACACTCAACAAAAATTGGGACAGAGGCATGTTTACCATTGTGTTACATCACCTTTCCTTTTAATAACACTTTTTATTCGTTTTGGAACTGAGGATACTAATTGTAGTAGATTTGCAATTGGAAATGTTGTCCATTCTTGCTTGATATAAGACTTCAGCTGCTCAACAGTCCGTGGTCTCCGTTGTCTGATCTCCTCTTCATGATGCGCCATACATTATCAATAGGAGATAGATCTGGACTGGCAGCCGGCCAGTCAAGCACACGCACTCTGTGTCTACAAAGCCACGCTGTTGTAGCCCGTGCAGAATGTGGTCTGGCATTGTCCTGCTGAAATAAGCATGGACGTCCCGGGAAGAGACGTCGCCTTGATGGCAACATATGTCTCTCTAAAGTCCTAATATACGCCTCAGAGTCAATGGTACCTTCACACACATGCAACTCACCCATGCCGTGGGCACTGATGCACCCCCATACCATCACAGATGCTGGCTTTTGCACCTTTCGCTGATAACAATCTGGATGGTCGTTTTCATCTTTGGCACAGAGAACTCGACGCCCGTTTTTTCCGAAAACTAGCTGAAATGTGGACTCATCTGACTACAGCACACGGTTCCACAGTCTTTCGGCGCATCTGAGATGAGCTCGGGCCCAGAGAACACGCCGGCGTTTCTGCATAGAGTTGATGTATGGCTTCCTCCTTGCGTAATACAGTTTCAAGTTGCATTTCTGGATGCAGCGACGGACTGTGTTGAGTGACAATGGTTTTCCGATGTACTCCCGAGCCCAGGTGGCTATAATTGTCACAGTAGCATGACGGTTTCTTAGGCAGTGCCGCCTGAGGGCTCGAAGATCACGCGCATTCAACAGTGGTTTCCGACCTTGCCCTTTACACACTGAGATGTCTCTGAATTCTCTGAATCTTTTCACAATATTATGTACTGTAGATGTTGAAAGACCTAAATTCTCTGTAATCTTGCGTTGAGAAATGTTCCTTTTGAACTGACCAACAATTCTCTCATGAATTTTGGCACAAAGGGGTGAGCCACGACCCATCCTTGCTTGCAAAGACTGAGCCTTTGATGGACACTACTTTTATACCCAGTCATGATACCTCACCTGCTACCAATTAGCCTGCTTAATGTGGAGTCTTCCAAACTGGTGTTACTTGAATATTCTGTGCACTTTTCAATCTTATTTTAACTCCGTCCCAACTTTTGTTGAGTGTGTCGCAGCCATCAAATTCTAAATTTGTGTATATTTGCAAAATACAATTAAGTTGGTCAGTAAAACTATTGAAAATCTCTTCTTTGTACTTTTGTCAGTTAAACAAAGGTTCACATGAATTAACATATCACAGATTTTTGTTTTTATTGCATTTTGGAAAATATCCCAACTTTTCTGGAAATGGAGTTTGTAAATATAATTAATTTAATAAATCAGTAATGATGCCCATGATACTATTGGAGTGCTGTAAATCCACATATGGTTCAATAATGCCTCCCAGAGAAGGAAATTTGCTATCCCTACTCCAACTGACATGTGTAACTCCATTTTTAACTGTCAGAACAACAAACAATGAAAGATAGACAATAAATTATTGTCCTTGGCAATGTTGTCCAAGTCCCATGAATGAATAAATAAAGAAAACTGGTCTCAAAAATACTTTTGGGCATAATTTTGGAGTTCAGTTACCATTAAAAGTACTATCTCTTTCCACCGGTTCTGACAGACACCAACAAGATAACAATGATATTATTTATTCCAACTTCATTAGTCAAGTCACAAGGGGAATTTCTTGCTTTTATTCAGATAGTAGCTGCTACATTTATATCCATCCAAAGATAGATAGAACTTTTGTTTTAAAATTTCCATGTAAGTAGGATTTCAATTTAAAAATTCTCATTCTTGTTTCCAATTCCCTTCATGACCTCAACCTCTATACAACACAACCTCTATATCTCCTACTCTCCAAACCATCTGAGACCTGTTTGATCTTCCAACTCTGACAATTAGATAGTTTCTTCATCGATTGCAGTGTCTTGAACAGCATGGCCTGGAATTCTCTTCCTAAACTCTGCCTCTCTTTCTTCCTATGTGATTTCTTAACATCTACTGGTTTGCCACATTTTGGTCATCTCTACCAATCTTTCAGTGTTAAGTTACAGAGCTATACAAGTGAGTTGCCCAACTGACCTAGTCCCGTTTACCCACGTTTGAACACAACCTACTGACAGCACGGTCATGGTCACCATCACCATTACTGAAGTTAGCTTTTGCTGTGGACAAGGAGGAACCGGTAGATATACTATACTTAGAATTCCAGAAGGCATTTGATCAGATATTGCGTGGTGTAGGAGATTTGGAGTATATGGACGCATTTAGAGTATTGGGAGCACTTTTGGGCCCCTTATCACATCTGAGAAATGATGTGCTGGCGTAGGAGAGGGTCCAGAGGAGGTTCACGAGAATGCTTCTGTAAATGAAAGGATTAACACATGAGGAATTTGGTGACTCTGGGCCTGTACTTGCTGGACTTAAAAAGAATGAGAGGGGATCTCACTGAAACTATTGACTGTTGAAAGGCCTAGATAGAGTAGAAGTGGAGAGTATATCTCCTATAGTGGTGGAGTCTACAGCCAGAGGGGAGAGCTTCAGAGTAGAGGGGCGTCCCTTTAGAATAGAGATGTGGAGGAATTTCTTTAGCCAGACTGTGGTGAAGCTGTGGAATAAAATAATAACATAATAATAAATAAATAAGCAAAAGATATAGAGACTATAAGAGGAAGAGTCCTTGAAAGTGAGTCTATTGGCTGTGGAAACATTTCAGTGATGGGGCAAGTGAAGTTATTCCCTCAAGCTCAGGAGCCTGTTGGTTGAGGGGCAATAACTGTTCCTGAACCTGGTGGTGTGAGTCCTGAGGCTCCTGTACCTTCTTCCTGATGGCAGCAGTGAGAAGAGAGTATGTCCTGGGTGGTAGGGGTCCCTGATGATGGATGCTGCTTTCCTGTGACGATGGTCCATTTAAATATGCTCAGTGGTGGAGAGGGCTTTACCCATGATGGACCGGGCCATATCCACTACTTTTCATAGGATTTTCCATTCAAGGGCATTGGTGTTTCTATACCAAGCTGCAGCCAGTCAATATACTCTCCACTACATATCTATGAAAGTTTGTCAAAGTTTTAGATGTCATGGAAAATCTCTGCAAACTCCTAAGAAAATAGAGGCGCTGCCGTGCTTTCTTCATAGTTGCACTTATGTGCTGGGCCCAGGACAGGTCCTCTGAAATAATAACACTGAAGAATTTACAGTTGGTAACCCTCTCCATCTCTGATCTTCAGCTGAGGACTGGCTCATGGACCCCTGGTTTCCTTCTCCTGAAGTCAGTAATCAGATCCTTTGTCTTGCTAATGTTGAGTGAGAGGTTGTTGTTATGGCACCACTCAGCCAGATTTTCAATCTCCCTCCTATATGCTGATTCATCACCACCTTTGATTCAGCCTACGATAGTGGTGTCATCAGAAAACTTGAATGTGACATTGGAAATGAATTTAGCCTCGCAGTCATAAGTGTAAAGTAAGCAGAGCAGGGGACTGTGCACACAGCCTTGTGGTGCACCTGTGCTGATGGATATTGTGGAGGAGATGTTGTTGCTAATCCAAACTGACTGGGGTCTGCAGGTGAGAAAATCCAGGATCCAATTGCACAAGGATTAGGCAGGAACTAGAGAGAGTTGACTGGGAACAGCTATTTTTTGGCAAGTCCACATCTGACATGTGGAGGTTGTTTAAAGACCAACTGCACAGAGTGCAGGACAGATATATTCCTGTCAGAAGGAAGGACAAAAATGGGAAGGTAAGAGAATCTTGGATGTTGAGAGAGGTAATGAATCTAGTCAAGAAGAAAAACGAAACTAGAATCAAACAGAGCCCTTGAGGATTATAAGAAGCCAGAAAAGAAGGGAATTAGGAAATCCAGGAGGGCCATTAAAGGTTCTTGGCAAGTAGGATTAAGAGTCCCAAGGCATTCTATACATATGTAAATCAAGAGCAAGAAGGTAAATAAGGAGCGGATAGGACCACTCAAAGATAAAGCAGGGAGCATCTGTTTAGATGTGGAGGATGTGGGTGAGGTCCTTAATGAGTACTTTATATCAGTATTTATAAAAGAGGACATTGAGGTAAGGAGAGCGCTGTCAAGTATATTGATATGCTAGTGAATTTTGAGGTAAAGGAGGAGGTAGTGTTGGGTCTCTGAAAGAGTACTATGGTGGATAAGTCCCTAGGATCTGATGGGATATACCCCAGGATATTGCGATAGACAAAAGGATAGATTCCTTTGGACTTGACCAATATCTTTGTGTCCTCTCCAGCCACAGGTGAGGTCCTGGAGGACTGGCAAGTAGCTAATGTTGTTCCATTGTTCAAGAAGGGAACCAGGGATAATCCTGGGAACTGGTGAGTCTCACGTCAGTGGTAGAGAAGTTACTGGAGAGAAATCTTAGGGATGGGATTTATGAGCATTTGGAAAACCATGGCCTAATTCGGAAAAGCCAGCATGGCTTTGTGCGGGGCAAGTTGCATCTTACTAACTTAATTGTGTTTTTTGACAAGGGTGATTGATGAAGGTAGAGTGGTGGATGTTGTCTACATGGATTTGAGTAAGGTATTTGACAAGATCCCTCATGAGAGGCTCATCCAGAAGATTAAGATGCATTTGATCTATGGTAATTGGCCATTTGGATTAAGAAATGGCTTGCCATAGAAAACAGAGGGTAGTGGTCGAAAGGACTTGTTCTTGCTGGAGGTCTGTAATTAGTGGTGTTCCACAAGGATCTGTACTGGGACCTCTGCTGTTTGTGATGTATATAAATGGCCTGGGTGAAAATGCAGATGAGTGGGTTAGTAAATTCGCAGATGATATGAAGATTGGTGGCGTTTTGGATAGAGTAGAGGAATTTCAAAGAATACAGTGTGATATCTATCAGTTGCAGATATGAGAGGAGAAATGGCAGATGGAGTTTAACCCAGGAAAAGTTGAAGTGTTACATCTCAGAAGGTCAATTGAAAAGAGACAGAACACTGTTAAGGGTAAGACACTTCATAGTATTAATGAGCAAAGGGATCTTGAGATCCAAGTTCACAGCTGCTTGGAAGTGTTTACACAGGTTGATAGGGTGGTTAAGAAGGCATATGGTGTTGTGAGTGTGATTGAAGTCACTGGAAAGACACTGAAGCTGGTAATAAACTGTAGAGGTCCTTATTCATCACAACAAGCAGGGATTCTTCGGGAGAACTTCTTGGTAGAATCTCACAAACTCAAATGTACATCGTATTTTATACCCTTAAGATCAAAGGCAACAGTAGGTGATTCAATAGGATTTCAATAGCTACAACGACATCATTTACTTCAACATTCTGGGTTGACGATGCCTCCTTTGAATTACATATCTATCATGACAGACACCTCTGAATGTTCAAATAACTTAGCCGGAACTAACAAATTGACACAGATATTCTAAAAACTTCTGAAAATAGAGAGCTAGATGCCCAAGATTAGTCTTCATGAGAGCTGATTCTCTGAGTACACAAATTCCACCCACTATTGATTGCCTATACTGTGGCTGTGTTTGGTATGCTAAGTGACAACATCAGTCTGGTCTACAAACTTCCTTGAACTTGCTTATGTTACGTACCCCGTAACTGGGTTGTCAAACCAGCAGAAATGGAACACTCGTTAGAGTCTGTGATTACTAGGAACTAATAAAGTTTTATTAAAGAAATAAGTAATACGGTACACTAACCACAAGGCTATAAATGTAACAGGTTAGCAATGATAGTACACACATATACACAGAAATAGGGTAATAGGAATCAACCAAGCTCTATCGCAGTCTTGGGGTAAAATGATCAGTCTTAAGGTGAAGCAGAGTTCAGTTCAGTCTAGTGTAGTTCGAAGTAATCGCTGTTGTTGTACCGTTGGAGAGAGAGAGAGAGAGAGTGGTTACAGTTGGTTTCAGGCAAACCTTTCGATGCCTTCTGATCCCACTGTGGTCACCAACTGTGACTCCTCCGTTCTGGATGCGATCGTTCTTCTGTGGTGAACCCGGCACCCAGGCAAGGGCGGACACACACCAGGTTCCCTCCGATCGTACCTTTATACCCTGTGAGCCTCTGACCAATTCCCGCGAATCGGTCCTCCAAACTCCCACCGACTTGTGGGGCACAATGCTCTTTCCAGGGTCTCATGGCGTGTGTCCCGTGTCTTAGCAAACCCGCTATTTTTATCCCCTTGATGGGGTATCACCTGTCCATCAAACTTCACACTTCCTATTGTCTCAGCAGGATTTGTTAGTGAACAGTTCAGGTTCAAAGCAAACTGTCTGTGGCAGACGCCACATACTGAATTATGTGTCTCTCTCTCGTTAATCTCTCTCTTCTCTCTTATTAGCATTTTGAATGGTTCTCTGTTGTCTCTCGTTATCTATCTCATTAGCATCATCCGTTCTGCAGCTCTGCTTGGCTTCACACATGACACCCCCACCCTTAAAAGGATTTTTACCGGGGGTAAAAATTACGGGCATGAATGCACATTATAAAATACACACTAATATACAGGTAGTCATCAGCTATTCGGCTAATACAGAGAACTTTAAATTTTAACACCTGGACAGACAATCAGCAATCACTTTGTCGGTTCCTTTTACATGTTTTATCTTTATATCAAATTCCTGTAATACCAGGCTCCAACTTAACAAGCATTTGTTTTTATCCTTCATTGTGGTCAAAAACACTAATGGATTGTGATCAGTGTAAACTATCAGTGGTTTCCGTGCCGGACAAATATAAACCTCAAAATGTTGTAATGCCAGAATGATTGCCAGTAATTCCTTTTCCACAATGGAATAATTTCTCCGATGGACATTAAACTTCTTAGAAAAATAAGCCATTGGGTGTTCAATCTCCTCTTTGTCTGTCTGCAACAGCACCGCCCCGGCACCTTCGTCGCTAGCATCTGTTGCTAGGGAGAAGGGTTTTGAAAAGTCAGGCACATTCAATACAGGGTGGTGACACAGAATCGCCTTCAGACTCTCGAAGGCTTGTTGACAAAGGTCGTTCCACACAAACTTCGCATTCTTCGGCAAGAGCTTAGTAAGAGGGAGGGTAATATCCGCAAAGTTTTTGCAAAACTTCCTATAGTACCCCACCATCCCCAAAAACCTTCTCAGGGCCCTCTTGTCCGTCGGGATGGGAACTTCAGAGATAGCCTGCACCTTAGACTGCATCGGTGCCAGCTGCCCCTGTCCTACCACATACCCCAGATGAGTGACCTTAGCGTGGCCGAGCTCACTTTTCACGAGGTTCACTGTCAGGTTGGCTTCAGACAGCCGTTTAAACAGTTCCTCTACTGCCACAATGTGCTCCTCCCACGTGTCACTCCAGACCACCAAATCGTCAATATACGCTTCTGCATTCTTTAACCCTTTTATCACTGAATTAATCATCCTTTGTAAGGTCCCTGGGGCGTTCTTCATGACAAAAGGTAAGACATTATACTCGTATAACCCGGATGGAGTGACAAATGCTGAGATTTCTCTAGCCCGGTCGGTTAAAGGAACACACCAGTACCCTTTTAGCAAATCGATCTTTGTGATGTACTTAGCCCTCCCCAATTTATCGATGCAATCGTCTACCATTGGGATGGGGTAAGCATCAGTTTTTGTGATGGCGTTCACCTTTCTGTAATGTGTACAGAATCGTATGCTCCCATCGGGTTTCGGGACAACCACACAGGGAGAAGCCCATTCCGATTTGGATGGCCT
The DNA here is from genome assembly GCF_963921235.1 of Mobula hypostoma. NCBI lineage: Eukaryota > Metazoa > Chordata > Chondrichthyes > Myliobatiformes > Myliobatidae > Mobula > Mobula hypostoma. Next base: position 15,530,464 of record NC_086128.1, on the reverse strand, counting down.
AATAATACCTGTGGCTAGCATGTGTTCAATTTCTTTCTCCACTAGCTTGCCCTTCTCCAAGTTCATCCTATAGGGGTGTTGCTTAATAGGCTGATCTGATGTAACAATAACATCATGTACCCTCCCCTTGCATCGCCTCGGGACATCCGGACATACATCTGCATGCCGGTTAATTAGCTTTATCAGCGGCTCACTCTGTTCAGGGGTTAAATGAGAGACCTTATAAGCAAAGTTGGCCAAAACAATAGAGTTCTCCAATCTGGTCAGCACCATATTTATCTTTTCAAGATGGGTTTTCCCCTTATCATTTCGCACCCCAGCCTCATTTATTTTTGTGATTACACCGACTAGATCTGCTTTCTCATCATGGTAAGCTTTTAACATATTAATATGCACTAATTGTGTCGGCTTACATCTGTCTGGCGTTTCAATAACATAATTCAAAGAGTCTATCGTTTTAATCACTTTGTACGGACCGTTGAATCTTGCCTGGAGGGGGTTGGTTACCACTGGAAACAGAACTAAGACCCTATCGCCCGGTTGAAACACTTGCTCTCGGGCTCGTCTATCATACCACTGTTTCATTTTTGTTTTCTTTGGCAAGGTCATAGATCCTTTTAAGCCTCTCACAAAATTTTAAAACATAATCAATCACATTGATTTGTAGTGTCGGGCTGGACCATTGCTCTTACAGTAAGGTCAGAGGTCCTCTGGGCCTATGACCGAAGACGAGCTCAAATGGGCTGAAACCCAATGACTCCTGAACCGTGTCCCTTACGGCAAATAACAAGAGAGGCAAGGCATCATCCCAGTCTCTAGCGTCCTTTTGACAATAAGTTTTAATCATGGTCTTTAACGTTGCGTGGAATCCTTCCAACGCCCCTTGAGACTTCGGGTGGTATGCGGAGGCCAAAATCTGCTTTGCTCCCATCTCATAGAAACATAGAAACATAGAAAATAGGTGCAGGAGTAGGCCATTCGGCCCTTCGAGCCTGCACCGCCATTTATTATGATCATGGCTGATCATCCAACTCAGAACCCCACCCCAGCCTTCCCTCCATACCCCCTGACCCCTGTAGCCACAAGGGCCATATCTAACTCCCTCTTAAACATAGCCAATGAACTGGCCTCAACAATTTGCTGTGGCAGAGAATTCCACAGATTCACCACTCTCTGTGTGAAGAAGTTTTTCCTAATCTCGGTCCTAAAAGGCTTCCCCTCTATCCTCAAGCTGTGACCCCTCGTTCTGGACTTCCCCAACATCGGGAACAATCTTCCTGCATCTAGCCTGTCCAATCCCTTTAGGATCTTATACGTTTCAATCAGATCCCCCCTCAATCTTCTAAATTCCAACGAGTACAGGCCCAGTTCATCCAGTCTTTCTTCATATGAAAGTCCTGCCATCCCAGCAATCAATCTGGTGAACCTTCTTTGTACTCCCTCTATGGCAAAGATGTCTTTCCTCAGATTAGGGGACCAAAACTGCACACAATACTCCAGGTGTGGTCTCACCAAGGCCTTGTACAACTGCAGTAGTACCTCCCTGCTCCTGTACTCGAATCCTCTCGCTATAAATGCCAGCATACCATTGGCCTTTTTCACCACCTGCTGTACCTGCATGTCCACTTTCAATGACTGGTGTATAATGACACCCAGGTCTCGTTGCACCTCCCCTTTTCCTAATCGGCCACCATTCAGATAATAATCTGTTTTCCTATTTTTGCCACCAAAGTGGATAACTTCACATTTATCCACATTAAATTGCATCTGCCATGAGTTTGCCCACTCACCCAACCTATCCAAGTCACCCTGCATCCTCTTAGCATCCTCCTCACTGCTAACACTGCCGCCCAGCTTCGTGCCATCCGCAAACTTGGAGATGCTGCATTTAATTCCCTCATCCAAGTCATTAATATATATTGTAAACAACTGGGGTCCCAGCACTGAGCCTTGCGGTACCCCACTAGTCACCGCCTGCCATTCTGAAAAGGTCCCTTTTATTCCCACTCTTTGCTTCCTGTCTGCTAACCAATTCTCCACCCACACCAGTACCTTACCCCCAATACCGTGTGCTTTAAGTTTGCACACTAATCTCCTGTGTGGAACCTTGTCAAAAGCCTTTTGAAAATCCAAATATACCACATCCACTGGTTCTCCCCTATCCACTCTACTAGTTACATCCTCAAAAAATTCTATGAGATTCGTCAGACATGATTTTCCTTTCACAAATCCATGCTGACTTTGTCCGATCATTTCACCGCTTTCCAAATGTGCTGTTATCACATCCTTGATAACTGACTACAGCAGTTTCCCCACCACCGACGTTAGGCTAACCGGTCTATAATTCCCCGGTTTCTCTCTCCCTCCTTTTTTAAAAATTGGGGTTACATTAGCCACCCTCCAATCCTCAGGAACTAGTCCAGAATCTAACGAGTTTTGAAAAATTATCACTAATGCATCCACTATTTCTTGGGCTACTTCCTTAAGCACTCTAGGATGCAGACCATCTGGCCCTGGGGATTTATCTGCCTTCAATCCCTTCAATTTATCTAACACCACTTCCCTACTAACATGTATTTCACTCAGTTCCTCCATCTCACTGGACCCTCTGTCCCTTACTATTTCTGGAAGATTATTTATGTCCTCCTTAGTGAAGACAGAACCAAAGTAATTATTCAATTGGTCTGCCATGTCCTTGCTCCCCATAATCAATTCACCTGTTTCTGTCTGCAGGGGACCTACATTTGTCTTTACCAGTCTTTTCCTTTTTACATATCTATAAAAGCTTTTACAGTCCGTTTTTATGTTCTCTGCCAGTTTTCTCTCATAATCTTTTTTCCCCTTCCTAATTAAGCCCTTTGTCCTCCTCTGCTGAACTCTGAATTTCTCCCAGTCCTCAGGTGAGCCACTTTCTCTGGCTAATTTGTATGCTACTTCTTTGGAATTGATACTATCCCTAATTTCTCTTGTCAGCCACGGGTGCACTACCTTCCTTGATTTATTCTTTTGCCAAACTGGGATGAACAATTGTTGTAGTTCATCCATGCAACCTATAAATGCTTGCCATTGCATATCCACCGTCAATCCTTTAAGTGTCATTTGCCAGTCTATCTTAGCTAATTCACGTCTCATACCTTCAAAGTTACCCCTCTTTAAGTTCAGAACCTTTGTTTCTGAATTAACTATGTCACTCTCCATATTAATGAAGAATTCCACCATATTATGGTCACTCTTACCCAAGGGGCCTCTCACGACAAGATCGCTAATTAACCTTTCCTCATTGCTCAAAACCCAGTCCAGAATAGCCTGCTCTCTAGTTGGTTCCTCGACATGTTGGTTCAAAAAACCATCCCGCATACATTCCAAGAAATCCTCTTCCTCAGCACCTTTACCAATTTGGTTCACCCAGTCTACATGTAGATTGAAGTCACCCATTATAACTGCTGTTCCTTTATTGCACACATTTCTAATTTCCTGTTTAATACCATCTCCGACCTCACTACTACTGTTAGGTGGCCTGTACACAACTCCCACCAGCGTCTTCTGCCCCTTAGTGTTACGCAGCTCTATCCATATCGATTCCACATCTTCCCGGCTTATGTCCTTCCCTTCTATTGCGTTAATCTCTTCTTTAACCAGCAACGCCACCCCACCTCCCCTTCCTTCATGTCTATCCCTCCTGAATATTGAATATCCCTGAACGTTGAGCTCCCATCCCTGGTCACCCTGGAGCCATGTCTCTGTGATCCCAACTATACATAATCATTAATAACAATCTGCACTTTCAATTCATCCACCTTATTACGAATGCTCCTTGCATTGACACATAAAGCCTTCAGGCGCTCTTTTACAACTCTCTTAGCCCTTGTACAATTATGTTGAAAAGTGGCCCTTTTTAATGCGTCGGAATGTGTGAGATGTGAAGACACTCCCCTGATCTGACTGGATTTCCCTGGGCAGCCCCACCGTAGTGAAAAATTTCACAAGCGCCTTTACCACTGCGGGAGACTTGACGCTTGCCAGGGCCACAGCCTCCGGAAACCTGATGGCGGCACACATCATAGTCATCACATACTGTCGCCCACTCACAGTTCTGGGCAGGGGACCGACAAAATCCACAATTGTTCGGGAAAAAGTTTCCCCGAAAGCAGGTATCAGTCGAAGGGGCGCTTTAGGCAGGACCTGGTTTGGCTTTCCTACCACCTGACAGGAATGACACCGTCTACAATATTCAATAATATCCTTCCTCATGTTCGGCCAGTAAAACTCTTTCATAATTCTATTGACTGTTTTCCTCACCCCAGAATGTCCACCGAGGGGTATCTTGTGGGCCGGGTTAAAAATCTCGCCCCTATAAATTTTCGGCACTACCACCTGGTGTACCACCCCCTACTCCTCATCTGCGGGCACGGTACTTGGTCTCCACTTCCTCATCGGTACTCCCTCCTTCACATAATAGCCCACTGGTTCCCTTTTTATTTCTGCTTCAGAGAGAGCTGTCTCCGTCAAAACCATCAGCTCCTCGTCTCGTTCCTGTGCCTGTATAAGTTCCTTCCTCGCTAATGATAAATCTACCTCAACTCCCTCACTTCCTTCCGCTCCACTATGCTCCTTCTTCTCACTTTCTAACCCCTCCTGGTACAAGGCTGGTAAAAACATCTCAGCTAAATCCACATTCGCTTTGGCAGCCTTTTTCGACATGCGTCGAGTTACTGCGCAAGCGAGATAAACCTGTGAATCCATGGGCGGGTCCTCAGTCCTGGCAGGCTTGCTCGTCAGCTTTACTGCTGGATACACATCTCCATCTGCAAGGTCGTTACCGAGTAAGACCTCCACGTCTTCCAACGGTAATTCGGACCTCACCCCTATCGTGACCGGTCCGGAGACCAAGTCACTTTTCAGGTATATCTGGTGCAAAGGTACTACTTCAGTCCCTTTCCCAATGCCTTTTATCACACTGACCTCACCAGTCTCAGTCTCTGCACTAAAGTGTAACACCTTCCTTAAGATCAATGACTGACAAGCCCCAGTGTCTCTCCAGATCCGTACTGGAACTGGGCTTGACCCCTCCTTCACTGACACCAATCTGGCCAAAGTAAACTTCTTGCACCCTTCCTGAACTCTATCAGACCTCTTCTCCCCTAGCTTTTTGTTTGCTGGCTCAATACAGCTAGTCGGAGTTTTCGTTTTTCCTTTCCCCGTCTCCTTCTTTGGGGCAAAACACCTGGATGCAATGTGACCAGCTTTCCCACAAGTATAGCATATGACCCCAGGTGACTTCCTACCAAACTGCTCCCGGTCTTCCTTATCCTTCTCACTAGTCCCCGGCTTACTTTCTGGCTTTGCTGGCAGACTTTCTCCGCCCTCTCGACTCCCCTTCTGGTAGCTCTTACTCGGGGTAAACTTTGCTTTGTGTGTTAACTCGTACTCATCCGCTAACTTAGCAGTTGTGGCTAAGGATTCTGCCTCTTTCTCATCTAGGCAGGGCCTCATACCTTCAGGGACACAACCTTTAAATTGCTCAATCAGTATTAGCTGTACCAGTTTGTCATAATTCCCAGTGACCCCTTTCGAGGCGCACCAACGCTCACAATACATCTGCATCTCACGGGCAAACACTAAATACGTGCGGCCCCACTGCTTCCTCACATTCCAGAACCTTTGCCGGTATGCCTCCGGACCAACTCATAAATCCTGAGTATCGCCTCTTTTACCACATCTTACCTCTGGGCATCTTCTGCTGACAATGCTGAGTAAGCTTGCTGAGCCTTCCCCTTAAGCACACTCTGAAGCAAAACAGCCCACTTATCCCTCGGCCAGTCCTGACTTGCAGCGACTTTTTCGAAATGTAGAAAGTACCGATCAACATCGGCCTCCTCAAATGGGGGAACCAACCTAACCTCCTGGGCCACCCTGAACCCTCAACCTTGGTCCGGCATTTGGCCCCTCTCTAGTGCTATCCTTAACTTCTCCAGCTCAAAATCCCCTTCCTTCTGCTTCTCTCTCTCTCTTCCCGTTCTAGCTGCCTTTCTCTCTCTCTTCCCTTTCTAGCTGCTTCTCTCTCTTCCCTTCCTAGCTGCTTTACTCAGAACTCATGCTCGAGCTTTAATTTTTCCATCTGCAGCTGCACCGCCTCCCCACCAGGTTTTACTCATAGATACCACCTCCAGCTCCCCGTGGGGAAACACACCTTTAGATACATAATGCTTAACGATGGCTCTGTGCATCTCCACTCTCCTCATTGTCTGCTTCCCCTTAAAAAGATTCAACCGTTTTGCAACAGTCACCAATTCTGATTTCTTGGCATCCTCTAATGCCTCCAAGGTTGGCACCTTTAGAAATTCCTCAATCTCCATTTCTGCTGTTTGCCCTTTTATTTACTCGGGAATTTAACCCAATCAATTTAACCAGTCCCAATTTTGGCATTCAAAATCCCGGACGAGCCCCCACATATGTTACATACCCCGTAACTGTGTTGTCAAACCAGCAGAAATGGAACACTGGTTGGAGTCTGTGATTACTAGGAACTAATAAAGTTTTATTAAAAAAATAAGTAATACAGTACACTAACCGCAAGGATATAAATGTAACAGGTTAGCAAAGATAGTATACACATATACACAGAAATGGGGTAATAGGAATCAACCAAGCTCTGTCGCAGTCTAGGGGTAAAATGATCAGTCTTAAGGTGAAGCAGAGTTCAGTTCAGTCTAGTGTAGTTTGAAGTAATCGCTGTTGTTGTACCGTTGGAGAGAGAGAGAGAGAGAGTGGTTACAGTTGGTTTCAGGCAAACCTTTCGATGCCTTCTGATCCCACTGTGGTCACCAACTGTGACTCCTCCGTTCTGGATGCGATCGTTCTTCCGTGGTGAACCCGGCACCCAGGCAAGGGTGGACACACACCAGGTTCCCACCGATCGTACCTTTACACCCTGTGAGCCTCTGACCAATTCCCGCGAATCGGTCCTCCAAACTCCCACTGACTTGTGGGGCACAATGCTCTTTCCAGGGTCTCGTGGCGTGTGTCCCGTGCCTTCGCAAACCCGCTATTTTTATCCCCCTGATGGGGTATCACCTGTCCATCAAACTTCACACTTCCTATTGTCTCAGCAGGATTTGTTAGTGAACAGTTCAGGTTCAAAGCAAACTGTCTGTGGCAGATGCCACATACTGAATTATGTGTCTCTCTCTCGTTAATCTCTCTCTTCTCTCTTATTAGCATTTTGAATGGCTCTCCGTTGTCTCTCGTTATCTCTCTCATTAGCATCATCCGTTCTGCAGCTCTGCTTGGCTTCACACATGACATTTACAAGAGTGCAAGTTACTTTAAAGTCCAAAGTTCAAAATAAATTTATCACCGAAGTACATATATGTCACCATATACAACCATGAGATTCATTTTCTTGTGAGCATACTCAGTAAGTCCAAGAGACTCAATAGAATCAATGAAAGACCACACCCAACAGGATAGATAAACAACCAAAACAACAAAACACAACAAACTTTCAAATACAAAAGAAAAAAAAAATAATAATAATAAATAAATAAGCAAGAAGTATTGAGAGCATGAGATAAAGAGTCCTTGAAAGTGAGTTCATAGGTTGTGGGAACAGTTCAGTGATGGAGCAAGTGAAGTTGAGTGAAGTTGTCCCCACTGGTTCAAGAGCCTGATAGTCAAGGGCAAATAACTGTTCCTGAACCTGGAAATGTGGGTCCTAATGCTCTTATACCTTCTTCCTGATGGCAGCAGTGAGAAAAGAGCATGGCTTATGCCCACAGGTGCCTAGATTGATACAGGCCAATTACCACAACCCCAGTGTCTTAATGTTTGGCTGTTACATATGCAAATATCCCATGGTTACCATTTTGTACACCATATATCTTAGACTGGGGGCCAGCCTGTGGTTTGAACACCAATTTATTGTTTGCAATTTACAATAAGAACTGATTCTTGCTTGAATATATATATGCTATATTTACATAACTCCAGAATGCTCCCTCCTCTTGGCCACTGGACAGAAATTTCTGGAAGGCCAAACATTAAGGAGGAACTAATTAAGTAGGGCAGTGAAAATGTCCTTCACTTTGGATCCGTCCCCAAGTTACTCATGTACCTGCATCTACATCTACACTCTCATCCCCAACTGGGTATCTACAAGAGTAAGCAGAGATGGCAATAAAATGTCCCAGAAATTTGATCACATCCTCTTCTTGGATATTTTTGTTCTCTCAATGTCAAACAGTCTATAAAATGTACTTCTGTTGTTCATGTGCTTGTTGCTTTTATTCCCTGCTGTCCCATTGCAGTTTACATCACATCTTTATCTTCATCCCTCAGTAACTGATAGCTGAAACTCAGCAGTGGCTATCAATAGTTACCCTGTGGGCAGAGACACCAGCAAGGTAACTGTATTAGGTTCATAGGCAACAGTTCACACTCCATGCCATGACAAAAGATTGTCAAAATAATCTGACAACAAGTCTTTCGGTCCCTTCAACCGATCTACAGGAGGGTTTGGGCTGGTCTCTATTTAAAAGGCTGCAAGGACCTCACATGAGTAGCACCCCGTCCCAGACTGCCCTTTAGATTGCTGGCCCAATCACTGAAATGCATAGTTCACTTGTGTCCACTCCCCATCCAGATGGGAGTGGCAGCCTTCAGACACTCGGCAGCTTATTTCCCTTTCAAGTCTCCAATGCCATTAGGTTGGGGAACTTGATTTGTCTGCCATAACTTGAATTTCCTCCTATTTATTTTCCCAATATCTTTCTATTCTGATCAATATAACTAATTTTCTACTTCCCAGAACCAGCCTTCATTACAAAGTAACGTTACCATTATACTTTAACAAGCTGTTCATGGCTGGCAGACACACTATCTTGGTCCTCTGCATTTGCATTCCCATTCTTTTTCATCTGGAGGTCTCCTTCCATCGGGAGTGGTCAGATATGAAGCGTCAGGCTGGTGTTCATCACTTGAATTCTCTGTAATGACGATGTTACTGGATAGATTTGAACCCTTGTTCTGTCTTTGAGGGCAACAAGAATGTGAGTCATATTATTTAACCTGAGTCCAGTGCTCCCACTGGCTGTGTCACCAGGTGTCATTTGTCAAAGGCACCATCTGTAGCCTTATCCACCTGGGAGCAAACCCTATCTTTTCAGGCAGCTCTCTTACAGTGACTGAGCACCTGGCTGTGGGAGGACTATCTTCTCTTCCTCTGCCTCTCTCTGATAAGCAATATGTTGCTGCTGTTTTGCTTGGTCCCTCAAAGTGTTAACCTGGTTACAATGGTCCTTTACAGGTCCATATAATCTTACTAATTCGGCTCCAGTAATTTCTTTCTCTGCATCTCAATTTCTGTCATCTTATATTCTTCTGCTACTTTCTTTGCCCCGCGATCTGCACATTCATTCTCCTTCAGCACTTGTTTCTCACTTTTCTAGTGTGTCTTCACTTTAATTGCTGCTGACTCTGCAGGCAGTTGCACTACTTTTAACAGTTCTTCATTCTATTGGGCCCTTACCTTTGGGACCTCCTGACATGATTCATGCACATCCTCCTATGTCCCGTCCCTGCTTGGGGTTGCTATCTCTCTCTGGGCCATGTTCTCTGCTCTGGGGATCACACATGTTCGCTGTTCTTGTCTTGTCCATGATATTGCTCCTTTTGCGGAGTCTAGGATAACACCTGTCTTACTCAGTGTGTCTATCCCCAGGATAGTACCCTCGTTGTTTGGACACACCAAAAATCCGCAGGAAGCTGAATCCCTCAATCTCAAGTACCCGAGGCTCACTTCTTGCTTCTATTAATCGAGGCATTGAGTTCAAAAGTCAGCTTTATAAAACTCCAGTTAGAGTATTGCATATAGTTCTGGTCACCTCGTTATAGGAAGGATGTCGAGACTTTGAGAGGGAGCAGAAGAGGCTTACTAGGATACTGCCTGGATTAGAGGGCATGTAGTTATAAAGAGAGATTGGACAAACTTGGGTTTTTTCAGCAGCAAAGGCTGAGGGGAGATCTGATAAAGGTTTATAAGGTTATGAGAGGCATAGAGTAGACAGACTATCTTCATCCAGGGGTTGAAATGTCTAATACCAGAGGGCATGCATTTAAGGTGAGAGGGGATAATTTCAAAGGAGGTGTGATGGACAATTTTTTTTACACAGGGAGTGGTGGGTGCCTGGAATGTGTTGCCTGGGGTGGTGGTAGAGGCAGATACATTACGGACTTTTAAGAGATGTTTCGATACGCGCATGAATGTAAGGAAAATGGAAGGATATGGACATTGTGTCGGCAGAAGAGACTAGTTTAGTTGGCCATTTAATTAGTTCGGTACAACTTTGAAGGGCCTGTTCCTGTGCTGCACTGTTTGTTCTACATTCTGGAATTTATGCGGCCCGTGAGGCATCTGATGCTGCCAATGAATTGCTTTTGAAATGGAGGCATAGTCACCAGCCCTGCTTACAAGGTTGGAGGTGAATCACTCAGTAATGCACATTTTCATGGTGCTAATTAATAACAAATATTTCTTTTGAGAACTCTTTGCTTTTCAATTAGTGAAGCAGGTCCAAGCAGACTATGTGTGTTACGATACTCACCCGACCGCGTCAACTTCCAGGGTTCTGTGCTCAGTCATCAGCTCCAGTTTGGATTCCCGTCAAGCGTCGGTTTAGAACTCTGTCCTTGTTTCAGTCTCATATCGTGCCTCGACTCTAGTCTCTTTATCATCCTCGTCTAGCTCGCTCGTTACAGTACAACTGAGCCTAACATGGACCCAGTGGGGTATTGGAGCCTCTTGTCAGTTGTGGCCAGCCACAGCGAGAAAATTCGCGGAGTACACAATCTCCAGGGCGCCATGCGCCAACTGTCACAAGGAGGAAGCCAGAGTTGCTCGGGGGAGGCTGTTGGTCCCTCTGCAGAGTCAGACCATCTTCTAACCCCAGAGAGATTCAGCAGTGACCCGGGTTCTTGCCATGGATTCCTCACACAGTGTTTGTAGGTGTTCCAACTCCAGCCATCCCAGTTCTCTATGCAGCATGGTAATGTGGCTTTCATGATCTCTCTCCTGACTGGGAAGGCTCTGGCCTGGGCCACCGCGCATTGGGAGTGGAGGTTGGAGATTTTCTCTGATTCAGAAGAATTCATGAACGCCATGAAGTGGGTGTTCCATCATCCCACCGGAGCCTACAGGGCCTCAGACGGTTTGATGAAGGTGCGTCAGGGTGACTCCACTATTGAGTTTCGGACTTTGGCCAAGGCTTGTGGCTTTTGCCACTCTGTACCACCATGGACTCCAAGGTGAATTAAAGGATGCCCTTGCCTTGGGAAAGCCGGTAGAGGGCTTAGAGGCTCTGATTGATCAGTCCATCCACCTCTATAATCGCCTGGTGGAGCAAAAGTGTGATTATCTCCAGAGGTCAAAGAGGGCTAGCCTAAACCCTGCCGCATTACATCGCAGTTCCACTTCCCGGCCTCAGATAACAGCCAGCCTGTCTACTGCACAAAATCCTGTCAAGCCCATGCAAATCGGCTGCACCTGACTTCCACCAGGCCATCAGACTGATTAACTCACGCTGATTTGAGTGTACTCTATATTACATTGACTGTTCTATTTATTATAAATTACTATAAATTACTATGGTTGCACATTGCACATTTAGACGGAGATGTAACGTAAAGATTTTTACTCCTCATGTATGTGAAGGATGTAAGAAACAAAGTCTATTCAAATTCGATTTCTCTCCGCCGATGAGGGGTCCCAGCCTCAGAGTCGAGGTTGCTGCTATTACTGTGGGGAAGCAGGTCACTTGTGGGCCGAACGTCCGTAGCTGCAGCTGTCAAAGGACTGTGAGGGTAGTAGTTGCTACTTCCATCCCTACAGATTCCGGTGTCAAGCTGAAGATGGAGACCTCCTACGGAAAGAACCAGCGAGCGATGAATGCCTTTGTGGACTGGGGCAGCTGGCAACTTCCTGGACTTGGGAACAGCCCATCAGTTCAACATACCTCTGCTGGAGTTGAGCCTGCACATGACTGTAACTGCCCTGGATGGTCGGTTTTGCGAATGAAGAATTTTGAAGAATTAAAGAATTTATTTATTTAAATCTTACATCCGTCCCACAACGTGAGGAAGTAAAAATCTTTGCGTTATGACTCCGCCGCAATGTGCAGACATGTGCATTTATAAGTCTAGTGGCTTGTAGAAAGAAGCTGTCCCATAGCCTGTTGGTCCTGGCTTTAATGCTGTGGTAGCGTTTGCCAGACAGAAGCAGCTGAAACAGTTTATGGTGGGGGTGACTGGTGTCCCCGGTGATCTTCCAGGCCTCCTTTATGCACCTGCTGCTGTAAATGTCCTCAATGGAGGGGAGTTCAAGGATATTTGCTTTCATATCATAGACTCTCCTCACATACCCCTGTTCCTCGAGCACTCTTAGCTGTCCATGCGCAACCCTTCTGTGAACTAGGAAGTTGGGAGAACCCTGTATGGACAAGTCTTTGCAAGAGGGATGTTTTTGGTTTGGTGTTCCAAACCCAGACTCTCCCGAGACCAACGGCCAATGAAGAGGCAGACTTTTGCTTGGGGTAACCAGAAGCACTTGGGAGACCCAGTCCTGCCTCCAAGGGCAGACAAGCCGCCTCCAGTCAATAGGACTCTGCTAGTCCTGACCCTGTCTAGTTGGGAGTGGGCTGGAATGGGAAAGAGGGTCTCTGATTCAGGAGCAAGCCAAGAAGCCTGCCAAGAAGGTGCCCAAGAATTCTAGAGCCCTAGCAGCCAAACCTAAGGAAACTTGTTGCCAAGTGCCGTCTAAGGGAAAGGCTCCAAAATGCAGACCCTTGAAGCCTAGTCCCAGGAGGACAAAGACTATTTATAGCTCCTTGGTGCTGTCATCTAAAGACATGGATGAAGATTTAAACTCTGATTTGGTCAAGTCTCTGGAGTCAGGTTTGGACTCTGAGTCAACAAAGGACTCTGGTGAACCTATAGAGGAGACTCAGATCTGGCAAATTACCCCTGCTACTTAAGGAGCCTCTGGAGTTGTCGGTGGCAAGATTTTTGGGGATAGTTGCAACACCCAAGCTGATCGATATACCTTCCATCGACAAGGATTTGGAAGAGGTCTTCAGCAAGGGAAAGGCCCACACCAACCCTATGATTGTGCAATAGATCTACTGCCTAGTACTTGTCCTCCACGGGATTGATTGTACGCACTCTCAGGGCCCGACAGAAGCATAATGGAGTGGTACATGAAAGAGGCTCTTGCTGTGGGATTCATTCATCCCTTCACTTCACCAGCAGATGCAGGCTTCTTCTTCGTACAGAAAAGGATGGGAGCCTATGGCAATGATTATGGAGGACTGAATCGCATAATGGCCAAGAATCGTTATCCCTTTCCGCTCATGAACACCGCCTTCGAGATTCTCCAAGGATGAGAATATTCTTGAAGCTACACCTGCGGAGTACGCACAATCTTGTCCACATAAAGAAGAGTGCTGAGTGAAAGACTGCATTCAACGCACCGACAGGGCACTATGAGTACCCAAAGGTCATGCCCTTTGGCCTTGCCAACATGCCAGCAGTTTTCTAGGCTTTCATAAATGACGTGCTCTGGGATAGTCTCCATAAGTGTGCCTTTGTCTACTTGGATGACAACCTAATATCATCTAAGTCTATGGAAGAGCACATCGCTCACATCAGAGATATCTTAAAGAGGCTTGTAGATCATGGACTTTATGTCAAGCTGGAAAAATCTGAATTTCCCATAACCACAGTTTCATTTTTGGGTTTTATCATCTCTAATGGCAAACTCAAGATGGACCCTACTAAGACACAGGAAGTCAGAGATTGGCCACAACCATCCAGTGTGAAACAGGTCCAATAATTCCTGGGATTTGCTCATTTTTACTGGAAGTTCATCAGGAACTTCAGCTCTCCGGTGGCTCCACTGACAGTACTAATTACAACATCCACAGGCCCCTTTGTTTGGACTGCTGAAGTCGAGGCTACTTTTGCAGAACTCAAACAACGGTTTATGACAGCTCCTATTTTGATCTCGCCTACCCCAGACCTTCCTTTCATCATGAAGGTGGATGCCTCGGATATCAGAGTGGGTGCAGTGTTGTCTCAATGGACATCTTTGGACAATAAACTGCACCTGTGTTCATTCTTCTCCAGGTGGCTATCCCCGACAGAGGTGAACTATGACATCAGAAATAGAGAGCTGCTCACGGTCAAGTAGGCATTGAAGGAATGGCGACACTGGCTTGAGGAACCAAGAATTCTTTTATTGTAAGGACAGCCCACAAAAACTTGGCTTACATTCAGGAGGCCAAAAGACTGAATTCCAGACAGGCCAGGTGGTCTCTTTTCTTTAACTGGTTCAATTTTGTTCTGACCTATTGACCAGGGGTCAAAGACCAGATGCCTTGTCTCCTCAGTTCGGTGAACTTGAAAGAGAGGAGCAGCCAGCCACCATTTTGCCCCAAGCCGAGATGATATCGCCCATTCGTTGCGGAATTGATTAACTTATTCCCAAGGCCCAGGCACAAGTGGAGGTTCCCAAGAACAGACTTAGGGACATGCATCTAGAATGACCATTCATCCAGGGGTTGCCAGAACCCTCGAGTTCATTAAGAGAAGATACTGGTAACCTGGAAAGGCGAGAGAGGTCCAACAGTACATGCTGGCATGCGAGGTGTGCACCCGGAACAGGGAGCCCCGCACCTAACCTCAGGGGCTCCTTCACCCTCTACCTATTCTGGAAAGACCATGGGCACACATCTCCATGGTCTTTGTCACAGGCCTTCCAACTTCCAACTTCCAGGGGGAAAACCATCATCATACTGATTGTGGATCACTTTTGATGAAGTGACTCAGCCTGAATCATCAACTATACTCTTTTCCATAGATGCTGCCTGGCCTGCTGAGTTCCTCCAGCATTTTGTGTGTGTTGCTTGGATTTCCAGCATCTGCAGATGTTCTCTTGTTTGTGACTTTTGAGGAATTATGAATTATGACTTACTACCCTCCAGGGTAGTAATCTCGGGATTGCTACCGGTGCCACATGCTAGCGAGGGCAAGAATAGTAGGATCAGGCAGATGAATGCGTGGCTGAGAGACTGGTGCAGGGGGCAGGGCTTCAGATTCTTGGATCATTGGGATCTCTTCTGGGAGAAGTATGACCTGTTCAAAAAGGACGGGTTACACCTGAACCCGAAGGGGACCAATATCCTGGCGGGAAGGTTTAATAGAGCTCTTAGGGAGGGTTTAAGCTAATTTGGCATGGGGATGGGAACCAGAATGATAGAGTGGAGGAGGGGGAAAACAGAAATAAATCTAAGATAGTGAGCAGTAAAGGTGTCAGGAAGGACAGGCAGGTGATGGGGCAAACTTGCAGCCATTGGGATGAGTTGCAGTGCAATAAAGTTGCAGTGAAATCAAAGCACAAAGTACCAAATACTGGTCTTAAGGTGTTATACTTAAATGCACGCAGCATAAGGAATAAGGTGGATGATCTTGTCGTACAGCTACAGATTGGCAGGTATGATATTGTGGCCATCACTGGGACGTGGCTAAAGGATGCATGTCTCTGGATACACGGTGTATCGGAAGGATAGGCAGGTAGGCAGAGGGGGTGGCATGGCTTTATTGGTAAGAAATAATATTAAATCATTATAAAGAGGTGACAGAAGGTGCAGAATCTTTATGAGTTGAGCTAAGAAATCGCAGGAGTAAAAGGACCCTGATGGCAGTTATATACAGGCCTCCAAACAGCTGCAGGGATGTGGACTACAAATTACAACAGGAAATAGAAAAGGCTTGTCAGAAGGGCAGTGTTATGATAATTGTGGGGTATTTTAACATGCGAGTAGATTGGAAAAATCAGGTCGGCACTGGATCTCAAGAGAGAGAATTTGAAGAATGTCTGCGAGATGTCTTTTTAGAACAGCTTGTTGTTGAGCCCACTAGGGGATCGGCTGTACTGGATTGGGTATTGTGTAATGAACCGGAGGTGATTAGAGAGATTGAGGTGAAGGAACCTTTCGGAGGCAGTGATCATAACATGATTGAGTTCACTGTGAAATTCGAGAAAGAGAAGCCGAAATCTGATGTGTCGGTATTTCAGTGGAGTAAGGGAAATTACAGTGGCATGAGAGGAACTGGCCAAAGTTGACTGGAAAGGGACACTAGCAGGAAGGACGGCAGAGCAGCAGTGGCTGGAGTTTATGTGAGAAGTGAGGAAGGTGCAAGACAGATATATTCCAAAAAAGAAGAAATTTTCGAATGGAAAAAAGATGCAACCGTGGCTGACAGGAGAAGTCAAAGCTAAAGTTAAAGCAAA
Organism: Mobula hypostoma; assembly: GCF_963921235.1. Lineage (NCBI taxonomy): Eukaryota > Metazoa > Chordata > Chondrichthyes > Myliobatiformes > Myliobatidae > Mobula > Mobula hypostoma. Next base: position 15,514,122 of record NC_086128.1, on the reverse strand, counting down.
GGAGAGGGCATACAAGGAAGCAAAAATTAGTGGGAAGACAGAGGATTGGGAAGTTTTTAAAAGCTTACAAAAGGAAACTAAGAAGGTCATTAAGAGGGAAAAGATGAACTATGAAAGGAAGCTAGCAAATAATATCAAAGAGGATACTAAAAGCTTTTTCAAGTATATAAAGAGTAAAAGACAGGTGAGAGTAGATATAGGACCGATAGAAAATGATGCTGGAGAAATTGTAATGCGAGATGAGGAGATGGCGGAGGAACTGAACGAGTATTTCGCATCAGTCTTTACTGAGGAAGACATCAGCAGTATACCGGACATTCAAGGGTGGCAGGGAAGAGAAGTGTGCGCAGTCACAATTACGACAGAGAAAGTACTCAGGAAGCTGAATAGTCTAAAGGTAGATAAATCTCCTGGACCAGATGGAATGCACCCTCGTGTTCTGAAGGAAGTAGCTGTGGAGATTGCGGAGGCATTAGCGATGATCTTTCAAAAGTCGATAGATCCTGGCATGGTTCTGGAGGGCTGGAAGATTGCAAATGTCACTCCGCTATTTAAGAAGGGGGCAAGGAAGCAAAAAGGAAATTATAGACCTGTTAGCTTGTCATCGGTGGTTGGGAAGTTGTTGGAGTCGATTGTCAAGGATGAGGTTACAGAGTACCTGGAGGCATATGACAAGATAGGTAAAACTCAGCATGGATTCCTTAAAGGAAAATCCTGCCTGACAAACCTATTGCAATTTTTTGAGGAAATTACCAGTAGGCTAGACAAGGGAGATACAGTGGATGTTGTATTTTTGGAATTTCAGAAGGCTTTTGACAAGGTGCCACACATGAGGCTACTTAAGATAAGAGCCCATGGAATTACAGGAAAGTTACATACGTGGATAGAGCATTGGCTGATTGGCAGGAAGCAGAGAGTGGGAATAAAGGGATCCCATTTTGGCTGGCTGCCGGTTACCAGTGGTGTTCCACAGGGGTCCGTGTTGGGGCCGCTTCTTTTTACGTTGTACATCAACAATTTGGATTATGAAATAAATGGCTTTGTGGCTAAGTTTGCTGATGATACAAAGATAGGTGGAGGGGCCGGTAGTGCTGAGGAAACAGGGAGTCTGCAGAGAGACTTGATAGATCGGGAGGATGGGCAAAGAAGTGGCAAATGAATTACAATGTTGGAAAGTGTATGGTTATGCACTTTGGCAGAAGAAATAAACGGGCAGACTATTATTTAAATGGGGAGAGAATTCAAAGTTCTGAGATACAACGGGACTTGGGAGTCCTCGTGCAGGATACCCTTAAGGTTAACCTCCAGGTTGAGTCGGTGGTGAAGAAGGCGAATGCAATGTTGGCATTCATTTCTAGAGGAACAGAGTATAGGAGCAGGGATGTGGTGTTGAGGCTCCATAAGGCACTGGTGAGACCGCACTTGGAGTACTGTGGGCAGTTTTGGTCTCCTTATTTAAGAAAGGATGTGCTGACGTTGGAGAGGGTACAGAGAAGATTCACTAGAATAATTCTGGGAATGAGAGGGTTAACATATGAGGAACGTTTGTCCGCTCTTGGACTGTATTCCTTGGAGTTTAGAAGAATGAGTGGGGACCTCATTGAAACATTTCGAATGCTGAAAGACGTGGACAGAGCGGATGTGGCAAAGTTGTTTCCGGTGGTGGGGGAGTCTAGTACGAGAGGGCATGACTTAAGGATTGAAGGACGCCCATTCAGAACAGAAATGCGAAGAAATTTTTTTAGCCAGAGGGTGGTCAATCTATGGAATTTGTTGCCACGGGTGGCAGTGGAGGCCAAGTCATTGGGTGTATTTACGACAGAGATTGATAGGTACCTGAGTGGCCGGGGCATCAAGGGTTATGGTGAGAGGGCGGGGAGGTGGGACTAAATGGGAGAATGGATCAGCTCATGATAAAATGGTGGAGCAGACTCGATGGGTTGAATAGCCGACTTCTGTTCCTTTGTCTTATGGTCTTATGTATTCCAAGATCCCTCCGTTCTACCACATTCTTCAATACCCTACCACTCTCCATGTAATACCTACCCTGGCTGGTCCTCCCAAAGTTCAACACCTCGCACTTGCCTGCAATAAATTTCATTTGCCATTTTTCAGCCCATTTCACCAACTGGTCCAGATCCCGCTGCATGTTTTGATAATCTTTCTCGCAGTCCACTACACCCCAGTGTTGGTGTCATCCGCAAATTTGCTGATCCAGTTTATCACATTATTATCCAGATTATTAATATCAATGACAAACAATAACTGACAAAGCACTGATGCGTGTAGTACACCATTAGTTACAGGCCTCCAGACAGAGAGGCAATCATCTACAACCACTCTCTGACTTCATCTGCAAAGCCAATGTTTAAACCAATTTATGACCTCATCTTGAATGCCAAGCAACTGAAACTTCTTGACTAACCTCCCATGCGGGACATTGTCAAAGGCCTTGCTGAAGTCCATGTAGACAACATCCACTGTCTTGCCTTCATCAACTATCCTGGTAACTTCCGCAAAAAACTCTATAACATTGGGTAGACACAACTGACCATGCACAGAGACATGACTATCCCTGATCAGTCCTTGTCTATCTAAATACTCATATATCCTGTCCCTTAACTTTCAATAACCTTCCAATAACTTTCTCACTACTGATGTCAGTCTCACCAGCCTGTAATTTCCTGGCTTACCCTTAGAGCCTTCCTTAAATAGCGGAACAACATTTGCTATCAACCAATCCTCTGGCACCTCACCCCTGGCTCAGAATCATTTAAATCCCTGCTAGGGCGCCCGCAATTTCTGCACTAGCCTCCCACGGGGTCCGAGGGAACACCTCGTCAGGCCCTGGGGATTTATTCATCCTGATTTGCCTCAAAAGAGCAAACACCTCCTTCTTTATAATCTGTATAGGGTCCATGACCTCGCTGCTGCAAACTCTGTGACTGTCTCCTGAGTAAATACAGATACAAAAAGAAACAATTTAAGCTCTCCCCCATCGCTTTTGCTCCACACATAGATTACCATTCTGATCTTCTCGAGGGCCAATTTTGTCCCTTGCTGTCATTTTGCTTTTAATATATCTGTGGAGGCAACTAAATGCCTTCTTTTAACCCTCCTGATTTCCTTTGTAAATATTCTCTTGCAAATGAGGATCAAGAACTTCATTTGTTCCTGTCTGCCTATACCCGCTATGCACCTCCTTCATTTTCTTAACCAGGGCTTAATATCTCTTGAAAACCAAGTTCCCTAAACCTGTTATCCTTGCCTTTTATTCTGACAGAAGCATGCAAACTACATCCTCAAAATTTCACTTTTGAAGTCCTCCCATTCACCAAGTACACCTTTGCCAGAAAACAACTTGTCCCCATCCACACTTGCCAGATTCGTACCACGATCAGATTCTTGATTGTAGTGTAACAATGGTCGAGTGTATTGGGACTACAGGTGCTGCAGGTAATAATTGAGCAGATATTCCTTCAAGCAAGCATGACTGAAGTCCCCAGCAGTGATGTGAAAGGCATTGGGGTAGGCAGTGCTTTTCTTGTTTGATAGAACCACGGCACTCTACATTGCATGCTTGCTTAACATCTGCCTTGGCAGAATGTAAACTGCGATCAGGATAAAACACCCATCATCTCCCAAATGTTGCTTCTCAGTTAATTGGCCACTAAGTTACCCCTGGTGCAGATGAATTTGGGAGAGTTGATGGCCATGTATGAGAGAATCTGTGCAATCACTTGAATCAACTGCAATGCTCTCCTAAGGGGTTGTCAACTGGTGGGACCTCAGGTGCTTACCTCATGACTAGGGGCTTCCAGACCTCAATCCTACCCCCTTCAATACTTATCACCACGGGACTTAATCCTGGATGTTCGTGTGCATCCCCAATGGAGAGCACCTGCACATGACTTTAATAGGGGGAGGCCGATACACGAGCATAGGCAGCCACCACGTAGTCTTTAACAGACCAGGGTTAGCGTCCAACGGCTGGAATGCAAGATTACTGGGGGCCCTTTGCTACTGTTGCAATACATCAACTTTGTCTGCCAGCTCCACCATTGAGGTCTTGGTTGGATCACTTTGTCTGGAACCTCCCACTTGACCTGATTGCCATGGGCGACCCTTCCAGGAGCTATGTGCCAGATGGCTAAACTCCACACGGCATCACTGAGGATCTCTGGAACTCACAATCCTTGGAGAAGACAATCGGTTATAAGGATATAAATCACTGAATAGTGATTGTCTGACTTCTCTTCCCACAATCAGGGTAAAATTGTAAACCAAGTAAACAATTTAAAATGATTCAAATCTTTGTATTGAATGCAGTGTCATCACATTGTGCCATCTGTTAAAAGTAAGGTACATGAATCTTTTTCCCATCCTATTAAATGTGTCCTTCTATTCTCTTCATATTTATCCAGTTCCCCCTTTATTTTTCTCAACTGCAGCTTGGAGCAAGCCTCCACATTCCAAGCACTCTTTGAATAAAGTTTCTTTAGAATTTCCTTTATGTACCCTCATCTAATTTCCTACACATAGAAATATTTTGTCTACATCCATCCTATCATTCCCATTTTATCATGTTCAAAAGAACTTCATCCTATTTGACCTTTTGCTAAATAACTTTCCCCAATCTTCTGTTTCGTCTTCTCCAGAACCAGGGAATGTGGATCACCCAGGGAAAACAATTTCTTTCAGGGAATTTATAAAAGAACACTCACTGAAGTACAAGTTTCCTCATATCATCACACCCTACCCCACCCCCCCACCCCACCCCATGACAGCAAGATGGTTAACCTCTGATGAAAATTAATTGTAAAATAACCAAGAATACATATATGCATTGCATTATCAAGCTTTATTTCATTTTAATTCCCAGGAGTGGAAAAAAATCCTTCACAAATCCTTATCGCAACTCATTGAGGCCTTGAAATGCAGGACATTAAAAATTATTGAAATGACCAGACACAGCTTTTAATAAAACACAAGTACTTCATCTTCTTTGAAGAATAGATGACTCAGAGAGTGTCTTCCCATTCTTGGTCTCAATTGTCTTGACAATAAGAGATTTGACTGTTCCACTTGATTCCAGGCCACCATGGACTGCGCTCTCAAAATGCATTACTGGATATGAATAGTCTATTAAACAGAGACAATTGAATCACAAGGAAATAATTAGTAAGGATTATATTGGAAAGCACATCTACCAACTTACTAACTGAATATTAAGCAGTACCCATGGCCAACAATAAACACCAATAGTCTGCCAAGATCAGCTACTATCCCAGCAAGGGAACCTGCCCTGCCTTTGTACAAAGTAGATGGATTGGTCAAGACTGTGCCCTTCTACTTGAAATCAGGAACATTAGACCAATCATTTACTCAAAGTTCACATGAAGAGAGTGTAACAGAAAAAGCTGGATTTCTGATTTCACAATCCTAAAGGGGGCAGAATGGACAAGTGAAGGTGGGGGAAATATTCTAACAGGGTTAGTTCGATTCCATAATAGGACTCTTGTCCTCTTGTAGGGCCATGGGGACAACATTTTCTGCTAGATTAATATTTGTCACTGCATTCAGATCCTGCCAAGTCTCACCTCTACCACTGAACCTAATCTTCTCCATTCCTACCATCCACCAAGATCTCTGCATTCTTCCAGGCTTTACAGCCTCCTTTATTTCAATTGTTCCACCATTATCAACTGTGTCTTCAGCTGCTTGGATCCTATACATTCTTGGACTGGCTCTACTAAACACTTGAGCAGTTCGAGGTGCTAATTCACCATTGCTTTCTCAAGGGCAATCTGAGCTGGCAATAAATGCATAGCTTGCAAGTGATGCTCAGTGCTGAAAATGAGAAGTATCTAACATCAATGCAACTCTCCACCTCTCACTCCTCTAATGTTTCTTTAAAAATCACCTCTTTAAACAGGTTTAGTTTAACCTCCTAATGGATGCAAACTACATCTGATAAGATCCTGACTCTCTAAGGCAACTTTCTCTGAGGAAATAAGATTCAAACTATCTGGAAAAAAAAGGCAACATAACCCTTCCCATGAATACCCACTCTGCCCACTCTGGCCCAGGCCTAGTTTCAAAGAGATCATGGGACCCTAGAAGAGTGAACAACTAAAATATCCTGCTGTACACAAGATTAGTTTTTGAGCAACACATACAAAATGCTGGAGGAATTTATCAAGTCAAGTGGAGGGGAATAAACTTTCAATGTTTCAGACAAAAATCCTTCATCAAAACTGAATGAAGAGTCCTGATGAATGCTCTTGGGCCCCAAATGTCAATTGTTTATTCCTCTCATTAGATGCTGCCCAACTTGCTGAGTTCCTCCAACATTTTGTATGTTGCTCAAGATTTCCAGCAGTTCAGAATTTCTTATATTTAGATTTGATTTACTAAAAAAGACATGAGCACTTTTCTTACTTTTTACTGATTGGTGCAAAGTTACGTTCACTGGCTTTGACAACCTGTAATCAAAGACAAGAGTAACTATTATTTGAAAGAAAACACTGGCAAATAAAAAAAAAAGTGGAACCCATAGTTTATGTAGCACTTATTCATACTTAGAATTGCTTCATCTTGGCCTGGAGCTCTCATCTGGCATCCAGTAACACTGCTGATTGTCCAGTGAAAAAGGAATAGTACAGCACCTTTGGCCCATAATGCTGTGCTGACCTTTTAAACTACTCCAAGAACCTTCCCCTCCCACATAGCCCTCTATATTTTTCTATAATTCATGTGCATATCCAAGTTTCTTAAGTGTACCTAATGTATCTGCCTTTACCACCAACTCTGGCAGGGCACTCTTAAAAAATACACAAAAAACCTACCTCTGACACCTTGACCTCCTCCCCATACTCTCCCCCAATCACCTTAAAATTATGACCCTTGTATTAGCCATTTCCACCTGGGGCGGGGCGGGTAGAGAATCACTGGCTGTCCACAATTTATGCCTCTTATCTTGTACATTTCTATCAAGTCACCTCTCATCTTCCTTCTCTCTGAAGAGAAAAGTCTTGCCTCACTCAACCCATTCTCAAAAGACACGCTCTGCAATTCAAGCAGCATCCTGGCAAAACTCCTCTGCACTCTAAAGCTTCCACATCCTTCCTACGAGGTGAGCAGAACTGAACATAACACTCCAAATGTGGCAAAACAAGTGTTATAGAGTTATTACCCCATGGCTCTTGAACTCAATCTCCTGACTAATGAAGGCCAAAACACCATTATGCCTTCTTAACCACCCATTCAACTTGTGCAGCAACTTTGAGAGACCTATGGACATGGATCTCAAGGTCTGTTTCTTCACACCGGTAAGAAAACTTCCAAAAGTGCACCAATTCACACATGTCCAGGTTGAACTTCATCTGCTACTTCTCAGCCCAGCTTTGCAACCTATCAATGTGCCACTGTAACCCTCAACAACTTTCTACATCATCCACAATACCACCAACCTTCATACCATCTGCAAACTTAGTAACTCACCCTTCTACTTCCTCATCCAAGTCTTCTTTAAAAATTACAAAGAGCAGGGGGTCCTAGAACAAATCCCTGTGAGACACCACTGGTGAGACATAACCTGCCCCTCACAAAGCCATGCTGACTATCCCTAATAAGACAGCTTTGCTAATTACTTAGATCTTGTCCCTAAGAATCTCTCCAATAGTTTGCCCACCACTGACACAAGAAACACTGGTTCATAATTCCCAGGATTATCCTTATTGTATTTCTTTTCTTTAAGGTGTGTGCCACTCTCCAATCTTTTGGTACTTCTCCTGTGGCCAGCAAGGATGCAGAAATCACCAAAGGTGGAGCAATCTCTTCCTTCACTTCCCATAGTAACCTGGGTTGTATCCCAGTCAGGCCTCAGGGACTAGCCAATCCTAATGTTTTTCAAACAGTCACGAGGCAAATCCTGACACATACCAAGTGAAGTAGTGGGAGAGGCTCTGGAGGAGATACCACAACTCAGCCTGGCAAGCAAGCCCTTTCCTACTACTGATTTCCTACTGCTTCTCAACCAATTTAAATTTGTAGCCATTGGTTCTACCTTAGTAATTGGAGTAACTTTGTTTGATGAGGTAATAGAAACATAGAAAATAGGTGCAGGAGTAGGCCATTCAGCCATCCGCAAACTTGGAGATGCTGCATTTAATTCCCTCAATGACCAAACTGAAAATACATTTCAAATGACATTTACTTCACATGTTTAATTTTATTGTAGCCATTGGTGCTAAACATTAACAAATTAGTGAATCAATATTACTTTATTCCAAGGGCTAGTTAGCATAGATAGTTTTAATATACTTTTCAGGAAGAGGATTGTCAAAGAATTACTTTTTTTTGTCATTAAGCACTTTACCAGTGTTCTGTCCAATAGAGGGGACAGAGTTTAAAACCCCTCTTTTTGGAAACCTTGAGCAGAAACTCTGCCGAAGCTTCAAGTAATCCACAAGTCTCGTCATCGAGAGCAAAATGTTCATTCAGAATTTAGTCCCCTTGTTTCCCCTTGGAATCAATTCAGTCTCATGCAGAGCTATAGATTATATAACTAGTTGACAGACCAGTGCATCTCCAAGTGTTGCAGAGCAAAGGCCCCCCCCCCCCACCCCAGATCATAAATAGGGTTCATTGCAACACACACAACATGCTGGAGGGTCTCAGGTCAGGCAGCATCTATGGAAATGAGTAAACATTCAACTTTAATAAACACTGCACTTGGAGTATAGGACAAACATGAGGCTGTTGAGGCTGGAAATCCAAAGCAACACACAAAATTCTGGGAGGAACTCAGCAGGGCAGGCAGCATATAAGGAAATAAATAGGTAGTCGATGTTCCAGGCTGAGTATAGACTTCATTTACAGTTTTAGGGCTACAACACTTGTGCAGCATTTTAAACATACCCACGCCTTTCAGCAGTTGTGAAGAACAGCCCAGAATAATCAAAGGCTTAGATCAAGAACATGTCCACTTGGAGCTCAAAAAAAATACAACATGGGGCAGCCAGGCTTTTTGAGGGGCTGGATCCTTTGCCTAGAATGCCCAAGTAACACTAAAGATCCAGTCCAACATGTCTGCTGCACCAGCGACCAATTCCAGTAAGATGACTAGATCAGCCTCCAAAGTAACCTCTTGCTACATTCTCAGAAAACAGCCCAAGACTGGAACACATTTGCAGGTCACTAACTGCATTTCACCTCAGGTAGTCATCAAACTAGCACCCAAGTTGAGGAAAAACCTTAATGCACATCTATCTTTCATTGCACCTGTGCAAACATACAATCGTGCATATGGCAAACTTAACTTTGAGAATCACTCAGTGCAATTTAACCCAATTAATGTTAATGTACAAACCTGCTCTCTTCTCCTTCAAGCAGTTTCCTGTAAGTGGCAATTTCAATGTCAAGGGCAAGCTTGGTGTTCATCAGCTCCTGGTACTCTCGCACTTGGCGGATCATTTCTTGGTTGTTTTTCTCAATGGCATTCTGAAGTTCAGTAATGCGGTTCTTAGCATCAATAATGGCCCTTTTTCCACGGTCTTCTGCCTCAGAAATTGCAGCCTCTAGCGCATCTTTCTGTAACACACAAAGCACACTTGACTTTATTAGTCAGAGCAGAGTATAAAAGTTGAGACATCACGTTACTGCTGTACAAGACATTGGTGACAGTGCACTTGGGACCTTGAGTGCCCCTCTGGTCAGCTAGCTATAGGAAGGATGGCAACAAGTTGGGAAAGGTGCAGAAAGGATTCACAAGGATGTTGCCAGGACTGGAAGTCCGAGTTACAAGGAGAGCTTGGGCTGGATAGGCTCGGACTGTTTTCCCTGGAGCAAATGAGGCAGAGTGGTGATCATGAGGGATATAGACAAAGTGAATAGTCACCATCTTTTCCACCTACTCTTACAGTAAATTCGTCGAAGACTAGAGATAACAGGTTTAAAGTGAGGCAAAAGATTTAAAGGGGATCTGAAGATCAAATTCACACATGCACACACACGTGGATGTATGGAATGAGCTAGCAGGGGAAGTGATGAGAATGTATACAATTACATTAAAGGACATTTGGACAGGTCAGGGATATGGAAGGCATTTTGGCAGCACAGATGAGTTGGATGGAAGGACCCGTTTCTGTGACTCCATTGAGAAGGTCGTATGTCCGCCCTCCCTAACAGTAGAAAGTTAATTGGGACTCTCAACTGGAGTCAGTTCAGAGAGGGGGGAAAAAAAAAGAACAAGCATTTTACAATGCTCTTACTTGTTGCTTCAAAGCCTGGATTTCAGAAGTTAGTCTTCCATTTTGTCTTTGCATTTCTGTGATCTCAGTCTTCACAACACGGAGCTCATCTGCACATTTTCCAGAATTCTTCTTCATATCGCTGAACTAAAACAGAAATATTGTTAATGCAAAGCTTATTATCATTCTTCAAACAGCCTGAAATTCATCAGAACCATGAAAGCAAATGGTGCTGCAGCTACTGCCAAACATTGATGAGAGACACAGAGACACATGAACTGGAAAAGAGTTTCAATTCAAATGCATCTTTTAGGGGCACATCAGTCCTACACCACACTACTTTGTGTTTCCAGAAAATAAAACACAGGGGAAATTTGCCTTTGAGGATAGGGGAAAGATGCACAGCTAGCAGTTGATCTAATTTCATACATTTTTTGAAAGATTTCCTAATGTACACCCACAGAGAAGTGTTGATCATTCAGTTTTACAATATACAGGGAGAAACTCTTGGCACACAAGGGCACATAGCAAGGCAAAATAACAGATGAGTGTCTTCCCCCACAGCTAGTTGCTAGGATTTGCCATGCATTTTCCAAAAGGGAGGTAGAAGCAGACTCAAATAACTTTCAGAAGGGAATTGGATAAGTCTGCCAAAAGCAGAAACTGTAGGAATATGGAGAGAAAGCTGGGAAGGGGATCAACGACAGCTATGTCAAAAGAAAAGCAGAATGCCCTGTGAGATTTGAAGGGAAATTGCAGCTGAAATTGTACTGCACTTTTATTAGCAAAAAGCACAATTTTATAGTCAGAAACCACCTCTTCGAGACCAAGCTTGTTCTGGAATTGAGTATTTATATTTGTGGGATGCCAAGTTTAGGCAATCTGCATTGTTAATTGTGGCTTCCTAGAAGATCATTCAGACTCACTGGTGGTCACAGGACTCCACCAGAAGTTTTTAAACTGATGGCTCATTGGCAATAATAAGAGAGCTCTTACCTTCATCTCACACGTAACCATGTTTTCTTGGCGCATTTTGTTCACCATTCCTTCATACTGCGCCCGGACTTCGTTGATGATATTGCCAAGGTCCAGGTTACGGCTGGTGTCAACTTCCACAGTGACAGCAGTGTTCTTGATCTGTGCTTGCAAGTCATGGATTTCCTGGGTGGCAAAACGGAGATTTAGCTCAACTGAGCAATGCCCATGCCCTGTGTAGCAGTTACAGCCATTGCTCAAACCGAAACAAATGAGAAGATTATATTTATATTGTACACCATGTCAGAATTATGTCAACAAGTTTAACTGGTAAACATTGCTTTAAAGGTCATTTAGTACAGCAGGATCTATTTCCTGCTGCATGTATTCAGATGACAGATGGAAACTATTCATACCCATTGAATAGGTTAGATAATGTAACAATGGAAGCATCTAGAGATTACTGCCATTTGTAGTAGCTCAAACACATAATTTGACGAATGTGGATAGCTGAAATCCAGATCATAATGGGTATGGCCATCAATAATGGTCTAGCACTTTATAAGCTCATGTCTTGACTTGAGTGTAAACATACAAGTTACTAGATCTCACACTACGTTCCATCTCAGTATGGGTCAAGATCTTGGACAAGTCGTCAGAGACTCCAAATTACAGCCAGATCCTTCAGTAATGAAGTTAGGAGGTTGACAAAAGTTCCTAGGTGAATTTCTTCCATTAGAGTGTTGCGAATCATTGAAGTATTCACCATTGCGAGGTTGAGAGGCTGATTTATTAGATATTCAGAGTGAGGTGAATAGACTATTGGATACAGTGTTAATGGGGAATGCAAAAAGATCAGGTTGAGCAGGCAAGAGCAGCAGGAGTGGGTAATTAAGCTCCTATGTTGTATGCTCCAATGAGAGAATAAACCATACTTAGCTCTTATGCCTTCCTAATCCAACTCCAGGACTTTTTTTTCCCCCAGTGAAAACAGAAGTCTTCACAACAACTGTCTAGATCTTCCCTTTACATGCAATCTGGTCATTACCTCATCAAATATTTCCTTCAGGAAGTTGATTTCATCAGTCAGGTTCTCGAGCTTCGCCTCCAACTCCACCTTGTTGAGATAGCTTTCATCAACATCCTACAAGGGAAAAACAAAAGAGACCAGCATAAAATACGTGCACGGCACAGGAACAGATTGAGATTGGAAATGGACTGAATGGTTTCAACACCAAAAGATTACTTTTAATCCTCCAGCCATTTTTTTTTTCTGCAGACCAGTTTCCTGATCACCAGTCATTTTACATACCTTCAGGTGTGCTTAAGGCAAGGGATCAGGCGGGGGGGGGGGGGGTGCGGAGGTGAAAAGAGAGAGTTCAAAGGAGATATGCAGGGCAAATTAAAAAAAGAGCAGTGGTAGGTGTCTGGATTGGGCTGTCAGGGGCAGTGCTGGAAGTAAACAGAGGGTCTTAAGAGGCTGTTAGGTAGACACATGAGTGAAGGAAATGGAGAGATATGGATCATATGCAGGCAGAAGTAATTGGCTTAATTTGGCAGCATGTTTGGTACAGATATTGTGGGCCAAAAGGCCTTTTCCTGTGTTATGTAGTTCGGCAAAGTGGCCAGATTTAAAAAAAAACAAAATTTGCATTCTCGATCCTGGTATAGCAAGACATGCACCCACTGAACAAGCTTGCACTTACAGCAGTACTTGAGCAGTTTGGGGCTGGGTTGCTTTAAAGGTTTTCAGCATGATCTTAGCTCGCGGCTTGTCAATGAAAAGTGTCGGCAGGATATTCAATGTCTATGGTGGGCCAATGCGACAGCCAAATTTCAGCTCTTTGCCAAGCAGCAAGCTTGACTTAGAATGCCAATCCCACCTCTCACTGCATTAAAGTCCCCACTGGAGCGACAATGACATCTGCCAAGGCCGAGAGCCCTTACAACAGGTTCCATGTTGTTGTATTCCGAGCTAACAAGCACACGCGCCAATCTTTTTTTCCTGAAATTTCTCCCTCACAGGCAAATTGGTGGTGAGCACCCTGGTTAAGATCAACTAAGCACAAAGCAGGGATAAACCAAGCATTTCCTTACCACTTCCCCAGCAGAAATGAATGGGGTTCAATTTTAGCATGAACCTACCTTCTTGATCATGACAAATTCATTTTCTTTTTCTGTGCGCATGTTAATTTCATCTTCATACCTGCAAAGCAAAATAATTGCCGCAATTAACTATTCCAGGTAAAATGCTGAATGCAGGCTGTCCATAAACTGATCACCCATCGAGCATTTCTCAATAAAACCGTGCTAGAGTAATTTTTAAACACATCTTCCATACTATACCTTTCAGTAAAATTGTATACTTCTGGTATTAAATTAATCTACAATGAATATTAAATACTTAAATTTACAAACTCTGTTCTAACTCCTGATCTTTTACACCCGGCCCGTTCAACAGATGCAGAAGCTTTGCTTCCAGCTTTGAATATTGACTGACCAGAGAGGCACAATAAATATATTCTCCATTCAGCACTAACACATGAACACCAGGGCTCCAAGTCCCATTCCTTCCTTACGTGAATCAGCTTTGCACTGACAGAGGCCCAGTAAATGTCCTCATTATGCCCAGGACAAGGGAGAGGGATTTAAAGTGCCATCGATCTTTACGCTGATTACAATCCTCCAAGCTCCACTGAAAGTTGAAAGTAGTGGACAAACTGAAACTCCATTGTTTCAATAACCAGCCAGTACTCACTGCCTAAATACATATATTTGGCAAGGTCAGTACAACAGTTTCCCCCTGTAAGAGAAGCATCTTAGAGGTGGAAAGGGTAACCCTATCTGTTCCTGTGTGATTACACACAAATTGATAACAGAGGAAATGGAAGATCGGCTATTCCCAGCCACTCACACTTGCTCCACCATTCAACAAGACCAGAAGTCAGATGATAAGGTGGTATCATCATCAGGCTCAACTGAGATATACAATTGTGTGTCATCTGCATAACTGTGGACATCAGTTGGCATTCTCTAATGAGGTCTCCCAAGGGGAGCATGTACAAAAATAGAGTAGGGGACCAAGACAGATTCCCTGAGCAACACCAAGCTACTCTCAGCAACACACACAAAATGCTGGAGGAACTCAGAAGGCCAGGAAGCATCTATGGAAAAGAGTAAACAGTCAACATTTCAGGCTGAGACCCTTCATCGGAACTGGAGAGAAAAAGAGATGAGAAGTCAGAGTAAGAAGGTGGGGAGAGGGGAGGAAGAAATACAAGGTAGTAGGTGATAGGTGAAACCAGGAGGGGTGAAGTAAAGAGCTGGGAAGTAGATTGGTGAAAGAAATAAGGGCTGGAGAAGGGGAAATCTGATAGGAGAGGACAGAAGGCCATGGAAGAAAGGGAAGGGGGAGGAGCAGCAGAGAGAGGTGATGGACAGGTAAGATGATATGGTGAGAGAAGGAAATGGGAACAATGGGGGACGGGGCCATTGTCAGAAGTTTGAGAAATCGATGTTCATGCCATCAGGTTGGAGGCTACCCAGACTGAATACAAGGTGTTGTTCCTCCAACCTGAGTGTGGCCTCATTGCAGCAAGAGTCCATGGACTGACATGTCAGAATAGGAATGGAAAGTGGAATTAAAATGGATGGCCACCGGGAGATCCCACTTTTTCTGGCAGACAGACCATAGGTACTCAGCAAGCAGTCTCTCAATGTCGTGTCTCAACGATATACAGGAAACCACACCGGGAGCACCAGATAGTATATGACCCCAACAGACTCACAGGAGAAGTGTCACATCACCTGGAAGAATGCTTGGAAGTCATGAATGGTAGTGAGGGAGGTGGTGTAGAGGCAGGTGTAGCACTTGTTCCGCTTACAAGTGCCAGGAGGGAGATCAGTGGGGAGGGATGAATGGACGAAGAAGATTTCCTCCTTCAAAGAAAGGGGTTTCCCTACTATCAACACTGCCCTCAACCGCATCGCTTTCATTTCCCGGCACTTATTCTTGCTAGCAGAATGAGTGCTCCACCTGCCTCTGCATCTCCTCCCTCACTACCATTCAGGGTCCCAAGCAGTCCTTCCAGATGAGGAGACACTTCACCTGTGAGTCTGTGGGGGGTCATCCATTGTATCTGGTAGTCCTGGTGTAGCCTCCTGTATTTCAGTGAGACCCAACGTAGATTGGGAGACTGCTTCGCCAAGCACCTACACTCAGTCCATCAGCAAAAAAAAAAAACACGGGATCTCCCGGTGGCCACCCATTTTAGTTCCAATTCCCTTTCTGATACGTCAGTCCCTAGCCTCCATTACTGCTGTGATGAGGCCACACTCAGGTTGGAGGAGAAGCACCTTATATTCCATCTGGGTAGCCTCTAACCTGATGGCATGAACATTGATTTCTCAAACTTCTGGTAATGCCACACACCCTCCCCTACCATTCCCATTTTCCTCTCTCACCTTATCTTCTTACCTGCCCATCATCTCTCTCTGGTGCTCCTCCCCCTTCCCATTGCCTTCTGTCCTCTCCTATCAGGAGCCCCCCCCCCCCCAACTCCTCCAGCCCTGCATCTCTTTCACCAATTGACTTCCCAGCTCTTTACTTCACCCCTCCTGGTTTCACCGATCACCTACTAGTTTGTATTTCTTCCTCCCCTCCCCCCAACTTCTTACTTGTACTTCTCAGCGTTTTTCTCCAGTTCTGATGAAGGGTCTCAGCCTGAAACATCAACTGTTTACTCTTTTCCACAGATGCAACCTGGCCTGCTGAGTGCATTTTCCGTGCGTTGCTTGGATTTCCAGCATCTGCAGATTCTCTTGTTTGTGACCAAGGTACTCTCTCCAAGATATATACACCATACCAATTGAGGGCACTACCTGAGAGGCCACAGTTCTCAAGGCAATCTGGGAGAATGCTGTGGTTAATTGTATCAAAGGCAGCACTTAGATCTTGAAAAATTAGAACGGAGATTCTGTCGGCATTAGTGCCAAGCCCAAAGTCACTGACGATTTTAGTAAGGGCCATTTCCGTGCTGTGGTTTGCTCTAAACCCTGACTGAAACTTTTCTAGAACAATGCCCTCATTCAGAAAATTGAGTTGGTTGAAAGTGACTTTCCGAAGAATCTTGTCCAGGAAGGGAAGATTTGATATAGGCCTGTAGTTAGCTAGTACTTCACTATCAAGGTTTGGCTTTTAAAGCCACAGTTTAAGACACCTGGAAAAACTCTAGTTTCAAGGGATGTGTTAATAATTTTCCTAACAGAATTGAAAACACTATTAATAGAGTCCTTAAGACATGTGGTAGGGACAGGATCAAGATAGCAAGTAGACAGTTTACTCTTTGTTACAATTTTATTGAGCTCCAAATCAGAAATAATTGGCAACCATATTGAAATTTACATTTTTTTGGCTGTAGAAATTACCAATATCTGAACCTACCCTCTCCCTATGGAAGTAATTTTGTTAATAAAATTATTATAAATTCTCACATTTTGTGGCAGATGCTTTACTGAGGACAGCATAGGTTGGGGCAGGTTTCAACAGTTAGTTTATAGTTGAGAATAATATTTTTGAATCGCCTCTTTTCTCTAAAGATCTTGGAAAAATTGGCTCTTCATGCAGAATATTTCAGTGGACTTCTAGTCCAGTTTTCCTCCATTTTCTCTCAGCTACTCTGCAGGATCTCAAGTTAGTGGGCAGAATTGTTTAACCATATTGACATTTTACTAAGCGATTTCTTTTTAACCCTAAGTGGAGCCACTGTGTTTATTATAGTGTCATGGGACCCTGGAGTGTGTTTTAGGAATGGTCGCCCGCTAGGAAGCTGCTCAGTTCAAGATGCAGTTCAGGGTACCAGCCTTGCCAGTTACATTCACAGCACAAAAACAAACTAAAAATAAAAAAAGCAGAGGGCACAGCTGCCCATGAAGGCCATGCCCAAGATGGTGCCAGCTAGAGGACCAATGCAGCATTGTGACCAATTAACATTTGCAAGTTTCTAGTCCCCGTTTATACAGTCCAAATACAATTGATATCAGCCCCCATTAAAATAGCGAAGAACTGTGCAAGCAAACCAATCAAGGTGCTTGCTACCAGAGGAAATGAAAGCAGCACATCTGGTACTAACAGTTAACAACATTGGCTGCAGATATACAAATAAACACCCCTCTTGGCACTTAGGCACAGTGTCCCCATCCAGAAGGAATTCATATTGGGCAAACCATTAATGGGACTGTGGCAGTTTACCTCAAGGGTAGGAACAGCCAGCCAGAGTTTCACAATGGCTCCTGGTGTAGAGAGCAAGAGAGCACCCACAGAAAGGGCAGGGACAGGATCAAACAACACCGATGTCCCTGCCCAGTCAGTCAATACTCACAGGCAAGATGCATGTATGAAGAATGCCACTTGGACAAGGAAGCAGAGTTAAAAGCTGCACTCCCAGTGCGAGTTACTGCTTTCAAGGGTAGAGGGGGGATAGGGACACATTAGTGGTGAAAGATCAGCAGGAAATACAAAGTACTTCACGTCTTCAGGTATGTTTGCAAGACAGAAAAAACATAACTTCCATTTATATAATGTTTAGCGTAGTAAAGACTACTGTAAAAGCAGCAGTACTCCAATAAAAATTGGCCTTCATTAGTTTGGGGGGGGGCATTGAGTTCTGGAGCTGTGAGGTAATGGTGCAAATCTTTAATACCCTGGTTAGACCACACGTGGAATATTGTGCTCCGTTCTGATTGCCTCATTATAGGAAGAATGTGGAAGCTTCAGAGGGTGCAGAGGTGGTTTACCAGATTGCTGCCTGGACTAGAGGGCATGTCTTATGAGGATAGGCTGAGCAAGCTAGGACTTTCCTCACTGGAACAAAGGATGATAAGAGGTGACTTAATACAAGACAAGAGACATTTTCTCAGGGAGGAAATGGCTAGGGGCATAATTAAGGTGATTGAAGGAAAGTATAGGGGAAGGATGTCAGAGGCAAATTTTTTTTTGAAGAAATGATAAGTGCGTGGAACATCCTTTCAAGGATACTGGTAGAGTCAGATACATTAGAGACATTTAAGAAACTCTTAGATAGGCACATGGATAATAGAAAAATGGATGGCTGTGTAGGAGGGGAGGTTAGATTGATCTTAGTGACTTCCGGGGTCGAGTATGGAGTGAGTTGGTGCGTGTGAGTGTGGCTCCCGATTTTTATTGAAAATCTACCTGTTTATCTTTGCCGTATGCTCGAGATAACTGAATATTTACCATTGTGAACAACGCGGGACATAGCTGGACATTGAAATGGCAAGTAGAATGTACCTTCGAAGTAAAACTGGGGAAAAAGATAGCGAAGCCTCGAGCAAGAAGGCGAATGTTACAGTAATGGCGCCGTTGCACGCTGCTGGAGCTGGACCCGAACCTGCCCTACCCGATGACTTGCAGAGGCTTCGTTTAGTACTTATTACTGACATGACGCAAGCGGTGCATTCTGCCCTAAAAAGAGAACTTGAAGATGCTTTATCACCAGTGACTGCTACCATGGAACAAATTATGTCTGCTTACGAGACACACGACGAACACATTCGTGAGGTTGAAGACGGCCTGAATGATTACAGTGACCGACTGGTGAGCGCCGAAGCCGCCATTGCAGCGTTGCAGAGCGAAAATGCAGTTCTGAAGGGAAAGCTAGATGACCTCGAAAATCAGTCACGGAGATCCAATTTGAGAGTGGTCGGCATTCCTGAAAATTTGGAAGGTTCGGACCCTGTTAAATTTATGACCGAGTTTTTTGACGAAGTGCTGGGGGCAGATTTTTTCCCAAGTCCTCTCGTACTTTTGCGTGCTCACCGAGTCGGACGTAAACCATCCGGTGTCTCTGGAGCCAAGCAAATGAGACCAAGAACGTTCCTGGTTTGCTTTCGCTCCTTTCAAGATAAGCAACGCATCATCAACAGACGGAAGCAGGAGCTGTATTTCCGCGGACACCGCGTGTTTTTTTATGAAGATTTTAGTGCGGAGCTGGGTAAAAAACGAGCAGCTTTCAAGAAGGTGAAATTCCTGCTTTACGGGAAAGGGGTCAGGTTCGGCCTCTTGTATCCTGCCCAGCTCCGGGTCATGCATGAAGGTAAAAAGCATTATTTCGATACACCAGAGGCAGCCAAAGAGTTTTACCATTCGCGCTGGGGAGAAGAAGAACGAGAAGAGCAATGACTTTTTTTTTTAGGTTATTCGTGCAGCATTGAAGGGGCCTCATGCTGAAGCAAACTGTTAATTTTCACAATCCACTTCTTCGTTCATTTTTTCCAGTTTAATTTGTGGAACGCGATCAGGTCAAACTGCTATGCTGCCGAAACTGATTAACAAAAACTTTCAACCAGCAAAATGTAAATATTTGGGATTTGTATCTCAGGTGTTTAAGTTGCCCAGTGTGTTTTTTTTTTTGTTTTTAATGCTTTGCTTGACCTGTGTCATCTTTAGCCTATATGTTATATTAAAGGTAGTATAAGTGATAGGATAAATGTTAAGGAGGGGAGCCACCCTAGATTAGATTGAAAGTGGGCTGTATGGGGGACGCCTTGGAAGTTTTTTGTTGGGTACTGCCTGCGATCATCCTCAATTGGGGAGGTAGATCTAGGTTTCGGGGGTTAATTGGGTTTTTTTGTTGTTTTTGTAAAGTGGTGGGGGGAGTGTTTTGGGGGATTACCATGGCAGTTTATTCTTTTATGTGTTACGGATTGATCAGACTTTCTTTTCATTGTGCGTTATTGTGTGCAATTTATGCCCTCGCACTGTTTTGGATTGTAGGCCCTGTGTGTCTTTTGATATGGTTAACGTGAGTGCTGCTGGTGGAGGCCACCCTGTGAGGTTTATTTCTTGGAATGTAAAGGGGCTCAATGGTCCGGTTAAAAGAGCTAAAGTTTTCTCTCATCTGAAACAATTAAAAGCAGATATACTATTTCTATAAGAGATACATTTAAGAGTGGAGGACCATAATAGACTTCGTAAAGCATGGATTAGTCAGGTTTTTCATTCCAGATTTAATAGTAGGTCCAGGGGGGTGGCAATATTAATCACCAAAAGAATGCAGTTCACACCATCTGATGTAATCAGTGACCCTAATGGTCGCTTTATTATAGTCTCTGGCTCTCTCTTTCAGATACCTGTTATTTTGGTAAATGTTTATGCTCCTAATTGGGACGATGTCCAATTTGCATATAGGGTTTTGTCATTAATACCTAACCTGAATACACATAAGCTAATCTTTTCCGGAGATTTGAACTGTGCTATTGACCCACTGCTTGATAGGTCTTGCCCTAGGGGAACATTTTCTGGTATGGCAAAGGCCTTCTCGATGTTTATGCAACAAAATGGTTATATGGATCCTTGGAGATTTTTGAATCCATCAGTTAGGCAATTCTCTTTCTTCTCTCATGTTCACCACTCCTATTCCAGGCTAGACTATGTCTTTATAGATAATTCCTTGATACCTATGATTAGACAAATTGAATACACTGCTATAGTTATATCTGATCACTCGCCCGTGAAACTGGACCTATGTTTTCCTTTAAACGTTAGAGAACGGCCTCTGTGGAGACTTAACCCCCTTTTGCTTTCTAATGAGAAATTTTGTAGTTATATATCGGCTAACATTGATACATTCTTCGAGACTAACAAAACTGAGTCGGTATCGTACTCTTTACTTTGGGAAACTTTAAAAGCTTACTTGAGGGGTCAAATAATATCTTATACTTCACATGCCAATAAAGAGCGTAGGAAGGAAATGCAAGTGTTATTGAAATCTATTTGGGACCTGGATAGAAAATACTCTGAGGCGCCCACTGCGGAATTATATAAAAGCCGGGTTGATTTGCAAGCGAAGTTTAATCTTCTATCTACAAACCTATCAGAACAATTAATTCTTAAGACACGTGGCCTCCATTATGAATATGGTGACAAGGTGAGCCGGCTTATGGCTCATCAGTTGAAACGTCAAGCTGCATCACGACTTATTCCTCAGGTAAGAGACATGCACCAGAACTTGACAAGCAATCCAAAAGAGATCAATAACATCTTTGCAACTTTTTATTCCTCTCTGTATGCCTCAGAGTTCCCCTCAGATAAAACAAATATGGAACGTTTTTTAGATAATTTGGAAATACCAACTCTTGAACCAGAGGAAGTGGAGAACCTAGATCGGGCTCTTGGGCAGGAAGAGATTAATAATGCCATTATGGCTATGCAGAGTGGTAAGTCCCCAGGTCCTGATGGTTATCCAATAGAATTTTATAAGAAATTTAAGGATAAGCTCACACCGGTCCTTCTAGAAGTGTTTCAGGAATCTTTGGAGAATGGCTCCTTACCCACTTCTCTTTCACAGGCAGCTATTTCACTACTTCTTAAAAAGGTCAAGGACCGGACTCAATGTGGATCATATCGCCCTATTTCACTTTTGAATGTAGATGTGAAAATTTTGGCTAAAGTGCTTGCATGTCGTTTAGAACATCCCCTTCCCAAGATAATTTCAGACGATCAAACAGGTTTTATTAAAAATTGCTATTCTTTTTTTAATATCCGTCGACTGGCTGATGTGGTTTATTCACTGAGTGATTCTCCAAGTCCAGAGGTTGTTATCGCCTTGGACGCGGAGAAGGCATTTGATAGAGTGGAATGGGTATACTTATTTAGTGTTTTGGAGAAATTTGGATTTGGCAGAATATTTATAGCTTGGGTTAAGCTATTATACCACTCGCCTTTAGCGTGTATACAGACAAATTATTTTCGATCTGACTATTTCTCATTAACACGTGGCACTCGCCAAGGCTGCCCACTGTCCCCTCTTCTTTTTGCAATTGCAATTGAGCCTCTTTCTATTGCAATTAAGTCAACTACATTATTTCAAGGTGTTAGAAGAGGGGACATGGAACACCGTGTTTCCCTATATGCTGATGACCTCTTACTTTATGTTAGCGACCCTATAGGTAGTAGTCCTGCTATTGTGTCATTATTAGGTCAATTTGGAGCTTTCTCTGGCTATAAACTGAACTTTCAAAAAAGCAAATGCTTTCCCATTAATAACTTGGCCCTACAGATCCGACAGGAATCCTTGCCCTTTCCTTTATCTCAAGATGGTTTTGTATACCTAGGAATACATATTACTCGCTCTTTTACATCTCTGTTTGAAGCTAACTACAGGCCTCAGGTTAGCCAAATGAAGGCTGATTTCGAGAGATGGCGCAGTTTACCCCTTACTATAGCTGGGAGAATTCAGTCAGTGAAAATGACTATACTTCCTAGATTTCTCTATTTGTTTCAGTGTTTCCCAGTTTTCTTATCCAAGTTATTTTTTAAATCAGTTGATCAAGCTATAACCTCCTTTATTTGGGAAAATAAGGTCCCAAGGGTTAATAAGCGCATTCTTCAAAGAGGTCGTGACATAGGTGGAATGGGTCTTCCCAGCTTTATTCATTATTACTGGGCATCGAACATTCAAAAAGTATTATTTTGGCTTCACCGGCCAGATATAATCTGGTGCCTGCTTGAGTCACAGTCTTGCCACTCCTCGTCTCTCCCAGCTTTGGTGTATTCTTCCTTACCATTGAAATCCTCTCAATTCACATCTAACCCGGTCATGCTCTCCACCCTCAAAATTTTTAATCAATTTCGCTGCCACTATAAGTTCATATCAGCTTCAGTTTTGGGCCCCATTCATAAAAACCATTTATTTCCTCCCTCCACATTCGATTCAGCTTTTAGACAATGGGGTTTGAATGGTCTTATGCGCATTAAGGATTTGTATACTGATAACATATTTGATAGCTTTGATAACCTGCGCGGTAAGTATGGCCTTCCGCATAATCATTTTTTAAAATACCTGCAGATTCGCCACTTTGTCAAGGAAAAATTTCCCTCTTTTCCTGTTCTACCACCTGCTATGTTATGGGAAAAATTCACTCTTAGCTTTAACAATAAGGGGCTGATTTCTGAACTATACTCTCAGCTGATGTCTTTGGGAGTTCAAGATCTAAACAAAACTAAGAGTAGGTGGGAGGACAACCTCGGTATGGATCTTGCGGAAGAATATTGGGCAAAAGTATTGAATAGGGTTCATTTCTCATCATCATGTGCTAGACTGGGGCTCATACAATTCAAAGTTTTACACAGGGTACATTTAAGTAAAGCCAGACTGGCAGACATATACCCTGGGACAGACGCTGGCTGTGACAGGTGTTCCTTCTCTCCGGCTGGTTTAATACATGCATTTTGGTCATGCCCTCGGCTTGATGACTATTGGGCACTGGTTTTTAAAATTATCAGTGAGGTTTTGGGGGTGACACTGAGACCTTGCCCGCTTATAGCTGTATTTGGTGTGGCAGATGATGATTTGGGTTTAAATGCAAGTCAGTCGGATATCATTGCATTTACATCGCTATTGGCCCGTAGGAGAATTTTGCTGGTTTGGAAATCTGCCACTCCCCCAACTGCTGCTGCTTGGTTAGAAGATGTAATGTTTTTTCTGAAATTAGAAAAGATTAAATTCACTTTGAGGGGGTCCGTGAAAAAGTTCTATTCGAATTGGGGACCTTTCTTATCATATTTTGGGAATCTTAAGGAATTACCTACTAGTTGAGGGCATTTGATTGTACTTAGGAAGTTGCCTCCCATTTAACACACTTATAATTTACCTCACAGGGTGGTTGATGAATTGTAAATATGAGTGTATTTTGGATCATCTGACATGTTGCAGATGTGTATGAGCTGTCGTATTGAAGTAGTGTGGGGGTACAGTTGTGAAATGTCCGTACTTGTATTTGTGAATTGTTGTGTTGTAGATATATTAGCTGCCATGATATGTTCGGGGAGGGCGGGAGGTTTGTTTTGGGGGTACGATACTAAAGCAAAATAGAGGAAAATGTAATCCATTATATATTCTGTATTGTGTCATTCCTTCAATAAAAATAAAAATTTTAAAAAAAGAAAAAAAAAAGAAAAGATTGATCTTAGTGCAGGTTAAAAGGTGTGCACAATATTGTTGAAGGGACTGGACTGGACTGTGCTGTAGTGTTCTAGTCTAAAAACTCTACAGGCCAAAAAGGAAAGACTTTAATGACCAAAGACTTATTTAAAGATACGGGGGGGGGGGCGCAGAAATCGGGTTAAAGAATCTCAGCGTTTGTTATCTAGGCAGCTGGAGACAGAATCCAGCAGTCAAGTTATTAAATTGGGTGGAAATAGAAGAGCACAAAGATGTTGGAAAGTTGTCAGCTTTGGGGCAGTACATTCCCATGGCATTTAGTGTTATGCTTTACATCGCCAGGAATCACCAAATGGGATTTAACTCCCTCCACGATCTGCAAGTAGTTTGTACATTGGCCCCGTGAGCTCTGGTTTCCTCCGGGTGCTCCAGTTTCCTCCCACATTCCAAAGATGTACGGGTTAGGGTTAGCAAGTTGTGGGTATGCTATGCTGTCGCTGGGAGCACGGTGACAATTGTGGGCTGCCCCCCAGCACAGCCTTGGGCCATGGTGATTACTGACACAAAAGACATTTCCCTGCACAATTTGACGTACATGTGACAAATAAAACTAATCTGTCTGGAGAGGTTACAGAGATAGGAGAGCAAACAAGTGGAGGAATATGCAAACAGATGAGCATTTTTTAAAAAAATGATCAAACCATCAAAAAAGCTTCTTTTAACCTCCCTCTTTGGGTTGACAGGTAAAGAGAAATAAAACAATCAGGCTGTAATCAAACAAGCAATTGATTTGATTCAAGTGATTCGTCACTGGCTTACCGCGTTGATAGGTCCTTCTATTAACGAAAGTGAAGCAAGCAAAGCTCTCTCGCTTGCTGCAACTACAGCCCAGTGGCTAATTGCTGCCCTGTGAATTTGGCAGTGTGCCTCTCTGTATGTGACCAGACAAAGCATCCCAGGAGAACTCAAGTTATGCCCTCACTGGTATCTATGACATGACATCCTGGTACACGGGTTTTAAAAAAGTTCAACACAAAAGTTAACTCAGCAATTGTTCGCTGAGATTAGGGTTGGTTGTACTTTAAACTTACCCTTCCTAGCCTACACAGAATAATTCAAGTTAACATCCTGATGGAGTCAGCAATGCTTGTTGGCTTGGACAAGTTGGCCTGAGGGGCTTGTTTCCATGCCATATGGCTTATGAACTTATGAACATGGCAACCTCATGGCTTGTATACCCCAGATCAATGTACTTAAACTCTCAAGAGGATTAAATTTGGGCAGTTAACAAGATAATTTGCTTATGCAAATTATATGCTTGCTTTTCCTCTGCATGGCAGTAGTGATTTTTTTTTAATTGCACCTTTAGACAGTAGGGTGGCATAAATTACATGGTTGCAAAGTTATTTCAGATTCAAAATAGAACATAAAAGGTATCAACCAGCCCAGACTTGTATCTAACGGTACAAAGATTAAACAATGCAAGCTACTGACATGAAACTTCACCTGCAGTATGTTTATAGTTACAAGACTAACTTGTCCCATGCTAACTTCTTCACACTGCCTCTCCCATTGTCTTGCACTCCTTTTAGCCTTCAACCACATCCCAAAAAAAAATGATTGCCAGCTGTGAAATAAAAACTGAGTTGAGGAAGGAATATTGAATTTATATTGCCAGTTGTGGTGAGATTACTATACTGCTCACCTGTTCATTATACTGATCCAAAACAAACAGGATCTATCAATCAATAATGACAAGGTGCAGGCAAGGAGGATTGGCTAGGTTATTCCAATCTCTTACTCAAGTACACTTTTTTAAATCTTTAAAATATTATCCTTTAGGTGGCTGTAGTAATAGCCAGATTAATTGTAATAGCAATTCATAATGATTTTTATGTCTTTGCTCCTTCCGGCTTTGGTTACATTTGCTTTCTGATTATTTTCTACCAGAACTCCTCAAATCATGCACATTGCATTGTGGAAGTCAAAATATTTTGCTGCCATTTCTTTGAATTTCTAAATTATTCCCCCTTCCCTTTATTTCCAAAATAATATTTTGTTCAAAAAATAGACAATTATATGTTCCAATGCAAAGAACACTACTGAGCCCTGGGATCCTTGCTCTGGCAACTATTTGGAAACCACCTCAAACAAGGAAGCACCCACTCCCCACCAGGTCAGTGACGTCTTGGTTGCCATGGTACAGTCACTGCGGTGAGCTCAGTGTGATAGCCCTGCCCAGTCCTACTGTTCATTAGCTGATGAAGACAGTAATGTCATTGAGCAAACAGTGGACCTTCAGCCATGGAATGGAACAGGGCCATTCAGCTAAGCGTGCCTTTGACTGAACTAGCCAATTCACTTTTTGCACCTGCTCTTTCATCTTGTGCCTGCATCTTCTTTGGAAGCACAATAGATTGCAAAGCTGGAATCCCAGGCAACACAATCAACCTGAGGTGGCAGCAATTCCTTTCCTCCCACACATGCTGCTTGACCTGCCGAGATTCTCTAACAGTTCATTTGTTGCTCCTGTACTTCCTTTTTCATCGAGATGCAATTCAACTTCTTAATAGCAATAACAATTTTTTTTTAAATCACTTTTTTCATGCATTGAATTCCTGATCGTAACAACTCAACTCACTGCTGGGACAACAAATTCTCAACTCCCCCCCCCCCCCACCCCACCCTTCCTGGACCTTTTACCAGAAATAATGCAGCTGAATTCTGGGTTTGATCTGACACACAAGACCTCCTGAGCTGCAAAAGAAATCAATTGTGCATCTAAAGCCATCTACAGATCACCTTACAGAATGCCTCCGTGCTCAATTTAATTACCCGTTTCATTTTACCTGCAAGGTAACAAAGCAATCAAAGCAATCATGGGTGAAGGACACTAAGTTGTACTGCCTGACTCACCCCACCATACCACTCACCTCAACATAAATGTCTCTGCTTGTGTACTTTAACATAGGAATTTATTTACTTTTTGAGATACAGTGCAGAATAGGCCATTCCAGCCCTTCGAGCTATGCTGTTCAGCAGTCCCTCAATTTAATCCTAGCCTAATCATGGGACAGTTTAGAATGGCCAACATGGTCACAGGTAGGACATACAAAATCTCGGGTTGCCTGTGTTATAAAGCATTGTGCTAACCACTACGCTACCGGTGGGCGGACTAGTGCTGGTTAATAGCTTAGTGAGCCTTACAATGGAGGGCATTCTCACGACGCCGTTTCCAGTGGAATCTTCACCCAGGATAGAAATGTCAAAAACACTAGAGAATATACTTCTAAGATTGAGGGAAGGTAGGTGTAAAGGAAACGGGAGGGGCAAGTTTTTTTAAAAAAACAGTAGTAGGCACCTGGAACGGATTACCAGAGGTAAAAGCAGACAGTTTGGAAGAGTTTGAGAGGTGTTTAGATTGACACGTGAAGGGAAATGGATCATACAAACATTTTGCATAAATTGACATTAAGACCGGCACTGTTCAATGCTGTTCTATATTTTCAGACAATGTTTTAATCTCTTTCGCTAGCTGAATTCCATATGGACCCCAAACCAGTTCCTTAATTCGCGCGCTTTTCTAACAGCGATTAGCCGCAAAATGCTGAATTCCAGCATATGCCTGTAACTTTTGACCACATACTTTGTCTTGTAGTCTTCCACCAGGCCCTGCACGTTGTCTAGGTCGCCTCCCAGGCGCATTTTTTCCTGGGCCAGGGCGTCGATCTGTTGCTTCAAATTGTTGGCATAAACCTGGTACAGATTATCGATGTTGGAAGTGCGCACACCTTTCTCCTGCAGCAGCTGCCAGTGCATTTCCAGCTGCTTGTTGCGTTGTTCCAGTGCTCGTACCTGAAACACAAGCCGGTGCGTGGGTAAGAACCACAATACCACCAGGTGAACACACTTCCTTTTCCCAACATTCAGTCTAACGTGGAGATTCAAGCATGTACTTTTATAGAACACAAAATCTGCGATTCCACAAGTTCATTTAAAAAAGGCATACGAAAACAGTAGTTAAATACCAAACAACCCCAATTCTTTGTAAAGCAAATTACAGTCGCATGTAACGCTACGATTTTTTTTTACTAAATTCAGGGAATGAGACTTTTAAAATTAGGACCGGAATGTAAATAGATTAAAGACAAAACTACACTGGTTATAATGAATTAACCCTGAAAGGACGTCGTTTCCCCACATCAACCCTTCCAAACCTAAACTGCGAAATACGGGGAAGTTACGCGCAGTTTGGGAAAGAGGTCGCTTCACTTTGTACTGAAGAGTTATAGGCTTAAAGTAACTATCTAAAAAGTTTAGGAGGAATCGCATATAAATCGGAACTTTCATATTAACTAGCCAAGTAATAATACTGCGCTTTTACACAATTACTACGAAGTTGTTCGTTACTACAATATATTTTTACAGTTTATAGGTAAGTTAGATATTGCGCTGTTTTTTTTAACCTTGTCAATGAAGCTTGCGAACTGGTTGTTAAGTCCTTTGATTTGCTCTTTCTCTTGAATGCGGAGCTCCTGGAAAGCTTGACCATCCTCGAATTGAGGCACCTCCAGTGACAAGGGCCTGATAGCCATCCGCTGCGGCGGCGCTGCAGCCAGTAACCCGACTGAGCGGATCGAACTAGCCCGCTGCATTGCCGAGCTAGGTACATAAGACTGACTGCTAAACTTCTTGCTGGAGTACGAGAAATGGCTGGACATGTTGGATTCTTTACGTAGAAGCCTTCGCAGGAGAAGGAAAAAAAAATCAAAGCGCGTTATACTTTGATTATTCGTAACCAGTCTCGACCCGGTTTAAGTCCGCGTTTGCCCTGAAGGTACAGTACTGCGTTCCGGTTAGCTGGAACGCGGTATATATTGAACCCCGGCTCTCTCATTGGTCAGATATTGACTCAATGACAAATTTCCATTCGTCATTGGGTGGAGCCAATCAGCTAGTGCCGAATGGTATATAAAGTTCTTGAACTTCTTTGTAACCGCTTGTTGAGTTCTTCCCTCACTAGTTCTCTGTCAGTTGTTTTACCCCGCAAGTACCAAGATGAGTACAATGAGATACTCTTCTATGTCCTCTTACGGTGGTCCTATGTACAGCCACACTGTGCGGAGGTCTGGAGCCCCGCAGTTCAGTGCGAGCAGTGTTAGTGGTGTCGGCTCACGCTTATCGGTGAGTCGCATTTCCTCCGCCTATAACCGGCCTAGCGGCTTCGGCGGTGCTAGCGGCATGGTCAGCTCTAACATAGGGGGAATTTCCAACCAAAAGGAAACAATGCAAGACCTGAATGACCGGCTAGCCAACTACCTGGAAAAAGTGCGCAACTTAGAAAGTGCCAACGCCAAGCTGGAGCTCCAGATCAAGGAGCACATGGACAGCAGAGAAGCCAGCACCCATGACCTGAGTGTTTACGAGAAACCGCTGAACGATCTTCGCCAGCAGGTAATCGCATTCAGTCACTGAGGAGAGCGAGGAGTAGAGCTGATAATCTGTAACTCGCATGTTCGTTTATTGTCGTGACGGACACACGGGGGATAGGAGTGCCATAAAAAGTAACTTTTTCAGCAACATTGCATTGCAAACACGACAAATACCAGTTTACAAGCTGCAGAATTTGTAGGTGTGTAAAATAAACAACTAGTGAAAGATTGAGAGAAAGAGAAAATGGGTCCGAGGTAATCTTCGATTTTAGAAGTGGTGGGGAGGATCTGACCGTTCTATGCCAAAGTTTGACTATTAGTTTCAAGATAGATTAACTCTGAGTGAATCAGCCGGTGATGCTGGGCAGGGGTCGGGGAGCAGCCATTCAAGTCAATCTAACACGGTCCGCTTTGAAATCCTCTAGGTCTTTGATATGACGGTGGAAAATGCTCGTTTGTTACTGCAGATCGACAACGCTCGGCTGGCCGCGGACGACTTCAGAGTGAAGTGAGTACCTCTTTCCTCCTCTCCCTATAGAAGGACGCGTTGCTTCAGTCCCTCGCTTTCTTTGGTGGGTTCTGTGTAGAGCCGCGTTTAACGTGAGCCCTCTTCTCTCGTCCTCTCCAGGTGGGAGTCAGAGCTTAGTATCAGACAATCCGTGGAGAGCGACATCAACGGATTGCGCAAAGTCATCGACGACACCAACATTGGGCGCCTGCAGCTGGAGACCGAGATCGAAGCTCTGAAGGAGGAGCTCGTTTATATCAGAAAGAACCACGAGGAGGTGAGTTCAGCACAGCCTCGCTGGTGTGAGGCTATGAATTGGGTTCTAGAGGATCACCCACCGATGGAGGGGGCATCGTACTCGAAGGAGAATGTGAAGTACCGTCGGAACACCAGCCACAATGTACAAGGCACTTGAGGAAAAGCGAAAAAAAGTTTTGGTGCACAGTTAATTGTCTTGTAGGAATAATTTAAGATGTGCGTTGTCATTGGGTTTTTGTTTCGGGCTTCTGCAGTTTTTTATTCCCCAAGTTTCTTATGTTAACGGATAATCCGGAAAAGGACACTGCCCACACAATGGCAGGGCATGTGTCTCTCTCTCTGTAATTTACCAGTTATGTTTTGGCTCTATACGTCTATCTTGGATATAAAGCAGCTTGGTAACAATGGCCTGGTAATCTGTGTATGCTTTATTCCTGCAGGAAGTCAAAGCCCTCCACTCCCAGATCAGTGTCTCCAGTGTGCAGGTTGAAGTGGACTCTCCTCGGGGCCAGGATTTGACTAAGATTATTGCAGAGATCAGGGATCAATACGAGAAAGTTGCTCAAAAGAACAAAGAGGATGCAGAAAATTGGTTCAAGAACCAGGTAAATAAAATGCCAATTCTAAATACCCCATGAAAATATTACCACTGGGCATAATTGTGGAAAATGCTGGTGTTGCTTCTAATTACAGATAGAGACCTATACAGTTGAAGTCCAACAAAATAATGATGCTCTTGATGGTGCAAAGGGCCAAGTGTCTGATCTACGGCGCCAGATACAGTCTCTGGATGTGGAACTGCAGAGTCTTCTGAGCATGGTAAGCACCCTGACCTCTTGTATTCTATTCACCTGATTACAAAAAGCTCCAGATGCATTTCTACGCAAGCACCACCAATCCAAATTCAAACTCCACAATGCTCGATCCTTAGAGTTCAAACTTGATAAACCAATTTTGTTTTCATTACAATTGCAGAAAAATTCCCTGGAAGGCACTCTTAGAGATACGGAACACAGGTATGAGATGGAGCTGCAGCAATTAAATGGCCAGATTGCCTTGAAGGAGTCTGATTTAATGCAACTCCATGAAGAAATGCAGGCCAATGCCAATGAGTATAAAAAACTCCTGAACATCAAGATGAAGCTGGAGGCTGAAATAGCAACATACAGACGTCTGCTGGATGGAGAGGAAGTTGGGTAAGCTTACACAGAAGGGATCCATTGTTACCTCAATGGCAAAATTTCCCCCATCCTAATACTTCACCTTGACTCTATTTTAATTGTTGGCAGACTGAAAATTATACTAACTATTGATTTCCTTCTTTTCACAGTGGGCTTGTTGAATCAACAAAAGGTAAGATCATTTGATTGCTTTTTGGAAGTTGAGAATGGGATTTTTTTTTGTGTGCAGGAGCCCTTGGGAGAAACTTTTTATCTCATCTGTCTGGTCACTTTATGGAACCTCCCTAGTTCATGTTGCAGTGATCTGAATCAGTGAGATTCTGCTGAAGACATCAGTTGGCCCTGGACAAAAATCTATTGCCTGCTGAATTTCTCTCCTATGAACATCTCTGCTCATTAGATTTTCCTTTGCATCAACAGGTGCTGCATCCCAAACTATCAAGAAGACTGTAGTCACCACTCAGAAGATGGTTGATGGCAAGTTGGTGTCAGAGAATGAGGTCCACATCAAGTGATGACATGAAGTCTCATCCACCTTCCATTGCCATGACACATCAGTTTAACCCCATGTAATCGATTGCTTTATTGATGACTTGGCTAAATAAAGATATGGTTTGACTTGCAATTTTGTATTGTCTTTTTTAATGAAAGGGGAAAAAGGAAAATAATTGTGGCAAGAAAGTGGGGTTCCAGTAGTGTACTTGAGTGCCAAAGCAGAAATGCTGTAGGCAGCTGTTCGGGCAGAAATATCCAATCTTTAACAAAGCTAACCCACTAGCTCAGTCTTTTGATTCCCATCCCAATGGAATTCCACAGCATTGCAACAAGTTTTAAGTGTTTTTGCATCAATGTATGTTATCCTGAGTGTCTGAGTTAATCTGGGGGGAGCTGATGGGGATATGGGATTGCTGTAGGATTATAGTTGGTGGCCAGCAGGGACTTGGTAGGCTGAAGGGCCTGTTCCCACGGTGTATTGGTGTGGGACCTCTCAGTAGTCCACCCACCTCTGCCCTGGTGTCAGTTGCTATTTATTGCTGTTCCCCACAGTCTATTTAAAGCCAAAAGCCCACAGTCATTACCAGTTTCCTAACACTTGCTTAATTAAAAAGTGGGCCTCACTGTTTTCATGCCTCAATTTGAGTTTGTGTCTCCTCACCAATCTCAACATTCTGTAGTGCCAAAACCAGTAAAATAGCCCAAGATGCATCATGGCTGTTGGACACAGAACAGCACAAGCCCTTTGGCCATGATGTTGTGCTGATTGTTTAAACTTAGTCCAAGATCAATCTAACCCTTCTCACATAATCCTTGCTTTCTTTCATCCATGTGCCTATCTAAGAATTTCTTAAATGTCCTGACTGTATCTGCCTTTATTGCCAGCCCTGGCAGTGTGTTCCACACTCCCATTGCTTTTTAATAAAAATGGCCTCCTGCTCTCATCCCCCTCTCTCTCCACATACTTTACTCCAAACACCTCAATGCAATGCTTCCTCATATCAGCAGTTTCTGCCCTGGGGGAGAAAAAGTATCTGGCTGTCCACTGTATCATGCTTCATCTTGTATGCCTCTATCAAGTCACCATATCCTCTTCTCTGGAGAAGAGTCAATCAACCTTTCCTCACAAGACATGCTCTCTAATCCAGGCAGCATCCTAGTAAATCCCCTCTGCACCCACTCTAAAGCTTCCACATCAGTCCTATAATGCAGTGACCAGAACAGAGCACAATATTCCAAGTTATAAAACAAAAATAAAGTACAAGGAGAGTAGATTATAAATTTTCAAGGAGAGAAAAATAATTGAGATATTTCAGAAAGTAATTCCAAAGATTAGATCTGTATTGAGGGATTGAATAGGCTGGGTTTGATTTTTTTAGGAGCTGAGGGGAGTGGGGGTGAGGTACTGATGGAGATGTCTAAAAGTTTATTTTATTTTACTTAGAGATGCCGCATGGTAACAGGCCCTCCTGGCCCAATGAGCCCATGGGACCAATTAACTTCCTAATCTGCCTGTACATCTTTGAATTGTGAGAACTGGTGCACCGTGGAAAAAAAACAGAAACATCCAGACTCCTGACAGTCAGTGGCAGGAATCAAACCCAGTCCCTGGCACTGTAATAAGTATTTCACTAATACTGTGCCAACCCCCAAGTGAGGGGCACGGTTATGGTAAATAGTAGGAACCCTTTCCACACGGCTGATGTGTCTATACCTAGAGGGAATAGGTTTAGGATAATGAAGAAGAGATTTCCCCCTCAGAGGGGAATTGGAATCTGAAGGGGGCGGTGGAAGCAGACTGTTGCAGCATTGAAGAAGTATCCAGGCGAGCACGAGGATCACAGAAGCAAAGAAAGGTACGGGCGAAGTGCTGGTTCATGGCTACTTGATTTCCAACGTCGATAAAGGCAGACTGTATGCCTCTAAGACATCTGAAGACACAGCGTCCCTCCCTACCACCCTCCTCCTAACAGCTGAGCAAGCAAAGTGGAGATGTTCAAGAGGCCAACATTATGAGAGAATAGGATTATTGGAGGGTTTTCAGTCTGACAGAAAGAGGAAGAGGTATGGTGAGAGTTGGATGGTGAGCACACAGAATTGTAGGGTTCTGGATGCTGAAATCCCTTTAGCTCCCCTGTTGGCACACTCTTTGCACTTTATCTTTTTCCCCTTCCCCATTTTTTTGCCATTAACCCAACAAACTGTACAGGTAACAGTTTTGAAAGCCTCAGCCAGAATTGTCCTCTCATTAAGATCTTTATAAACTGCTGAAAAATCAGGGCAAGTTTCAAATCTATAGACCAATGCGAGTGGCACAGAAACGTAGCAGTTAGCATCAGTGAGAAAAGAGCATGGCCTGGGTGGTGAGGATCTTCGATGATGGATGCTGCTTTTCTACAGCAATGTTTCATGTAGATATGCTCAACGGCTGGGAGGGTTTCACTCGTAATGAGCTGGGCTGAATCCACTGTCTTTTGCAGTTAACCACGGTAATTAGAGGCACGAGCCCTTTATCCCCTGTGCTGTCTCTGAACTGATCCTGTCTATGAAACCCTCCCTTTTCACCACTACCCATTCCATCATTCCCCACGTAAAAAAATCTTGCCCTGCACATCTCCTATAAATATTCCCCTTCTCATCTTAAATGACTAGCCACTGGTACTTGACATTTCTACCCTGGGAAAAAGATTCTAACTGCCTCTCATAATTATGTAAATATCGATCAGATCTTCCCTTAGCCTCTAATGCTAAAGCTAAAACAATCCAAATTCTGTCCAAACGCTCCTTGAGCTAATAACCTCTAATCCAGGCAGCATACTGGTAACCTCTCCTGCATCATTTTCAAAGCCTCCACATCTTTCCTGTAATGGAGCGATTGGAAATGTACACAATACTCTAAGTGTGGCCTATCCTGGGACTTCCTTAGTAAAGAACATTTTGCGGGTGCTGGATATTCTCCCCAGTGTCCAAAGGGTCAACTTTCTGTGAAAGTTCAGTGTTTGGAGGTCGGGTAAAGCCAAATTTTTATTTGTTTTGTCCCACTTATGAGGGAAGGGAATGGGAGCAGCAGGCTGAGGTTAGTAGTTTGTCCTATTAGCAGAGAATGCACTAGAATGGCCAATGCTCTGGACGGTTGATGATCTCATTTAGAGATACAGGCCTGTGAGAGGAGACTGCTGGGATCAATGGTGAGGGTTGAACGTGAGGCGTACATTGTGTCAGTTACAGCCAATTCCAAAGTGTAATCAGCTGGTGAAATGATGATTAGTATATTACAATAGTGATGTATTATTTAATGAAATTGCCAGCAACCCAAGTGTTACAGATAGAATTACAGACACTTAGGGTGAAATTACAACACCGTAACACATTTGAGGGATTTGAATCATTTTGTTCGGTGCCAAGTTCATTTTCACACACAGGTGTGCGAGGTGGGAGCTTTTGAGGTTTCAAAGTTCTGAACTGACATGCCTCGGGTGGCTAGTAGATCTGCTGACTCGCAGCTTGAGAGACTTGGGTTCACTCCTTGCCTTCTCTCCTGTTTCCTTCCACATCCCAAAAGATGGGCGAATCTGATGTAACCTGTAACCTGCCCCGGTGTGTGGGAGAGTGATGGGAATGTGGGGAGAGTAAAATGGGATCAGTGTAAATGGGTCGGTTGATAGTCAGCACAGACGTGATGAGCTGAAAGGCTTGCTTCTGTACTGAATGAACCTATAACTTTGCTTCTATGCTTTCTTGCGCAGTCACTACTTTTTCTCCGAGGTTCCTCCCTCACACTAAATGTTGCCCCAGCCTTGTCTGACCTCAGACCTCTGTCCTATACATAACTATGAGTTCAGATAACCCAGAGTTGAAAGATAATAACATGATAAAGGTTAGGCAATGCTGCTCTCAGCTCCATTTCTCCACTACTCATGGTGCTTTGACCAACAGAACAACTGCTTAGGAGCATGGGTTTGACACTGTAGTTCCCTAAATTCTCCAGCTCATGAACTGGAATCCTGGAACCCCATGAGGGCATTGATTACCAATGACTGAGCCTCATTATCTGACTCCCTTTGTCTCCATTCCATCCCCTCTCTCCCTACCTCCACCTTGCCCCACGGGGTCACAAGGGGAACAAGACTACATACACCCCACCTCAGTGCTTGGGGAGTTCATGCTCAACCAGCTATGGAAGTATCCACCTCATACAATGAACAGAGAACCCAAGCCCTTTCCTCAATCAGTTTCTTTTTATTTCAAAAATAAACTTTATGAACATTGAAATATATACACAAAAAGGGAAAAAAAACAGTGTAAAACTCATTAGGACATGCAAGGCTGCAGATACTGGAATCTGGAGCAACACACAAAATGCTGGAGGAACTCAGTGGGTCAGGCAGCATCTGTGAATGGAAATGGACAGTCAACATTTTGGGCCCAGACCCTTCGGAGTCCAGATGAAAGATCTTGACCAAAAACATCCACTGCCCATTTCCCTCCATGGATGCTGTCTGACCTACTGAGTTCTTCCAGCTCCTTTTGACTTGGTGCAAAATTTATTATGTTGTGAGTATTATTTGGTCAAGACATCCAGTTGTGTTAGTACATTCCTTTTTAACGTAGCACTATTGCCAGAATGTATGGTGATATCCAAAAAGAAGGGGAATCCTATCTGCAAGCTGAGAATAAACGGGGAAGACATCAAATAATTACGGAACTTTTGCTGCTTAGGAAGCTGGGTGACATCCATTGGCAGGTGTGACACGGACATCAAAAGAATAGGGATGGCGAAAGACACCTTTACGAGAACGAAGAGTATACTGACCAATACTAAACTAGGCATGACAACCCGCCTCAGAGTACTGAAATGTTACGTTTATCCATTTATGTTATATGGCTCAGAATGTTGGACAATAATCTAGTAACATGAGGAAACGAATTGAAGCAGCAGAGATGTGGTTTTTGAGGAGGATGCAAAGAATATCATGGACAAGGCGAATATCTAACGAGGATGTCATGAACAAAGCAAACACAAAAAGAGAAATAATGTATGAGATCATGAAAAGGCAATGTATCTTCATTGGACATGTGATTAGGAAAGAGGAGTCAGAATGCACGGTAATTATGGCAAAGATTGAAGGGAAGAAAGCAAGAGGAAGACAAAGACAAATGATGATGGAGACAGCAGCCAGAGGACTGGAAATGAATACCAATGAATTGATCCACTTGACCCAAAACAGGAGTGTGTGGGCCATGGCAGTCAAAGCACAAACTGGGCGTGGCACCTGATGATGATGATGATGACTATTGCCACTCATGGTCCCCTGGGGTGATATATATACTCTTTTGAGGTTTGAGAGAATTCCCCACCACATTCAGCCCCTCAGTGTTCAGTGACAGAAGGAGTGCAAATTGTTGTCCTTCCCCACAGTGCCTTAGGCTTATGTGCACCCCTCAGCATGTACTCCTGTAGGCTGGAACATGCCAGTTGGCAGCATGCCTTTACGGACACATCACTGTTGTAAACACAGCTGTGCTGCCCACTCCTGTGCAATAGTGTTACAGGAATTGGCCCCTGTCAATAAGACCAAACCCTCCACAACACACACAAAATGTTGGAGGAACTCACCAGGTCAGGCAGCATCCCTGGAAATGAATGAACAGTCAACATTTCAGCCCGAGATCTTTCTTCAGGACTGGAAAGGAAGGTGGGGGGGGGAGGGGGGGAGTACAAGCTAGAAGGTGATATGCAAAACACATCTCTGCAAAATAAAAGCTGGGACCAGACTGACATTTGGTGAGTTCAGATGGGCTCTGTGCATCCTGCAAAGCTTCATGATCTGGGTCAGCAGCTCCTGAAGTGGTCACATAATACAAATCCACATCAACTTACAAAGCAGTGCGCTTCCAGCTGAGTGAATGATGCAAGCTGGCTCCTCCATCTCTCTTTATTTCATTACCTTGGGTTCCATGGAGCTCCTGCCCGTGACTCATTCATTGCCCAGCAATTGTAGCAAGGGCTCCTGGTAAGATCCAGACCCCTTTGCAGCTGCTGTGGCCGAGGGGAGTGTGGCACTCAAGCTTGGTGCAGCTAACTCTAAGGCTCTGTGGAGAAGGACCAGGCTCAAAGGGCTGAATGGCCTACTCCTGCACCTATTTTCTATTTTCAAGGCTCCTTCCACTAGTGCACAAGGAGGGGCTGAGTCCAGTAGGGAAGCCCTTCAGGTATTAAAAGGGTGTGTCACCCCAGGGGAAGACATGAGTTGCAATGACGCTATGGTTTTAAATAAATATTAACACCACTGAATATGTTGACCAAATGACACTAAGAATGTAAATATATTTGTTCTGTTGCTTTTATTTTTGTATGTAGATTTTATTAGGAAAAAAGTTTATTTTTGAAATAGAAATATAGTATTGACTGCCTAGGCCAAGCAAGCCTGCACAAAGTGTACGGCCTGGTAATAAAGTGGCAAAGGTGTAGTTCCACACACCCAATCAGTTCAGTGAGTCTGGGAACGAGCAGGCTCTGCACAATTATGGCCCATTGAATCCATGTTGGCTCACAGAGCCACCCAATACCCCCTTGAATTTGCAATCCTTCCCCTCCCACCACCTTGTACCGCTTCCTTTCCTGTCCTGATGAAGAGCCTTGGCCTAAGATGTCGACTATTTATTCCTCTCCGTAGACGCTGCTTGACCTGTTGAATTCCTCCAGAATTTTGACTGTGTTTCCCTTGAAAATTTCCCAGTCACTTCTTCATCACTGATTCTATCATCCTCCAGGAGCAAGTTACAGCGGTTGATGGAGCCACCAACCACGTAGTGGGTGTTCCACTCTCTGGGCAGTCTGCTACCTTGCTTTTCTTCCCTCTGCTTAGTTTTCCAATGATCTGTAGAGGTT
Source organism: Mobula hypostoma (assembly GCF_963921235.1). Classification (NCBI taxonomy): domain Eukaryota; kingdom Metazoa; phylum Chordata; class Chondrichthyes; order Myliobatiformes; family Myliobatidae; genus Mobula; species Mobula hypostoma. The sequence continues at coordinate 15,475,166 of NC_086128.1, read as the reverse complement.
TGTTTAAAGAGTCCATTCTTCAGTTGAGCCAAGAAAGCTGCTCCCCACACCCCCACCTACCCTGGGCTAAACCACGCCTGTAACCCAGGAAAGCAGCTTAGGGATGAGATACTGACATTGTAGGCTGTTGGCTTTCCTGGAGGCCAAAGTTTAAAATTACGAGATCACAGAGACACAAGGATCAACAGATGCTCAGATCTGAAGCAACACATAAAATACTGAAGTAACTCAACTGGTCAGGCAGCATCTGTGGAGGGGAATGGAACAGTCAACATTTTTGGTCCAGGTGAAGGGTTTTGACTTGAAACATTGACTGTCTATTTCCCTCCACCAATACTGCCTGACCTGCTGAGTTCCCTTGACTTATTAAATCATACAACCATCATCTCTGGATGTTTGGCCTGGAATCTACATTAAGGTATCACTTACTGAAATTTCTCAGGATAATATGGGGACAGCTAAAGTCCAAAGCAAGGAATGATGTACGTTACTTGGCAATTCTGGGACCAGGGAGTGCAGGGTAGACTTGACAAAAAGTGCAGGGGTTTCAGGAGTGCTTTTGGAAGCAAATCCACACACGTTTGTTGAATGCAGAAATCCTGCTCAAGCAAAACTTGATACCAGGGCAGTCATCAATTTTAAATCTGAGATTGTTAACCAAAGATATTAAGAGCAGTGGGCTACAGAAAGAATCAGAATCAGAATCAGAATAAGGCTTATTGTCACCGTCTTATATGACATGACATTTGTTGCTTTGCAGGAGCAGTACAGTGCAAAGACATAAAATTGCTATAAATTACAAAATAAATAGTACATAAACAGGAGTAATGAGGTCATGTTCATGGGTTGATGGACTGTTCAGAAATCTGCTGACGAAGGGGAAGAAGCTGTTCCTGAATCATTGAGTGAGGGTCTTCAGGCTCCTGTACCACCTCTTCGATGGTAGTAATGAGAAGATAGTATGTCTCGGATGCAGAGGGTCATTAATGATGGACTGGGACGCTGTCTGTCGAGGAAGTCCTCGATGGTGGAAAGGCTTGAGCCTGTGATGGAACTGGCTGCGTCTACAGCCCTCTGCAGCCTCTTGTGATCCTGTGCACTAGAGCCTCCACAGCAGGCAGTGATGCAGCCAGTCAGATTGCTCTTCATTATACATCTACAGAAATTTGCAATAGTCCTTGGTGACATACCAAATCTCCTCAAATTCCTAATGAAGTAGTATTGCTGGCATGCACAGTGTAAACCTTGAAATAATAGAATGCAGGGAAGCTTCCGGAGGCCAACCAGTCTACTGACTCTAATCTTCCCGTTCTTATCAGCCTTCTTATCAGAGATTCAGCTCTAAATTGTTATTAGATTGCAAGGCTGAGCAGGAATTTTGGATTATCCAAATATTTAGGGTCAGAAATTTTGAAACATGTTTGCACTGATGTCTGGAATAACTCGAGCACCAGCGATAAGGGAAGCAGCAGAATTGTGGAGAGGGTCACGCAGGGAGCAGAGTTCACAATTACAGCAAAGAAAGAGAAGATATTCTTAATTTCAAAAATATTTCTTCATTTGGAAAATTTGCAAATATGATACAGTACAGTGTATTCACACATTACTTTGCTCTGTACAAGACATATCATTTCACTTACATCACATCAACACAAAGTCAAATTTCCTTTACACCTATTCCTTGCACAGTCCCAGGGTTCCAACCCCTCAGTGCACAATGGTGTGAGGACCCTCCACTGTGACCCTCTGTGGTGACTCACCAGGCTGCCATGCACCCCGAAACACGTCGTCCTGGATGTTGAGATACACCAGCCTGCGGCAGTTGGCCGTGGATGGCCCCATCCACTGGAAGCTTTGGGCCAGATAACTTCTTTACCAGATTCATAACCTTCCAGCAGCGGTTGGTATTTGTCTCAGTGTCTCTGGAAACAACTGGACGGAGTCCTGTGTCACACAATGTACAGCACCACAGTATCTCTTTCCTGACCTTCCAGAAGGAGATGAGTGAGGGTCTCATCCCCAGTGCAGTCACCTCATGGGCTGCACTCAGTGGTTATAAAGCCATAGCATCATCTAGTGCATGCCACATTGGTATTCTGCCTGGTCTCATCTACCTGCCCTCCATACCTCTATCCATGTACCTATCCAAACTTCTCTTAAATGTTACAACTGAACCCACACCCACCACTTCCACACTCGCACCTCCCTTTGAGTGAAGAGGTTCCTCCTCAGATTCCCCTTAAATATTTCACCTTTCACCCTAAACCTACCTGCATGACTTCTAGTTCTAGTCTCACCCAACCTCAGTGGAAAAAGCCAGCGTGCATTCACTTTATCTATACCTCTTGTTATTGTGTATACCTCTATCAGATCTCCCTTCATTCTGTTACGCTCCAATGAATAAAGTCATAACCTATTTAACCTATTTAACTCAGTTAACTCAAGTTCCGGCAACATCTGGAATTTTCTCTGTACTTTGTAAAGCTATTGAGATCTTTCCCGTAGGTAGGTGATCAGAACTGCACGTAATATCTCAGCTTGGCCTCAGCAACGTCGTGTACAACTTCAGCATAACATTCCAGCTCAGGTCCTCAGGGCCAAGGTGCCAAAAGATCTCTTCATGACCCTATCGGTCTGTGATGTCACTTTCAAGGAATTACGGATCTGTATTCCCAGGTCCCCGAGGTGCCAGCTGTCAGTGAAAGATTTGACTGACAGGGCCCTTCTCCACCAGTTGGAAAGGGCCTTACCGCTTGCTTCTGAGTTCTGGTGATAAGTGACTGTGGGGGCCTGCGCTGGAGGCTATCCATTTGGATCCACTTTCTCCCACAAGACCTTGTGTTTCAAACACTCTACTGCCTGATGGGCTGATGGTCGAAGATGTTCTTCTGCACAAAATTATCCACAAGGGGCAGGTGATATGGCACAGTCCAGCTGATTCAGATTGGTTTATTGTCATATACACCAGGATGCAATGAAATACCTCATCTGCATTAAGCTTACAGAATAAACAGTGTACATGGTAATAATAAATACAATATATACAGAGCTGAGTGCAAACACAGCAGATTGATGCCAAGTACTGCAATGCAAACTGAGGGAGTGTAAAAAGAAATGCCAAAGTAAGAGGTAGAATTAAGTGTCTGAGAATGTGGCCAGAACCACCAGGAAGAGGATGTGAAAGAGGTGACTGGTTCAGGAGTCTGACAGCAGTGGAGAAGAAGCTGTTCTTGAGTCTCACTGTCCGGGCTGTTAAGCTCCTGTATCTTCTCCCAGAAGGTAGAAGGGAGAAAAGGGAATGGCCAGGGTGGCAGGAATCCTTACAATACTGTTAGCCTTCATGATGTAATGCACTGTGAAGAATTGGCTGGACGAAAGGGAGTGACGAGCCCTGTGAAAGGAACAGTCCACAGTACCCTGGCCAACCCCTCCTTCCCAACACCAGGGACAGGCAGAGCTTCAGCACACAGTAGCATTTGTTGTTTGCACAGCCACAGTCCACACACCCAGCTTGACACAGCCACACTCAAAGTCAGACACCAGGCCATGATGGCTGCATTTTCACCCCTTTCGCTGGCGATCTGTACACTCTATTTCTGCAGGTGTGGACGTGTAGTCATCCGATAACCTGTAGGGTTATCCATTGCTTCCATGGTGGACTGTAGGCCAAACTGGCCATTGATTCACACTCTCTCCCCTGTCTGGTCAAAAGCTAAGCAGAAGATTTACAAGTGCTGCGTCCAAGAGTTGAATCGGCCACATCTTTTGTGTTTTAGGCTGGCATGACAAGGGCCTTCTAGTGCCTTGATTTTATTCTTTGTTTCCAGTGACCCTTTCAATATATCCATCAGAAACTCAGAACTGGTTGCAAATGTCTTTCTGCTTCAAGTGAATGCTGGTGTCAGGCAGTGTCATATTGCACTGGCCCCAGGTGCAGATGGGATTCAGACCAAAGAACTCAGGCAAAACCTGCTTGAAATGATCAGTTTCAACACATTCCTTGTGCTAATGGCACTGATTTTGGTGAGAAAGTGGTCAGGTAAATATAGCTGTTAAAGCGAGATCATTAAATTAGACCATTAGACCATAAGATATAGGAACAGAATTAGGTCATTCGGCCCATCGAGTCTGTACCACCATTCAATCCTGGCTGATTCTTTTCTCAACCTTATTTTCCTGTCTTCTCCCTGTAACCCTTAACCCCAGCTTACCTATCAATTTCTGCCTTAAATGCACCCAGCTGCTTAGCCTCAATAGCCATCTGTGGCAATAAATTCCACAGATTCATCACTCTCTGGCTGAAGAAATTTCTCCTCCCTGCCCTCGGATCCTACATAGTACCCACACTTCTGAAAGAGTTTATTGTCTGTAAAGTGCTTTGGGACATGCTAACAGGGCTGTTTAGGTAAGGCTATCTTTTCCTTGACCGATCTTTGCAAATGATGAAATCCTATCACGTCAGCCGATAGTCTGTGTGTTGGAGTGTGGGGGGGGGGGGGTGGAATAACTCAGTGACGGACGATGAGAGCCTTTCGTTGAATGTAAGCCTTTGCTTTCATGTGAGTAAATCCCAGTGGCCTAGGTGGTACTGTTTAAGTAACCTGGTTTATGTGACAGCTTGAAAGGAGTGAAGGAAATAGAGATCCTTCTGCCTTGCTGATTGCTCAGATCCTCTGGAACGGAACTGAATGCAGTGAATGTGGAGACCGCCCTGCAGCTAACTCCACCTTGCAAGGCTGTGGGGATGTTAAAGGTGCACTGGTGCAGATTATTGGGTAACGCTGACTAGTTTCTGTGAGATGAGAGAGAAACTTTCAATCTTTTCTAACATAAGAGGAGGCAATTCAGCCCATCAAGTCTAAAGTTCAAAGTCAAAACTAAAAGCATATTTATTATCAAAGTTATACTATATACAACCTTGAGATTCGTCTCCTCACAGACAGCCACAAAATAAAGAAACCCAATAGAACCCATTTAAAAAAAGACCAACAAACACCCAATGTGCAGAGAAAACAAATTGTGCAAACAATAAAAGTAAGCAAATAGCATTTAGGATGAAAGTGAATCCTCAGACGGAAAGCCCAGAGCAGCCGAAGCAGGCCGCAGCCTCAGCCTCAGTTCAGCATGGAGCGGAGTAAACGTCACAGAGCCCGGAGCGGGCTCAGCAGTTCTATGCCAGTTCTTCTGATCAATCCCATTCCTCCTCTCATTTCCTTGTCACCTAACCCATTCTCTCCTTTCCTCCACCACCGCCCCCCTCCAACGCTTCAACCACCCACCCACACTAGAAACAAGTTACAGAATGCAATTAACTTACCGACCCAGCACATCTTTGGGATGTGGGAAGAAGCCCAGGGTGCTCCCAGACAGAACATACAATCTCATACAGACAGCACTGGATGTCAGGATTGAACATAGGCCTCTGTGTCACTGTGCTACCCTAGTATAAAAGGAAAGTCAGCAAACTAAACTAAATAGTGGGAGGCAGACACAGGTCAAGGCACTGGAAAGATTTAAAGACCAATACTGATGCTTTGTAAGACGGTACATTGATTTGACAGCATAACAAGAGAGATGTATACTGATTGTACTTCCTGCTTATATTTTTATGAATAGGGTATACATTTTAAATAAAATCAAGTTATCACAGTTGTGGTATAGAAAGTACAATGCACCACCATTTCATCTGTCTTTCACATTGGATGAGGAGTATTGAGGGACCCCAAATTGTCCTTGAGGTAACATGAAATCTACTGTACACCTACATCAGAGACCAGCCAGAGCCTCAGTTTAACGTTTTATCTGACAGGGAAACCTTCCCCCCTCCCCATTACACACACACACACACACATTTCTGCACACTGTTTCCCAGAGTGGGTCTTGACTCACAATCTTCTGACCCTCAAGCAAGAATGCAGCCCACCGAGCCACAATTGACACTTCGAAGCAGGCTGCAGGATAGCAGCTGAATGTGTTTGCAGAGGAGATAAGGAAAGGAAGGAGCCAGTGAGAATGCACAGGTAAGGCTTTCTTCAGGAGAAAGCCCAAGTTTTCTCTGTCACATATTCACCTTCCAGGATGGGCACATCACCTGTAGAACCAGCACTTAATTGCCCTTAATTATCCATCCCTAATTGCCCTTAAACTGAGTGATCAATTCAGAAGGCAGATTGGAGCCAATAACATTGGTGATCTGGAGTCACACTGGGTAAGAATGGCAGGTTCCCCACCCTCAAGGACTTTGATGAACTGGATAGGTTTTTGCAAGATTCCAGTTGCTCCAGGTCATCATGATTCACATTATGATGCCCTGAAGTACCAGTCCTTAGTCCAATTGATCCGCAAGGCCAGGCTGAAGAAAGGTGACCTTAACAGTTGTCTGGTTAGACCGAGCCAATGTCTACGGACCAATTCCACACATCCTCATCCAGGTTGGCCTGGACCACTACCATATCCCATCAGTAACGCGAGGCATGATCACCAGCTACCTAGGAGATTCAAGCTACACTTCACTTCAGCCCACTTCACAACCGGGTGGCAAAACCTCCAAAAAGGGATTTTAACCGGCTGTACCAACTCCCCCATCTTGTTTGTCATGGGTATGAACCTCCTCATATCAGCAGCAGCTGCAGGGATAACCTGAGGCCCAGCGTTGGAGCCCGGGAGCCGACAACCTGTAATATGGGAGTTCATGGATGACATCACAGTAACCACAGTAACAATGTCTAGGCAAAATGGATATTGGAAACCCTGGACAGTGTAGCGACCTGGGCTAGGATGACCTTCAAGGCCAGGAAGTCCAGATGCATGGTGATTATAAAGGGCAAGGTTACTAGCAAGTTCAGTCTTCAAGTACAGGGAGAAGTCATTCCATCTATAGAGGACAACGCCATAAAGTGTTTTGGAAAGTGGTTTACTGCAGCAATGATGGACAGCACCAACACCACCGACACCGTAAAGCAGACTGAAGAGCGGCTGATGAAGATTGACAAAACCGGACTCCCTGGTAAATTTAAGACATGGCTGTACCAACATGGTCTTCCAAAGCTGCTCTGGCTCTTCACTGTGTATGAGATGCTCATGACCACTGTTGAAGGCATCAAGAGGAAAGTCAACAAGCACCTGCAGAAGTGGTTGGGGATCCTCCCCAAGTTTTTCTTCAGTGGGGCTTTACATAAGATCAGGCCAGCTACAGCTCCTGTTGCCGTCGGTAGTAGAGGAGTTCAAGGTGGCAAAGCATAGAGCTGTGTTAGCACTGAGGGGCTCTGATGACAAGCTAGTAAATCATGCAGGAGTCACAACAAGATTGGGCCGAAAGTGGTCCGCCAACTCGGCCATGGATCAGGCAGTGAGCTCCCTGCAATTGAGAGACATTATTGGCAATCCATGCATGGGACGGCAGGGCTTCAGCTCGTCACACTTTCAGTGATGCGGGAGTGAAAGTGAAAAGGATAGGTGTGACATGGTCTAGGCAGAGGTACGGAACCACGAGGACGAAAGGTGAGCATCGAAGGCAGTGGAGTTAGGGGTCTCAGGGAGCCTGCACAAAATGGGATCTCCCCAACCTCAAGATCACTGGGCAGAGCTTTGGAGCCTGGAGCCCTTCCGCATTTCCTTCCTCCTGCGGTCCGTGTATGACACTCTCCCTACACCATCACAGCTGTACACATGGGGGCTGAGAAAGGACCCTAACTACAAGCTTTGTGGTCAGTGGGGTTCACTGGCACACATACTGTCTGGATGCAAAACAGCTTTAACACAAGGACAGTACAGGTGGCGCCACGGCGATGTCCTGCTGTCCCCTGCTGACACATTGGAGTGGGAGAGGTGTAAAAAGAGACCAGCTGGCAGAAAGGCAAACAGGGCAGCCATTTTCATCAAGAGAGGGCCATGCCAGTCATATCAAAGAGGTCTAAATCCAATCTGCTGCAAACGTCCAAAATCATGGGAGATGAGGGTCGATGTGGGGAGGAAGCTGCAGTTCCCAGAGGTGGTACAAATCACACTTTAACCAGACATCATACTGTCATCCACCAAAGATAAGAAAATCACCCTGGTGGAGCTCACAGTACCATGGGAGGAAGGATGTGAAGGGGCTCACGACAAGAAAGTCCTGAAGTACCAGTCCTTAGTCCAGGAGTGCAGGGACAATGGACGGCAGATGTGGCTATTCCCCGTGGAGATTGGCTGTAGAAGGTTCCCAACAAGGTCAGCAGGGAGGTTGCTGTCTGCGCTGGACCTTGATGAAAAGAGCAAGAACCAAGCAGCTTGTAGGGTGGGGGAGGAAGCAGAAAGAGCCTCTTGCTGGATATGGAGCAGGTGAGAGGAGTTGAGCTGGAAGTCAGGAGCAGATGGGCAGTGACCTGCCCACCACTGCTGACCCGACAACTGGAGAGTTGAGTGGTAGGACAGGACTGAAAGAAGCTGCAGAGGGTCATAAATTTAGTTGGCTCCATCTTAGGTATCAGCCAACAAAGTACCCAGGACATCTTCAAGGCATGTCAACAAATACACTCAAAAACTTCTATATTTGTATGTGGAGAGCATTCTGACAGGCTGCATCACTGTCTGGTATGGAGGGGCTACTGCACAGGACCGAAAGAAGCTGCAGAAGGTTGTAAATCTAGTCAGCTCCATCTTGGGCACTAGCCTACAAAGTACCCAGGACATCTTCAGGGAGCGGTGTCTCAGAAAGGCAGTGTCCATTATTAAGGACCTCCAGCACCCAGGGCATGCCCTTTTCTCACTGTTACCATCAGGTAGGAGGTATAGAAGCCTGAAGGCACACACTCAGTGATTCAGAAACAGATTCTTCCCCTCTGCCATCCGATTCCTAAATGGACGTTGAACCCATGAACACGACCTCACTTTTTAAATATATATTATTCCTGTTTTTGCACAATTTTTAATCTATTCAATATACGTATACTGTAATTGATTTACTTATTTATTTATTATTATTTTTCTTCTTCAATATTATGTATTGCATTGAACTGCTGCTGCTAAGTTAACAACTTCCACAACATATGCCGGTGATAATAAACCTGATTCGGATTCGATCAAGGGTCGAAGCACTCTGTAAAGGTTGGGGACCATCTGACGACATCTGCTCCTGGCCAAAGGCTACAGTTAGCTCCCCCGGTAACTGAAGAGAGCACCCCAGTGTACGATGCAGGTTCTTTTCATTTATTTTACATTTTCAGTCCAGACTTCTGGTCTACTAATCCAATGATGTAACCACTGTGTAGAGGGTCAAAACTGCAAGAGTTTGAGCAGGAGAGGCAACAGTTGGGAGCACAAGATCAATGGGCTGTCAGGTTTCAAGTTCAGCTCTCAATGGAAGAGGTTACTAAGGATGGATGTGCGACAGTTCGGTCCAATCCAGTGGTTAGGGTGTCACATGAGTTCACTGAAAAGGAAGGAGTAAAATCTCTGGGTGCAGAGAGATGCAACATGGAGATAGGCACTTCGGTCCACTGAGTCCATGCTGACCATCAACAAACATTTACACTGGTCCTATTTTATTCTCCTCACGTTCCCATCTATTTCCCCCAGGTTCTACACCCCAAAGGCTCAAAGGTTCAAAGCTTCATTTTATTATCAAAGTATGTATGCAGAATACACCGCTGAGATCTGTCTTCTCCAGATAGCCGTAAAGTACAGAAAATCATGTAAGTAGTTGAAAGAAAAAGCTCCCCTCCCCCACATGAAAAGAAAAAGAAACAAAAACTCACAAACCCCAAACACCCCCATCCCTCCCTCACACAAATACTGACAGATTACCCAAACCCCCAGCCCGCCAATTAGCAACAAGAAGGAATGGGCAAGAACGCAAAAAAAAACATAAAACCGACAGAGGCCAATATGAACTACAGTCCAACCTATTTACATCAGAATTTCGATAACATCTCCAAGAGCGCCTGAACCCAGTGGCCTCTCCAAGGGAAGCAACCGGAACCCAGCGGTCCCTCCAAGGCTGTCACACACACACCAGGGGCAATTTACATCAGCCAATTAATCCACCAACCTATATGTCCTTACGGAGTAGGAGGAAACCAGAGCACTAGGGGGAAACCCACATAGGCACAGGGAGGTCAGGAGCAAAGACAGATCTGTGAAGCTGTGAGACAGAGGCTCTTCCAACTGCACCATGGTGCTGCTTGGTCCTGATAGCTACTGGCAGGAGTCTGTACTCACACACTTGGTTGCAGTCGTTCACATATCACACAAACCTGTGTTCACAGTCAGTCCCTTCTAGTGATGTCACCAAAGACTTGCAAATTTCTATAGAAGTATTACAGACAGCCTTTTGACTGGTTCCATCAAAGCATCCATCACAGCCTCCCGTCCACCACGGTCTACTGTCCACCACAGTCGACCATCCGCTGTGTGAAAACAAGTGCAGTGGTGATGCTGTATAGGGTCCCGCGACCTTCCCAAGTGCACCATTTCAGTGCTGAGAAGCCTAATTTTTAGCTGTGCCTGACATCCCTTGCAAGGCCCTTTGGTGTATTTGTAGCTTGCATGGGAAGCCACTGCCACCCACAATGGATCCCAGAACAATTCCTCGCAGAGGAATTTTACACTGGGAATGGTTGCTGCTGGAATATTGTTTGCTTTGAGAAGGAAACTCAGATTGGCCAACCACAGAACATCACAGAGCATTTCTGCACTGACCTTTGAAGTATGGTCACAGGTGTAAAGTGGGATAAGGGGCAGCAGTTTCCACACAGCATGGTGGGAATGATCAAGTCGTCCCAGTTAGCAGTGTTGACCGAGAGACGAATATTGGCCAGGACTCTAATAAGTTTTCTCCTTTCTTTTTCTCAAAATAGGGTCTTCAACATTCAGTAGAATGGGACCTCTTTAAATACCTTGTCCAAAAAGGATCCCCTTTTACAATGCAGCACCACCTCAGTAATCATTGGAGCATCAGTCTCACATCTCTGAGCTGTGACAGTTTATGCTTCTGCATAGATGTATAATATCAACAATCTGTAGATCAGTCTGAAGTGGTGAATGGCTGCAACTTTCTGTCCCAGAGGGTTGTGGAGACTTGCTCATTAGGAATACTTAAAGTGGACCTTTGTATTTTTGAAAGATTGGGGTATAGAGGGTGATGGGAATTGGGAACAGTGGTGGAAGTTGAGATTTGAGGCAGATCAACAATGATCATAATGGATGGTGGGGCTGGCTTGAGGGGCTAACAGGCCCACTCCTGCTTTTATATTCTGGTGTTCTTCTTGTGTACAGTGCAAAAATATGTTCTACTTCCTGGCCATTGGTAATGTAGTGGTCAATGTACATTACGCGTGTGTGTTTCCTGATGGGTACAAAGGTAGATTGTTAAACCTCCACTTGCTCACCCTCTCATTACAAGTATAGTGTGGGCAATGCTAAACAGACTCAGCTGAGGCTGCCTGGAGTTACTAGCTAGATGTAACCATCTGTGGAGGGCAAAATTAGACTGGGGAATCAAACAAATGTCACCCCCAACCCCGTCAAATGTCCCTCAGGCAGGGGACATTGGAGGAAGGTTGCTGCTAGCTTTATTGTGTCTGTTGAGGAAGGCAGTAAGACTGTTGGGATTAAGCCAAAGTTGTGACAGAGACTTTTGTAGTGCAGGGGGAACTGTTGCTCAGCAGTATGTGGAGATCACAAAGAAACAAATTATACACGGACTCTAGGACAATGATGATTAATGCTCCTTCCTCATTCAATACTTTGTTGTGTTCATTCCCTACCTGAATTTCCCTTAATTGAAGTAATCTGATACAACTGGTGATAAATTGTTGATGATGGAATTTAAGAAGGATATTTAAGTGCTGTACTTGGTGAAGTGTTGAGAACAGGCTCGAGCTCATCTGTGCTGGTAGCCACCAGCCAAATAGCTTGTTCATGCTCATACTAATGTGAAGTACCAGAGGAGTATCTCGTCCAAAAGGCAGCCCCTCCTGCCGTGTATTACCATACCACTTACGAGGATGTTTCTAGAACTAGAGGGCCTGAGTTCTCAGGAGAGGTTGAATAGGCTAGGTCTTTATTCCTTGGAACATAGGAAAATATGGGGCAACCTTATAGAAATGTTTAAAATTATAACAGGTGTAGATAAGAATTTTTAAAATATTAGATTTATTTGTCACATGAACATTGAAACATCGACAAATACTGTGAAATGTGTGGTTTGTGTTAACAGCTAACACAGTCCGAGGATGTGCTGGAGGGAGACCGCGTTACCATGCTACCAATGCCAATATAAGACACCCGCTACTTACTTCCAAACCCGTATGTCTTTGGAATGTGAGAGGAAACTGGAGCACCCGGACAAAACTCACGTGGTCACTGGGAGAGCGTACAAGCTCCTTACAGACAGCGGTGGGAATTGGGCTCCGATCTTACGGCTGCAGCTGTAAAACGTTTCGCTTACTGTTACGCTACCATGCTGCCCATGGAAGGGAACTGTCTTAAACCCAGGTTAGGGGAGTCCAAAACTAAGGAGCATAGGTTTAGGGTGAGAGTGGAAAGATTCAATAGGGACCGAAAGGGCAACTTTTGTACCCGGGGGTGTTGAGAATATGGAATGAGCTGCCAGAGGAAGTGGTTGAGGCAGATACAATCGTATCATCGAAGAAGCACTTGGATAGGCACAAGGCGGGGCGGGTCTTAGAGGAACATGGCCCAAACACAGGAAATAGGGATTAGATGGGTGGACAATGTGGCCGGCATGGACTGTGTGGGTCGAAGGGTCTGTATCTGTGTTCTGTGACTCCAGCAGAACCCCAGCTAGAATTAGTTAAAATGGTCAAGGAAATAGACAGCCAAAAAAAGGCGATTGGTTGAAACAATTAAAGGTGTCCTCCTGTGGATTTATAACCAACCTACACTGGGATAGAAGAAAATAAAATGCTTCAAAAACACAAGAGTGCCAAAATTACCATGTAATTTAAACTAGCGATTAGCCAGGTTTCTCTGGAATGGTTCTCAGGGTAGCAAACTCTTTTCACTGTAAAGAACAAAGCAATTTAAATGAATAATGACTGGAATAAGATCTGGGGGAGTGGACGGCTCATTGCACCTAATTTTGGTTGAGAACTCAAGAGTGTCCTTTGAAAAGCACCATTAGTTCTGCACAAAGCATTGGGTGTTACCTTTTACAACACAGTTTACCTTGGATGAGCTGAGTAAACTGCCAAGCTTAGAATGGGTTTAAGGTGGACCTGTTTGGGGGTGTGTTGATGAGGCATCTGGTGAGGATTGGAAAGAGTGGGATGTCTGGGTGGGGATAGTGGGAGGAGGTGGTGGAAAGAGGTGGGGGAGTGGGATCACGGGGGAATTTCCAATTAGGAGATTTCTGCAAAGCCCTACCATGGGGTATTGAAGATCCAATGACCATGGCAAGAATGACACAGGCAAACACAATGACTTTCTATTTCTATAGGACCTTTAATGCAGCCATAATGAGATCATGAGACCATAAGACATAGGAGTAGAATGCAGCTATTGAGCCCATCCAGTGTGCTCTGCTATTCCATCATGGCTGATTTATCATCCCACTTAACCCCCCTCCCCCATTCTCTTGCCTTTAATGCCTTTACTAATCAGGAGCCTATCAATCTCCACTTTAAATATACCCACTGACTTGGTCTGCACAGCTGCCTGTGCAATGAATTCCACAGATTCACCACTCACTGGCTAAAGAAATTTTTCCTTACATCTGTCCTAAATGGATGTTCCTCAATTCCAAGGCTGTAAACTCAGGTCCTAGACTCTCTCACCAGAGGAAACATACTCTCCACATTCATTCCATCTACGCCTTTCAATATTCAACAGGTTTCAATGAGATCCCCCTCATTCTTCTAAACTCACAGACCCAGAGCCATCAGATGCTCCTCAAATATTAATCTTTTCAATCCTGGGATCATTCTTGTGAACCTCCTCTGGATCCTCTCCAATGCCAGCACATTTTTTCTTTGATAAGGGGTCCAAAACTGCTCACAATACTCACATGTGCGGTCCGACCAATGCCTTAGTAAGTATTAACATTATATCCTTGTTTTTATATTCTAGTTCTCTCGAAATGAATGCTTACTTTGCATTTGCCGTCCTCACCACCAAATCAACCTGCAAGTTAACCTTTAGGAATACTGCACTAGGATCCCCAAGTCCCTTTGCGCCTCGGATTTCCAAATTTGCACCCCATTTAGAAAATTGTCTATGCCTTTATTCCTTCTACCAAAGTGCATGGCCATACACTTCCCGACACTGTATTCCATCTGCCACTTCTTTGCCCATTCCTCCAATCTAAGTCCTTCTGCAGATGCCATGCTTCCTCAACACTACCTGCCCCTCTACCTATCTTTATATCATCCGCAAACTTGGTCACAAAGCCATCAATTCTATCATCCAAATCATTGACATATAATGTGAAAAAAAGCAATTCAACACTGATCCCAGTGGCATACCACTAGTCACCAGCAGCCAAACAGAAAAGGACCCCTTTCTTCTCACTTTTTGCCTCCTGCCAATTGTTAGAGTGATTTTTGAGTTTAGACATATACATTTGGCTATTAACTTTGGCTACCAGTCTTCACATCTGAATATGTATTGTGGATTAAATTTGGAGTGCAGCTCTGAACAATGTGTTCCTAAAAGCCGTGAATCCCAGACCAGGCAATGCTGGTTAAAATTCAATTGGATGTCCTTGGTGTGGGTGCGAATCGGGAGGTATAAAGTTTGTGTGTAGTTTCAAAGAAAGCATTGTCCATACATTGTAAATATAGAATTGCCCTTAGATGTTTAGCACATAAAATATCAAGCACCAAATTGGGCCAGCGAGGCCTTTCGACTGAAAGCGTCTCCAGATGATGTCTGCTGTACCTTGTTCTGTTGAATAAAGAGGCTGCTTTGTATCTACCAGTACTTTCCTCCAGTGACTTCGTTCATGCACCAATACAGTAAGCCAATCTTCTGTTCATGCTGGTACCTTTCTTGTAACACGATGGGCTCTTGTTAAGCAGCCTTATGTGCAGCACCTTGTTAAAGGCCTTCTGAAAATCCAATTATACCACATCCACCAATTCCCCTTTATCTATCTTGCTTGTTATTTCCTCAAAGAATTCCAACAGATTTGTTAGGCAAGATTTTACCTTAAGGAAACCATCCTGACTTTGGCCTACTTTATCATGTGCCTCCATTTACCCTAAAACTTCATCCTTAACAATCGACTCCAACATCTTTCCAACTACTGAAGTCAGGTTAACTGGTCTATAATTTATTTTCCTCTGCCTCCCTCCCTCCTTAAAGAGCAGAGTGACATTTGCAATTTTCCCGTCCTCCTGAACCTTTCCAGAATCGAGTGATTCTTGAAAGATCATTATTAATGCTCCACAATTTTTCCCACTACCTCCTTCAGAAACCTGGAATGTAGTCCATCTGGTCCAGATGACTTAACTACCTTCAAACTTTTCAGCTTCCCAAGTACCTTCTCCTTAGTAATAGCAATGTCATTCACTTCTGCCACCTGACACTAACATTTCTGGCATTTTGCTAGTGTCTTCCACAATGAAGACTGATGCAAGATACTTATTACATTTGTCCACCATTCCTTTGTTCCCAACTACTGCCTCTACAGCATCATTTTCCAACAGTCCAATATCCACTCTTGTCTTTCTTTTACCCCTTATACTGTATGTCTGAAAAAAAACTTTTGATATTCCCTTTGATATTATTGGCTAGCTTGCCATCATATTTCATCTTTTCTCTTTATAGCTTTTTCAGTTGCCTTCTGTTGATTTTTCAAAGCTTTCCAATACTCTACCTTCACACTAATTTTTGTTATATTATATGCCCTCCTTTTTGCTTTTATGCCCTTTGACTTTCCTTGTCAGCCACAGTTGCCTCATCCTCCCATGAGAATACTACTTCATTCTTGGGATGTACCTTTCCTGCACCTTCTGAATTCCTCCAGAAACCCCAGCCACTGTTGTTCTGCCATCACCTCTGTTAGTGTTCCCTTCCAATCAACTTTGGTCAGCTAATCTCTCTAATGCCTCTGTAATTCCCTTTACTCCACTGTAATACTGATACATATGATCTTAGTTTCTCCTTTTCAAACTGCAGGGTGAATTCTATCATATGATCACTGTCTCCTAAAGGTTCCTAATCAACCTTAAGCTCACTAATCAATTTTGGGTCATTACATAGCACCCAATCCAGAATTGCCATTCCCCTTGTGGGTTCAACCACAAGCTGTTCCAAAAGCCATCTTCTAGGCATCTGACAAATTCCCTCTCTTGGAATCCAGCACCAGCCTGATTTCCCCAGAACTATTGTAACATTGCACTTTTGACATGCATTTTCTATCTCCCATTGTCATTTGTAGCCCACAGCTTGGCTACTGTTTGGAGGCCTGTATGTAATTCCCATCAGGGTCTTTTTAGCCTTAAAGTTTCTTACTCTACCCACAAGGATCCTACATCTTCCAATCATATGTCACGTCTTTCCAAAAATTTGATTTTATTTTTCACCAAGAATCATCCTGCCCCCTCTGCCTCCCTATACGTTGATATAACGTATATCTTTGGATGTTAAGCTCCCAACTATGATCTTCTTTCAGCCACCACTCAAAAACATCATACCTGTCAACCTCTATCTACGCTACAAGATTGTCTACCTTATTCCGTATACTGCATGTAATGTACTGTGGTGCTTTATAGCAAGCTTCATCAGATAAGTTGCTGACACTGGGCCATGCTAGAAGATCTATCCTGGGCCAGACACATTAATGCAATCATGAATAAGGCCCGCCAGTGGCTCTAATTTGTTAGGAGTCTTATGTCCTGCTGTAGGAAAACAACAAGTTTCCTGGTACATGTCAGTGATATAAATCTGACTCTGATTCAAATTCAGATCAGCACAGGTGGCTACAAGTTTGTTCATGTGGTTAGGATTCAAGCAATGGGGTGAAGGAAGACAAAGCAAGGTGGATACAGAGGGAGAGGTGGAGAGGTTTCTGGAAGGAATTCTACAATTTAGTATTTGGTCATCACTGGTGGAATGATTAGCCAGGGCCCGGAATGGAAGGAGTGCAGAGAATTCCGAGAGTCGTAGGGCTGGAGGGGGTTACAAACATAGGGAATGTCAACAATGTGCTGGAACTTGACTGTAACATTCAGCCTTAGCGATAGGTGAACAGGTGCAAGATAGGTTAGGAGCAGGAAAACTTTGGATGGCTCCCAAGCTTGCAATGAAGGTCGATGAGAGTGCCTGAATAGTGAAGATTAAAGGAAATGAAGATGCTGGTGGGAGTTTCAGCCAGAAGTGTACAGAGCTGGATGGAGTCAGTGATGTTGCAGTTGTGGGAGCAGGAGCTGGAGATGGTACAGAGGTGAGTTCCAAATCTCAGCTTGGGACCAAATTCAACGCCCAGATACCCAACAGTCCAGTTCTATCTTAGACAGGTTGCTGGGGCAAGGATAGAGTTGGTGATGGGGGTGCAGCAGTCTTTCTGATGAGGAACAAGGGTAACAGCTCCACTCTTCCCAGCGTGCATGTGCCAATAATCAACATGTGAGGTCCTGGCAGATTAATTTACAGTGAAGTTCATAGTAATGTTTATTTTAAGATAAATGTTTGTCTCACAAAAGGTGTGGTCCTGTAAGTTTGCAAGGCTGATGTAAAAGTTGCCATCATATGAAGTCCTAGTTACATGGGATCATGTTGGTTTTATGAAAATGAACAATGTTGACTTTGCTGCATTCCTCTCTGAAACCCTCTCAGGCGGGTGTGGATCAGGATAAACAGAGCAGTGTTTCCCTGTCTCGACCCGCTGAGACAGAAGAAAATCCCTTCATCTCATGGGTGACTCCTTGTTTTGAAACAGTGACTCCTAGTTTTAGATTCTCCCACAAGAGGAGACATCCTCTCTATATCCACCCTGTCAAAACCCCTCAGGACCTTACGGGTTTCAGTCCGGTCCCTTTTACTCTTTGAAACTTCAGCAGATACAAGCCCAGCCTATCCAAATTTTCCTCATAAATCAACCCACCAGATCCACATACCCACTTGCTGGAACGATGCCCACACATTGCACAGCAGGCTGGGGTGGCAAGGGAACATAGCCTTCCCATTTCACACTGCTACAGTGCACCTGCAGCTCACTGATGCAAGCACCCTGTGGGAACTGTTTGTCACTCAATGTTGCAGTTCAGAAAATAACCTTTATACTTCCAACGGGGCAAGTTTCTTATTGTCACTGCTGAGTTCCTCCAGCATTTTGTCTGTGTTGCAAAAGGTTTCTGAGGTAGGCAGGAGCATGGAGGGGAGATTACAATTAGATCAGCCGTAATCTGACTGAATGCCAGACCGGGTTTGAGGGGCTCAATGGCGTCTTGCTTCCAGTTCGTATGACTGTGTGGATGTTTGTAAGTCCCCTGTTTGTCTTCATCGTTATGTGTTAAAATCAAATCATCAGGAGATGAAGCAGGAGGACCTGATCCAAGTCATTGGTTACGTCATATGTTGGCTCATATTGCATTGAGTTTACTGGCAGATAAAGCCCCTTACCAAGGCTGCTTCAGATTACATGGGCACAGGTCCCTGGTTGACATATACCATTTGAAGACAAGTCATAGAAACTGACATAAACTCGACACTGTCAGATCTCTTATATCCAACTTGTGAATTTGGTTTAACATCTTGCCCAGAATGTGGTACCTCTAGTGCACATCAGGAATGGGAAGTCAGATGAACCAGTCCTCACTGAGGGATCAGTGGTGGAAAGGGTGAGCCTGGGTGTCGACATCTCAGAGGATCTCTCCAGTGTCCTGAAACCAGATGCTACCATGAAGAAGGCACACCAGCATCTCCACTTTCTCAGAAGTTAAAGCACATCATTGAAGATGCTGAAAAACGTCTACTGATGCACAGTGGAGAGCATTGTGACTGGTTGCATCTCACCCTGGTATGGGAACTCCAACGCACAGAATCCCAAGAGGCTACAGTAAGTGGTGGACTCAGCCAATTCCGTCACAAGTGCAGCTCTTCCCAACATGGAGTTCATCAACAAGAGGCGATGTCTCAGGAAGGCAACATCTATCATCATCAGAGAAATTGTAGGTGTCCAAGAGAACGCCGCACAGACAGCACCCAGGGTTGGGATTGAACCCGATGGCTGGAACTGTGAGGCAGAAGCTCGACCACTGCATCACTGTGTCATCCCGCCTACCTCAGTGTCATTCCCCCAGTGGAGTGTCCAAGGAGGGGTAGCACCTCTGGTGGCAGGCTTGTCTGCTCCGCCCAGAGGCAGCTCATCCGGCTTTGGTCCCCACCTGATATGAGGAGCGTTTGATGGGTCTGGGCCTGTACTCACTGGAATTCAGAAGAATGAGGGGTGATCTCATTGAAACCTATCAAATGGTGAAAGGCCATGGTAGAATGGATGTGGAGAGGATGTTTTCTATGGTGGGAGAGTCTAAGGCCAGAGGCCATAGCCTCAGAATAGATTGATGTCCATTTGGAACGGGGTTGAGAGAGGAAGTTGGTGAATCTGTGGCTCTTTATCTTAGATGGAATGTACTGAAACTGGAGAGGGTTCAAAGGAGATTCACAAAAATGATCGCAGGATTGAACGGCTTGTCATATAAAGTGCACTTGATGGCTCTGGGCCCATTTTCATTGGAATTCAGAAGAATGAGGGGTGACCTCATTGAAACCTATTGAATGGTGAAAGGCCTTGATGGAGAGGATGTGGAGAGGACGTTTCCTATGGTGGGAGAGTCTAAAACCAAAGGACACAGCCTCACACACACACACACACACACACACACACACACACATAACAGACATACACACAAACTCATCATACATGGGGCACTGGTGATCGGATTTCTCAGATATCACTGGTAATGCCAACATTCTTTGGCCACCTTGAATTCCTCGGACTGAGTCATAAGTGAGTGGATCTGGAGTCACACCCAGTCCAAATGGGGTAAGGTTGGCAGTCCTCCTACTCTGGTGGGCACGTATGATCCAGTGGACTGACTACAGGAATGCAGAGGGTTCCAAGGCTGAAGGAGGTTACAGAGGGAGGGAGACAGCTATCACCTGGCAAGGATTTGAGCACAGCAGGGAGGACCATGTTGTCCACTTGTACCTCCATTCTGAGCGCAAGGTCGTTATGGCAAATGTACCATTAAACAGAATGCCAAGTCCTGTGACATCACTGGACAGTCAAGTGGACCATCCTTCAGCTGTCCTCCATCAGGGAAGGAAAATAATGCATTTGTGTCTACAGTTCCTTGGTATGGGATTAAACAGCTTAGAGAAACGTGCGTTGTTTTGATTGGCCAACTCCGTCTCCTGTCGGTACCTTTGCCTGATTTGGTTTTTGAATATGGACGACCTCACCAGTAAATGGAAGGCAGGCAAACACCTGCATGGGTGCGGCAGCATTCCCAAAGTCTTTTCCATCCAACGAATAGTTCTGAACTGGCACCCCTGCGGTAGTGCGGGGAATGGCAGCAGCCAATTTGTGCACAGCAGGATCGCACAAATGTCATTATGTACACCACAGCAGTGTAGTGATTACAGCTCAAGGCGTCAGAGTTCAGAGTTCAGTTCCAGCGTCCTCTATAAGAAAGTTTGAACATCCTTCCCATGAGTGCATGAGTTTCTCTGAGTGATCTGGTTTCCCCCGACAGTCCTGCTGGTTAGTAGCTTAATTGGTCATTGTAAATTTTCCTGTGAGGGGGAGCCTACTACGTGGGCAACAGCTTGCTCTTCATATTGTACTGCCCTGGCTTGCATATCACATAGGCAGTTGGGACACAACATCCATGGTCAACCTCAGCCAATGGAAGGCCTCAAAATTTGTCCTGTAATTGAGCTGGTGTTAAATAGGTAGGTTGCTGGGTGCTGCGACTCGTTGAGCCAATAGCGGTCTGTTTCACGCTGTATTTCTAAATAAATATCTAATAAATAAAATTAAATGACCAGATAATTGGCTTCAAATGCAAAATTGGATTATTAAAACCATTTGGCCTGTCTCAGAGTTTAGTACATTGACTTTATTGAGGGGGAGGTTTGATAGAGGTATACAAAATTATGAGAGGTATAGATAGGGTAAATACAAGCAGGCTTTTTCCACTCAGGTTGGGTGAGACTAGGGCTAGAGGTCATGGGTTAAGGATGAAAGGTGAGATACTCATGGGGAATCTGAGAGGTAATGTGTGCCATAGTGCTCTATGACTCTATGACGCACAGTTGCATCTCGATGCTGTCAAGCAAGGAAGGGTTTTTAGGCAAACCGTATCAGTGCCGGGAATGACGGATAGATCCTGGCAACCTTCTCACTAGTAAGCTCCAATGGAGGGCGGTGGGTGTTCACCTCGATCTTTTGTTCTGAAACAATGCTTTGCAATGCAGGCATTTTAAGTTCAATTTCAAGTTTAGTATAATTGGCACATGCACCAAGGGTATAAATACCATGAAAGTCTAGTTCTTAGCAATAGAAACACAGTACATGAAACATAAATTAACATAAGCTAAAATTAATATAAATTGTACATAAAACACTCAACAAAATAAGCAGAATGACACTAGTGCAAGTTGAGTGAGGGAGAAAGAAGAATAATCCAAGGATTTTTTGGTGGTTCAAGCTGGAAGAAGCTGTTGTTGAACCTTGAGGTGTGGGTCTTCAGTCTCCTGTACCTCCTGCTTGATGTACCCATGATGGAACTGGCTGAATCATAGCTCGCTCAACCTATCCTCATAAGATATGCTGTCCACTCCAGGCAGCCTCCTGGTAAATCTCCTCTGCACCCTCTCTAGAGCTTCTCGATCCTTCCTATAACGAGGTGACCAGAAGTGAACAGGTTTTGCTAACATTGAGGGAAAGGTTGCTGTCCTACCCCCTTAACCTCTAAGCTGGATTTGAAATTGCAAACCCAGACAGTGCATGGCCTGAAATCTGTCCTCTGTGGTATGTTCTGATTGCATACACTTGAATTGAATGCTACTTTTGAAATATAGTTCCACTTCCTTCACTCAAACTGCCATTGAGATAGGGAACTTAAATTGCTCATGTTACCAATCGGTGTGTTGAGCAGAGAGCAAAGGGCAATGTTTGCTGAGGAATGATTAACAGCAAATGATGAAGAAGGGTGGGATGAAGAGAGACACACCAACCAAGAGAATAATGAACAGCTTCGGATCACTCCTTCACTTGCTCAGCTTATGAACTTGCCTGCACAGTTTCTCAATTGGTGAATTAATCTGCACTCCCTCTTACACAGCATCAGTGTGCAAACTGCAGTCCTTTTCTTTACTGTTTGCAAAGCCCAATATATAATGGGGAGTTCACTGGCCTTGTCACTGCATTGCACTGGGTGAAGAAGGAAGAAGGAATTTGTAACATTGGACTGATTTTTTTAAAAATCTAAATGACATTTGAAGCCAGGTAGGCCACAGGTAAAATAAAGATAAAATAAATCTTGCAGAACCATGTTCTATCCATACCCCACCCTGCAGGTAAGAAGAGGACAAGAGACCTTTGAACAAGGTGTGGCACTTTACAATACTCCACAACAGCTCATGCCACAGTTTACCACAGTTTACTCCATTAAGCACACTAACTGGGCTGCAGCCAACAGAAGAATCCAAAGTACCATTGCCCATTGCCGACTCCACCCCAGGCAGAGCAAGGTGCCATCACGTGCCAAGGTTATGAGGTGGCACAATGCCTTGGAAGTAGAATGGAATTAATCCCTGGCTTTTGAAGACCTGAGAAAAATAAGGAGGCCCTTAAATTTCTCTAGTTGCAGAGTATGAGGCACACAGGTTTAAAGGATAATATTCCCACATTAATACCACTGGTTGTATTACAGAAGATTAGATTGCATTTCTTGCTTTACAACAGGAGAAGGGATCAGCTCTCAAAACTTGGATTTCAAGCTGTTGCTGACTCTAAAACCCTGTCTATTATCATTCCACCCGATATTGTGAGTGAGCCTTGCTTGGGGTAGTGATTCAGACTTCCCAAACCCTAAAACATCCACCAACCACACCACTAGCCAAGAGGGGAGCTTCCAGGACATTTTGGAAATGTCAGATCACCCGGGAACTCTCTCTGGTGCTGCAAAGGGCAACTTAACCCATGTTGCCTCATGAGAGCCACACCTGAAAAATTCAGTGCCAACTGGTGCCAGCTGTGACCATTTTATAACATTAGCCAATGATAGTTTCAAGTTTCTGAGCTGAAGTTAGCAAGGCGTGACTGAACTCATTGTGGCTTCTCTTAAAGAGTAGGTGTTATAGTATAGAATAGTACAGCACAGTACAGGCCCTTCAGCCCACAATGTTGTGCCAACCCTCAAACCCTGCCTCCCATGTAACCACCCCACCTTAAATTCCTCCATATACCTGTCCAGTAGTCTCTTAAATTTCACTAGTGTATCTTCCTCCACCACTGACTCAGGCAGTGCATTCCACGCACCAACCACTCTCTGAGTAAAAAACCTTCCTCTAATATCCCCCTTGAACTTCCCACCCCTTACCTTAAAGCCATGTCCTCTTGTATTGAGCAGTGGTGCCCTGGGGAAGAGGCGCTGGCTATCCACTCTATCTATTCCTTTTATTATCTTGTACACCTCTATCATGTCTCCTCTCATCCTCCTTCTCTCCAAAGAGTAAAGCCCTAGCTCCCTTAATCTCTGATCATAATCCATACTTTCTAAACCAGGCAGCATCCTGGTAAATCTCCCCTGTACCCTTTCCAATGCTTCCACATCCTTCCTATAGTGAGGTGACCAGAACTGGACACAATATTCCAAGTGTGGCCTAACCAGAGTTTTATAGAGCTGCATCATTACATCGCGACTCTTAAACTCTATCCCTCAATTTATGAGAGCTAACACCCCATAAGCTTTCTTAACTACTCTATCCACCTGTGAGACAACTTTCAGGGATCTGTGGACATGTACCCCCAGATCCCTCTGCTCCTCCACACTACCAAGCATCCTGCCATTTACTTTGTACTCTGCCTTGGAGTTTGTCCTTCCAAAGTGTACCACCTCACACTTCTCCGGGTTGAACTCCATCTGCCACTTCTCAGCCCACTTCTGCATCCTATCAATGTCTCTCTGCAATCTTTGACAATCCTCTACACTATCTACAACACCACCAACCTTTGTGTCATCTGCAAACTTGCCAACCCACCCTTCTACCCCCACATCCAGGTCGTTAATAATCAAGTGTTCATCACTTGAAGGGGAAGCATCTCTGCCTGCAGTCAGTGATGAAAGGCATTTGCTTTTTTTTTTGCAGGTCATTTGTCAAAGAAGTCTTGGGGAGTAACTGAAGCGTACGTTGTGGATGTCACATGCTGTTGCCGGGGAAAGTGACTGTTTACAGCTATCGTGGGGTGTCAAATCATGTCTTGGATGGTATTAGACTACTTGAGAGATGTTTGAATGAATACCATCCAGCGGGATTTATTCCATTGCACTCTTGACTTGTCTCTTGTAGATGGTGGAAAGGCTTTCAGGTATCAGGAGCTGAGTCACTCTCTGCCTCTGGCCTGCTCTGGTGCCTTTGATATTCATGAGGCTGGCCCAGTGGAGTTTCTGGTCAATGTTGTCATCCATTGTGCTGAGACTTACTGATGGCAATGTGACCAAATATCAAGGATAGGTGGTGGGACTCTCTATTGTTGAAAATAGCTATGACCTGGCACTTTTGTGACACAGTTATTTCTGGAATTGGAATTAGAATTGGTTTATTTTTGTTTCATGTACAGTGCAAAGCTTGTCTTGCATACTGTTCACACAGATCAGATCATTACACAGTGCATTGAGGTAGAACAAGGGAGAATAAAATGCAACAGTTACAGACAAAAACACGAGGAATTCCACAGATGCTGGAAATTCAAGTCCTGACGAAGGGTCTCGGCCCGAAACGTTGACTGTACCTCTTCCTAGAGTTATAGACAAAGCACAGTGCAGGCAGACAAAGCACAAGGTGATAACAAGGGCGATTGTGAAGTCAGAATCAGAGTCCTTATTATTGTGCTAGGGGACTGTTCAATAGTCTTATAACAGTGGGATAAAAGCTGCCCTTGGGCCTGGTGGTATGTGCTTTCAGGCTTTTGTATCTTCTGCCGATGGGCGCGGGGAGAAGAGAGAATGTCTGGGGTAGGTGGGGGTCTTTGATTATGCTGGCTGCTTTACTGAGGCTGCGAGAAGTATAGACAGATTCCATGGAGGGGAGACTAGTTTTTGTGATGTGTTTGTACAACAAAAGTACTCAGATGTTTCCCCAGCTCTTGCTGCTTGTAGCCTTGACTGCTTCATTCTCTCTGCCCTGTATCTGGTGAGCAGGCCGTCTTGGTAAAAGGAAGGGTGAATCACTGTATCCTTACAGTATATCTCAGAAGGATCACTCATTGACTCCCTTACCTCAGTCCTCCTCGCCTTTCTCGTCCTCTTCCTCCCCCTCCCTTCACTCCAACTCACAGCTGTGGCTTCATTGGAAGGATGGAGCACACGTAATAGAGCATAGAACATAGAACAGTAGAGCACAGTACAGGCCCTTCGGCCCACAATGATGTGCCAGCCTCTTAACCTACTCTAAGATTACTCTGACCCTTCCCTTCCACAGAGCCCTCCATTTTTCTATCATCTATGTGTCTATCCAAGAATATCTTAAATATACCTGATGCATCTGCCTCTCCTACCACCCCGACGGCATGTTCCACACACACACCAATCTCTGTGTAAAAAAACATACCTCGAACATCCCCCCTATACCTTCCTCCTATCACCTTAAAATTTTGCCCACTCGTATTTGTCATTTCTGCCCTGGAAAAAAAAAGCCTCTGGCTATCCACTCGATGTATGCCGGGTTATCATGTTGTATGATTCTCTCAGGTCACCTCTCATAATCCTTCACTCTAGAGAGAAAAGCCCTAGCTCACTCAACCTGTCCTCATAAAACATGTTCTTTAATCCAGGCGGCATCCTGATAATTCTCTTCTGCACTCCCTCTAAATCTTCCACATCTTTCCTATAATACTGTGACCAGAACTGAACACAATATTTCAGGTGTGGTCTAACCAGGGTTTTATAGAGCTGCAACATTACCTCACGGCTCTTGAATTCAATCCCCCGATTAATGAAGGCCAACACTTCATACACCTTCGTAACAACCCTCCTTGAGCAGCAACTTCGAGGGATCTATGGATGTGGATCCCAAGATCTCGCTGATCATACCCACTGCCAAGAATCCTGCCATTAACTCTGTATTCTGCCTTCAAGATTGATCTTCCAAAGTGAATCACTTCACACTTTTCCAGATTGAGCACCAACATCCATTTCTCAACCCAGTTCTGCACCTACATTACTACAGAGTCATGTCAAAGTTTGTTCAACTTGAGGCAGGTAATGGAGAAGGAGGAGCCCTTTCTGGATGGGACTACGGAGAGACTCAAAGTCGACCCATTCCATTTGAAGTTTCTACTGATCCCAGTGCTCCAAGCAGTCGAATATAGGTATCTGTACCTCACTAAATTTTACCTGACTTTATAATGTACCGGTTTGGTCGCCGGCCACTCGGCCATGGTTTTCGGTCGGGCACCGGACGCTCGGAGAGATTCGGTGGGGGGTGGGTGCCCGGCACTCAGCTGGGGGCCGTGGTCGAGTGGTCGGCGACTTGGCCGGCTCCCCCACTAGACTTAGTCTGGTGAAGAGGGTGTGAGGACACCCAGCAGGACTAAAAAACAAGACCTGACAAAGGGTGGATGAGCTCCTTGTGAGTCAACGGCCATCTTCCGTGGAAGAGATTAAAGCCTCACCAAGTATCTACGAATCGTATGCTACACACCTAGTTAGAAGAGACATGATGAACTTGGGCGCTGCACCGTGTGCCTGGACCTGCCCAAGGCCTCCGCCTAAGGAAGGGCCGAGCTCGAAGAAGCGGCCGCAGCTGGAGGTCGACACGGCCTCAGGCTCGAGTTTGGCGGGGCGGCAGCGAGTGGTGCCAAGGCGGCCAGCAAGAACAAACTGGAGGAGAGACTGTACTCGGTGCTGTCACAAGATCGAAGAAGATGGAGGTGCATAGCCACCAACTCCAGATTCGGGATGGCACCCACTGACTGACTGCTAATGTACCACATCTCCAATCATGTAGCTTTTACGCTGTGACTTTTATGCTTTATTTCTCTGTAGCTTTCTACACTTTATTCTGCATTGTTACTGTTTGATCTTGTTCTACCTCATTGTACTGTGTAATGAAATGATCTCTATGAACAGTATGCAAGGCAAACTTTTCACTGTATCTTGGTACAATTCTAATTCCAATTCAGAGGGGACTGGGAACTTCTGGCCAACCACAGCTGCCAGAGCACTTTGGCTGTGGGATTGTGGTGGGTTTGCAGCTGGCCATTATTACGGTTGGTGATGGTGTTTGCTGATACAGTGTATGAAATGCTCATTCTCCCTGTGGCTATGTGTGTGCACAAACACTGGCTCTCTGTAATGTCCATGCATGTGTTGATTGTATAAACATTTCAATTCATCCGCATCCTGGTAGACCATGGAACAATATTACATTACAACTCTTAAATATTTATGCAATTAACATTTTTAATGTGTTCCCTTTAACTTCCATTTTTCACCAGCTTATTTCATTTGGCGGTGCTCGGGTCTGAGAGATTATTATTGTATGGCAGAAATATGGATGTTACTTCATGAATATTTATATAAAGACGCAGTTCCTGGTGAGGAGCAAAAGCACTGAATTTCAGGCAATATCGATCGATACTTTATTGGTCGAATATGAGCAATCTTTGTGACAATGCAAAATGGATGGCAGCATTAAAATTGGGTTCTAAAAGCCAGGGGATACAGATGCCTGAAGTTCCACACCAGCGTATACAAGAACAGCTACTTCTCTTCAACCCTGAACCAACCTACATAACCTTAATTCCTTCCTCAGTATCACAACATTCTAACTGCTTCACACTGCAATGGACATGGGTTTCTTTTTGCTCGAATTGTGTTTTTCTTGTCTGTTTGCATCGGGTTCTTGAACCTGAGCAATGGAACACTATGGACCACCTTCTGCACTACCGTGAACATGGCTCTTCATGCTTCTGCACTAAGGTCTTTTTCCCCCCAGTCTTTTTTCTCTCTCTCTTCACTACCTTGTAGAACTTCTGTATAATATATGTGTGGTCTGCAGCAACATGCCTGTGATGCTGCTGCCAGATTTTCATTGTGCCTTGTACCTCACCGTACTTGTACACATGACAACGAGCTCATCTTAACTTGAACCTGCCTGTCACGATGGCACATTTGGAGCTTTGGTTTCGACAGAGGGTTTGGAGGTACAGCTGCTTGCAAATGCTGCATGTCCTCAAGGTAGCTGTGAACTTGACAATAAACTTAACTTGACTTTACACTAACATGGGAAAATCTGCAGATGCTGGAAATCCAAGCAACACACACAAATTGCCAGCTTTTCTCTGTCAGTAGGTCATGACTCACTGGAGCATGTCCTGCTACATACAGTACATGGCCTGAAGGGGTGGCTGAAGCAGGCTCCCACAATAATTACATTATGAGAACACTCAGTCCTCTTTTATTGTCATTTAGAAATGCGTACATGCATTAAGAAATGATACAATGTTTCTCCGGAGTGATATCACAGAAAACAGGACAAACCAAAGACTAACACTGACAAAACCACATAATTATAACATATAGTTACAGCAGTGCAAAGCGATACCATAATTTGATAAAGAACAGGTACATAGGCACAGTAAAAAAAAGTCTCAAAGCCCCCAAGTCCATCGACTCCCGAGTCCCCGATAGCAGGCGGCAAAAGAGAGAAACTCCCTGCCATAAACCTCCAGGCACCGTCAACTTGCCGATGCCTTGGAAGCAGCCGACCACAGCCGACCCTGAGTCCATCTGTCCGAAAACTCCGAGCTTCCGACCAGCCTCTCCGATACAGCCTCCCGAGCGCCATCCTCTGCCGAGAGCCTTCGACCTCTCCCCGGCCGCTGAAACACGCAAAGCCGAGGATTTTAGGGCCTTCAGCTCCGGAGATTCTGGTTACCACACGGTAGCAGCGGTAGCAAAGCAGACATTTCAGAAGTTTTTCAGATGTTCCACTGTGCACTTATGTCTGTCTCCATCAAATCAGAAATTGTGCACGATCCCCTACTTGACAGATAACAGATATTCATCACCACCAAAGTGGCTGCGCGCGCTGTTGTCGCGCCGCCATCTTCTCCCCCCTCCCGGGAGGATTTAAGAAATATATCGACAACAATCAAATTGCCAACACATGAAAGGCTAGAGACCACGTACAGTCTGGAGGATTGGCATGCACTAGATGGGCCAAAAGGCCTGTTTCTATGCTTTATCTCTCTATGACTAATGCAGTCCAGTTGGGGAAATAATTTTTTTTTCCTTAGGAGGACACCAGTGTTACCTCCAGCTGTAATCCCAGAGCCAAATAGCTAATTGTATTTTGTTAGTGGGGCAACACTTGTGTTTTTGCTTCAGCAGGGTTGTCAGTTCAAAATACCTTCTGCAGACTTTGGCACTGAGGAAAAGTGCACTATGTGTCATTTGCTGGCACATTAGATAGAGTGGCTGACTGTACCATCAGGTTATGTCAAAGAATTAACACCAGAAAATGCTGGAAACACTCAGCAGGTCAGGCAGCATCTGTGGAGAGAGAACAACAGTTCAAGTTCCAGGTCTTCTTCAGAATCGGGAGTGAGAGATAATAGAGCTGTAACTGAGTATGGTGAAGGAAGGCAGAGATCTCCTAGCTTTTCTGGTACATATTTATTCCACACAATATCAGATGACCTGCTTGCTATAACACTGCAGTTTGTAGGATCTTACTGCATATCACAAATTTCAACAGGGACAGCACTTTCTAGGCCTAAAGTGCTTAGGCTGTATATTTATTTAGCAATATAGCTTGGAGTAGGCCCTTCCGGCCCTTTGGGCCACGCTGCCCCAACAACCCTGCAACTCCAATTAACCCTAACCTCATCACAGGACAATTTACAATGACCAATTAACTTATACCCGGTACGTATTTGGACTGTGGGAGGAAACTGGAGCACCCGGGGAAAACCCACACATTCCACGGGGAGGACATGCAGAGACTCCTCACAGAATGGCACCAGAATTGAAATTCGAATTCTGGTAGGCCCCAAACTTTAGTGGCATTGCGCTATCTGCCAACACACCATACACCTTCTTAACCCTTTTATTAACTTGCATGTCAACTTTGAGGGATCTGTGAAAGTGATACACTTTGGAAGATCGAACTTGAAGGCAGGGTACAGGGTTAATAGGCGACTGTTTCAGGCACCCATCACTCTGTGTAAGAAAAACTTGCCTTGCACATATACTCTGGGATCCCTGCACTTTGAGATTTTTATGAATGGCTTTGATGAGGACATGGAAGGGTGGATTAGTACATGTGCAGATGACACGAAGGATGGTTGTCTTATGGATAGCATATACGATTGTTGTAGGTTACAAAGGGACTTTGACAGGATGCAGAACTGGGCTAAGAAATGGCAGATGGAGTTCAAACCAGAAAAGTGTGAAGTGATACACTTTGGAAGATTGAACGTGAAGGCGGAATACAGGGTTAATAACAGGGTTCTTCATAGATCCCTCAAAGTTGCCGTGCAAGTTCATAAAAAGGTTAAGAAGGTGTATGGTATGTTGGCCTTCATTAGTAAGGGCATTGAGCCGTGAGGTAATATTGCAACTCCATAAAATTCTGGTCACCTCATTATAGGAAGGATGTGGAAGCTTTTGAGAGGGTGCACAGGAGATTTACCAAGATGCTGACTGGATTAGAGAGCATGTCTTATGAGAACAGTTTGAGCGAGCTAGGGCTTTTCTCTCTGGAGTGAAGGATGATGAGAAGCAACTTGATAGAGGAGTACAAGATGATAAAGGGCACAGGCAGAGTGGACCGCCGGTGCCTTTTTCCCAGGGGGGTAATGGCTAAGATGAGAGGACATGCTTTTAAGGTGATTGGAGGAAAGTATAGAGGGGATGTCAGAGGTAAGCTTTTTACACAGAGAGTTGAGGGGGGGGGTGGAACATGCTGCCAGGGCAGCAGTAAAAGCAGATACATTAAGGACATTTAAGAGATTCTTAGATAGGAAGATGGATGAAAGAAACATGGAGAGCTATGTGAGAGGGAAGGGTTAGATTGATCTTGGAGCAGATTAGAAGTTCGGCACAGCATTGAGGGCTTAAGGGCCTGTACGGTGCTATACGCTTCAATGTTTTACATTCATATATCTCCTTTAAGTGTACCCCCCTCATCTTAAATGCATGCCCTCTAGTACTTTAACATTTTGACCCTAGAAAAATAGACTCTGACTGTCTACCCCATCTTTGCCTCTCATAATTTTATAAACATCTATCAGGTTGCCCTTCAGCCTTCAATGCTCCAGAGAAAGCAACTCAAGTCAGTGCAACCTGTATCAGAAAGGAAAGTATGGGTAGCTTGTTTCATAAGCACAAGGAGACGGAAGATCTGTTGTAACCTGGCTCACTTGAGTATGGTGCCAATAAATAAATAACTTTAATTGCTGTAAATTTATGATCCACTATCACGCTCACTGTGGTGTTTGTGCTCTCTCAGTCAGAGAGTCAACTTTCTGTAGATTAAATAGTGCAGTGTTGATTCATAAATGCACCCAAACTGATTGAACCCCATCCTCTCCAACTTGTATCACTCAACATCCCATCTATAATTTATAATGAGCTGGAAGCAGCTAGTTTAGAATGGCTGTACTACAAGGTATATCACCACAACACAACGAGCCAAATATTGGTTAAACATTGCACGTGGCCATGGATACCGGAGAAAAAAAATGTCCACTTGATGTGGACATTGCCCCACAGATTATCTGCTGATGAACAGCCCAGTGATGAAGTATTTTATGGATGTGTGAATCAGTGTGTGTGTGTTGCCTTTCTTCTCGAAATCTACCAGCTATGATTATGAACAAAGAGTATTTCACCAGTTATTTACAAGCTGCTGTTGTGGGTGTTTGATTGATGCATTAAAACACTTTTATCAATGATGATGGGTGTTCCCCTAGACCCTGCCTTTTTGCCCCACCAAGCGAAAATATTTTAACAGCTCTGTGAATGCAGTCATCAACTAAGTGCTCTAGGCCATGCTTTTACGTTCAAACGAAATACTTCAGTTAATTTAATACACAAACTTATTAATGTTCAACCACTAGTAAACACAATTGTTTGCTCAACTTTCAATGCTAAAATGTATAACTCATCCCCTGAAGCTAGATTCTGGATATCTGAAATATAATGCTCAGAGATTGAAACGGAATTATTGTTTCAGATGCTGTTAACTTAAAATTCAAAGTTCAAAGTAAATTTATTATGCAAATATGTACTGTATATGTCACCATACACTATCTTGAGATTATTTTTCTAGCAGGCATTTACAGGAAAACAGAAACACAATATAATTTTATGAAAAAAACAAAACATATACAGACAACAACTGCCACACAACCATAGACAAACTCTGCAAATAAAAGTAATACTGAGATCATGAGTTGAAACAAGTCCTTGAATGTGACTCTGTAGGTCATAGAACCAGATCAGGGTGGAGGTGAATGAATTTATCCATGCTGGTTCAGGAACCTGATGATTGTAGAGTGCTAAAATAATAACATTGCTACAATTGCTGATGTTTAGGACAGCAATGAAGGTACTCCATCTCTGACAGTGTTCCTTCATTGTGTCAGTAGCTCAGTTTTGATTCCAGCCAACATAGTTCTCCAGGTCACTGAGGCACACAAGCCTCCAAACCACGATGAGGTTGTGGTCCTCTTGGAGGTCTAGAGCCAGTAAAGTTGCCTCAATGCCCATAAATAGAGACAGACTTTGCGACATCTCTAGGTCTGCCCATGGCAAGGATGGGCCATGTCTGTTTGTGATCTTGCCCAGTCCCTGGCAAACTTGGCATTGTGCCTGTCGATGGGCTGTCCTGGCGAGTTGGCGGATGACCATGAGGACAATCCGATGGAGTCCTTTGGGCCTACAGTCACAGCCACAATGTGGGAGACACAGCACCTGAGTTAGTCCACAGCAAGCTCCCTCAGTCACTGCAGCTGGTCAAGTTGCTTCACAAGCCCAGAGACCTGGGTTGAATCCTGACCTCAGGTGCTGTCTGTGTGGCGTTTGCATGTTCTCTCTGAGACTGTGTAGGTTTCCCTTGGATGTTCCGGTTTCCTCCCTCATCCCAAAGATGTGCGGTTCAGTGGCTTAATTGGCTGCTGTGAATTGCCCCCTGGTGTGAACTTGAGGGGTAGAATCTGGGGAAATTGATGGGAATGTGGGGAGAATGAGATTATCGTAAGTGGGTGGTTGATGGTCAGCAGAGACTTGCTAGGCCGAGGGCCTGTTTCCAGGTGGTATGACTCTATGGCAATGGGCCATTAACTAGACAACCCTTTTTTGCTGATATTGGTTGGGGAATAAGGAATGGCTACAACACCAGGGAGAACTCCCCATCACTCCTTCAAGGCCGTCCATGAACCTGGGAGAACAGGCAGGAGTGAGTTTAAGGTCTCTCTTGAAAGCAAGCAGCTACCAGTCAGCTCCAGCTCAGTACCACACAGGGCTGTCATCCTATGCTGTGCTCGATCTCTGCGGAAGCAGCTCAACCCCAAAAGCCACACCTACGTTCACGGGAACTAGTACTACTTCTCGCCATGCCTATCTAATCTCCATCAGGCAACTCCCACTTAAGAAGGGGAAATCAGTTGTCCACATGACCACCTGAAGTTGTTCCAGCAGGGTTAGTGAGGCCTGCATCAGTGGGAGAAATCTTTCCTGGCAAAAGACCCCCTCATACAGTTTCATCATAAGGAAATAGGTCCTTCGGCCCACTGAGTTCATGCTGATCTTGAACCACCCCTTCACACCAGTCCTACAATGATTCCACTTTATTCTCCCCACATTACTTGAAAGAGTGCAGAGAAAATTTACAAAGATGTTGCCAAGACTTGAGGACCTGAGTTATAGGGAAAGTTTGAATAGGTTAGGTCTTTATTTCCCGGAGCGTAAGAGAATGAGGGGAGAGCTTACTGAGGTAAACAAAATTTATCAAGGGTATAGATAGGGTAAATGCAAATGGGCTTTCTCCCCTCGGGTTGAGTGAGACTAGAACTAGAGGTCATGGGTTAAGGGTGAAAGGTGAAATATTTAAGGGGAATCTGAGGGTGAACTTCTTCACTCAGAGGGTGGTGCAAGGATGGAACGAGCTGCCAGCGGAAGTGGTGGATGTGGGTTCAGTTGCAACATTTAAGAGAAGTTTGGATAGGTACATGGATGGGAGGGCTTGGTAGGCCATGGTCTAGGTTCAGGTATTTGAGCCTAGGCAGCAAACCGGTCTGGCACATACTAGATGGGATGAAGGGCCTGCTTCGGATCTCAAGTTCTCTATAAATCTATGACTCTATTCACATCAGCTCACCCCTCCCACCCCACCAAGATTCTGCACACTCTCTGCACACTAGATAAAATTTACAGTGGACAATCAACCCAGCAAACTGCAGATATCTGCGCTAGTCCAGTTTTACGTAGCTTGTGTCCACCAATGCAGTCATTTACAACAAGCACAAAGCTAGTAGGGGGGTAGGTGAAACCAGGTGAGGTGGAAGGTGGAAGGCGGATGGGTGGGATAGGGGGAAGGATGTGAGAAGCCCTCACCCACTCACTCACATTCCCCCTCACCTGGTCTCACCTATCACCTGCCAGCATGTACTCCTTCCCTACTCTTCACCTTCTCATCATGCCTTCCTTTCCAGTCCTGGTGATGGGTCTCAGCCCAAAAAGTCAAGTGTTAATTCCCCTCCATAGCTGCTGCCTGACCTACTGAGTTCCTCCAGCATTTTGTGTGACTTTACAACTTCCTGCTTTTAAGTTAGAGGATTACGCTGATAAGAGACATGAAACACAGGAGAAGGCTCGAGTGAATGTCAGAAATAACTAGTTGGACCAAAAGGCCTGCGCCTGTGACCTACACTCATAGGACAGGGATGCAGCTCACAGTTTCTTTACATGCTTCAGACAGCATGTCTTATGTTTATTTAATTATTTTGATATTACAGGTGCATGGCTGGCTGCACAGTGGCTTGATGGCCTCCCCAATATTAGTCAGAGCCTCATAACATCCCCACCCTCTTTTTCATCTATTCACTTCACACAAGCAAATGTGGGCTTTGTCTCCTCTGAAGGGTCAATAATCTTGATAAGGGCCTGCTGACAAAATAGATTCCTGGTCACCTTGGAAACCAAGGCACTCCCAGTATGACCACAGCTCTGTTCCAGAGTGGCTTGTTTACCTTAAAAGGAGTTAATGCAGAGATCCAGGTTGCTAACAGATAAGGAAGGAATATAGTTGCTGGAGGAGAGTAATTTATAATGTTTGAGCAGGGTAGGGCACACTCCTCACAGCCCAAACATTGCTGAAACGGTAAACATGGCGAGTGTTGTTCCATTTTGAGAACACCAAGAGAGTTGTGTAGCCGGTTAAGCCAGTGGCTCCATATTTACAAACGCTCAACCCTACACTCTCCCCACTGCAGTACTACAGCTGGCCGTCTACTTGGATCAGTGGGCTATGAGAGCTGACAGTGTCGAGGGATCAGCGGGGTATTAGAGATGACAGTGTCGAGGGATCAGCGGGGTATTAGAGATGACAGTGTCGAGGGATCAGCGGGGTATTAGCGGTGACAGTGTCGAGGGATCAGCGGGGTATTAGCGGTGACAGTGTCGAGGGATCAGCGGGCTATTAGAGATGACAGTATCGAGGGATCAGCGGGGTATTAGAGGTGACAGTGTCGAGGGATCAGCAGGGTATTAGAGGTGACAGTCTCGAGGGATCAGCAGGGTATTAGCGGTGACAGTGTCGAGGGATCAGCGGGGTATTAGCGGTGACAGTGTCGAGGGATCAGCGGGGTATTAGAGATGACAGTGTCGAGGGATCAGCGGGGTATTAGAGGTGACAGTGTCGAGGGATCAGCGGGGTATTAGAGATGACAGTGTCGAGGGATCAGCGGGGTATTAGCGGTGACAGTGTCGAGGGATCAGCGGGGTATTAGCGGTGACAGTGTCGAGGGATCAGCGGGCTATTAGAGATGACAGTATCGAGGGATCAGCGGGGTATTAGAGGTGACAGTGTCGAGGGATCAGCAGGGTATTAGAGGTGACAGTCTCGAGGGATCAGCAGGGTATTAGCGGTGACAGTGTCGAGGGATCAGCGGGGTATTAGCGGTGACAGTGTCGAGGGATCAGCGGGGTATTAGAGATGACAGTGTCGAGGGATCAGCGGGGTATTAGAGGTGACAGTGTCGAGGGATCAGCGGGGTATTAGAGGTGACAGTGTCGAGAGATCAGCGGGATATTAGAGATGACAGTGTCGAGGGATCAGCGGGGTATTAGAGATGACAGTGTCGAGGGAGCAGGGGGCTCTGAGAGCTGACATTGTCGAGGGATCGGTGGTATTTTAGAGTGATTGTTGGGACTGTGGACATATTTGTAATTTGATAATAAATTTACTGTGAACTTTGAACTTTAAATTGTGCTGCAAAAGCCCTTCAGCAAGGATTTCACCCCAACCCCCCACTAAAACTTTCAGCTATTTCAAAAACATGTCCCTGTGGAGATACATCAACATCATCTATTATCCTGACCTATCTACATTACAAGAACAAAGGAAGAGAATTTGACTCTAGCATTGGTAGTGATAAATCATGGTTGCAAGGGATTTGACCATATCCTGCTCTGGAGTTTGTTAGGTGTGTTCAGGAATGTTTCCTGACACAATATGCAGATAAGCCAACAAGAAGAGAGGCTGTACTTGATGTGGTATTGAGAAATGAATGTGGTCAGTGGGAGAGCATTTTGGAGATAATGATCACAACTCTATCTCCTTTACCATAACACTGGAGAGGGATAGGAACAGACAAGTCAGGGAAATGTTTAACTGGAGTAAGAGGAAATATGAGGCTATCAGGCAGGAACTTGGAAGCATAAATTGGAAACCCATTTTCTCAGGGAAACGTGTGGAAGAAGTGTGACAAATGTTCAGGGGATATTTGCATGGGGTTTTGCGTCGGTACGTTCGAATGAGACAGGGAAAAGATGGTAGGGTACAGGAACCGTGGTGTACAAAGGCTGTTGTAAATCTAGTCAAGAAGAAAAGAAGAGCTTACAAAAGGTTCAAAAAAACTAGGTAATGATAGAGATCTAGAAGATTATAAGGTTAGCAGGAAGGAGCTTAAGAATGAAATTAGGAGAGCCAGAAGGGGCCATGAGAAGGCCTTGGTGG
This sequence comes from Mobula hypostoma, assembly GCF_963921235.1. Lineage (NCBI taxonomy): Eukaryota > Metazoa > Chordata > Chondrichthyes > Myliobatiformes > Myliobatidae > Mobula > Mobula hypostoma. Next base: position 15,437,747 of record NC_086128.1, on the reverse strand, counting down.
ACAGGATTAAGGAAAACCCCAAGGCATTCTACAAGTATGTGAAGAGCAAGAGGGTAAGACGTGAGAGAATAGGACCAGTCAAATGTGACAGTGGAAAAGTGTGTATGGAACCAGAGGAGATAGCAGAGGTACTTAATGAATACTTTGCTTCAGTATTCACTATGGAAAAGGATCTTGGTGATTGTAGGGATGACTTGCAGTGGACTGAAAAGTTTGAGCATGTAGATATTAATAAAGAGGGTGTGCTGGAGCTTTAGGAAAGCATCAAGTTGCATAAGTCACTGGGACCGGACAGGATGTACCCCAGGCTACTGTGGGAAGTGAGGGAGGAGATTTCTGAGCCTCTGGCGATGATCTTTGCATTATCAATGAGGACAGGAAAAGTTCCAGAGGATTGGATGGTTGCAGATGTTGTTCTCTTATTCAAGAAAGTGAGTAGAGATAGTCCAGGAAATTACAAACCAGTGATTCTTACTTCAGTGGTTGGTAAGTTGATGGAGAAGATCCTGAGAGGCAGGATTTATGAACATTTGAAGAGGCATAATATGATTAGGAATAACCAGCATGGCTTTGTCAAAGGCAGGTCGTGCCTTACGAGCCTGATTGAATTTTTTGAGAATGTGACGAAACACATTGATGAAGGTAGAGCAGTAGATATAGTGCATATGGATTTCAGCAAGGCATTTCATAAGGTACCCCTTGCAAGGCTTATTGAGAAAGTAAGGAAGCATGGGATCCAAGGGGACATTGCTTTGTGGATCCAGAACTGGCTTGCCCACAGAAGGCAAAGCGTGGTTGTAGATGGGTCATATTCTGCATGGAGGCCGGTGACCAATGATGTGCCTCAGGGATCTGTTCTGGGACCCTTACTCTTTGTGATTTTTATAAATGACCTGGATGAGGAAGTGGAGGGATGGGTTAGTAAATTTGCTGATGACACAAAGGTTGGGGGTGTTGTGGATAGCGTGGAGGGCTGTCAGAAGTTACAGCGGGGCATTGATAGGATGCAAAACTGGGCTGAGAAGTGGCAGATGGAGTTCAACCCAGATAACTGTGAGGTGGTTCATTTTGGTAGGTCAAATATGATGGCAGAATATAGCATTAATGGTAAGACTCTTGGCAGTTTGGAGGATCAGAGGGATTTTGGGGTTCGAGTCCATAGGACACCCAAAGCTGCTGCACAGGTTGACTCTGTGGTTAAGAAAGCATACGGTACATTAGCCTTCATCAATCGTGGGATTGAGTGTAAGAGCCAAGAGGTAATGTTGCAGCTATACAGGACCCTGGTCAGACCCCATTTGGAGTACTATGATCAATTCTGGTTGCCTCACTACAGGAAGGATGTGGAAACCATAGAAAGGGTGCAGAGGAGATTTACGAGGATGTTGCCTGGATTGGGGAGCATCCCTTATGAGAATAGGTTGAGTGAACTCAACCTTTCCTCCTTGGAGCGACGGAGGCTGAGAGGTGACCTGATAGAGGTGTACAAGATGATGAGAGGCGTTGATCATGTAGATAGTCAGAGGCTTTTTCCCAGGGCTGAAATAGCTAACACGTGAGGGCATAGTTTTAAGGTGCTTGGAAGTAGGTACAGAGGAGATGTCAGGGGTAAGTTTTTTACACAGAGAGTGGTGAGTGCGTGGAATGGGCTGCCGGCGACGGTGGTGGAGGCGGATACGATAGGGTCTTTTAAGCGACTCCTGGATGGCTACATGGAGCTTAGAAGAATAGAGGGCTATGGGTAAAGCCTAGGTAATTTCTAAAGTAAGGACATGTTCAGCACAGCTTTGCGGGCCAAAGGGCCTATATTGTGCTGTAGGTTTTCTATGTTTCTATGTTTATAAGATCTTCTTGAATACTTTTGATCCTCTTCTGAAAGTTTTGCTGCTGTTTTGTTTCGTTCCTTTTGTTTTTCTGCTGACCATTGTGGACATGCAAAGCTATGTTGGCGCCAGAATGTGTGGTGCCACTTGCGGGCTGCACCCAGCGCATCCTTACGTTGCTTACGGTTGATAACGGGAACAATTTCACTGTTCGTTTTGATGTACATCTGAATATGGATTCTTACGATGATCCCATCCATCCATTTGTGGATATGCTTTAGGGCATAGTCTATCACTGTCGGATTCAAGATGTCTGTGTGGAAGATGGTGAATACGTCGTTCATAGTATTTCACCATTTCCTCAACCTGTGAGACGAGGATGCCTGCCGTATCCGCAAGGTGTTTACTGCTTAGTTTATGTTCTTATCTTTGCCCATGGTCTCAGTACAACCATTTGTGGTTGATGTGTGGGCAAGGGGCACCAGCTGGTGATCTTATCTAGCCCCAGGTTGAAGATGACACACACTTTCATGTGCTTGCCTTGACAGGAGGATGTTTGGGACATCCCCTGGCAGATCCTTTTGGTCTGTTTGCAGAGGGTTTTGGGGCAATCCAAAGGCATGCTGGATGAACCACACAGAGAGCTCTTGGTGTAAAAGGTCTTTATTCAGTACAAACAAACATTGAGAAGGAAACCTGATGAAAGTCTGTCCTGGGAGGAACTTGGTCTCATCACCCTAAGCTTAAAATATATTGAGCTTTTATACTCTTAAGAGCAAAGATGACAGCAAATGTAATTTCAATAGTTACTATTGCACCATTTACTTCAATACTGGTAAATTGGTGCCACTGGGGTACATGTTTACAATTGGAGAATGCTGCAACTGACAAGACACCTCTGAATGTTTAAACACCTTTACTGGGGCAAAGTAATTCACATGGGTGGTCTAAAAGCTTCTGAGGACAGAAACCGCAGACGTTCAAAATTAGAGTGATGGGGGCTGATTCTCTGAGGACACAAATGCTCCTAATTATCAATCAATGGAACAAATATGCCCAGGAATTAGCCTTGTGAACTTCTTCTGGACCAGCTTCAAACTTAACCAAAGTGCAATCACATCACACCTGCCTCCCTGGCAGTGAAAAAGGGACCTTTTTCTCGGTCGGACGACACACTGAGCGCAGTGAGTGACCACACCAGCTTCCTGTGGATTTGAACTGCTGGATTCAAGATGGAGTAGAGAGCATAAATCATGGTCAACATTCCACCTCCCGCATTACCAGTGTTCGAGGAAAAGTACTCGTGGCAGACAGTACTGATCAGTTAGATCAGTGTCTAACTTACTGAACAGGCAACTGAAGTTCTCATTCAATCTGCAAATTTTCACTCCATATCAATTGATCCTGATGCATGCTTGCCTTTGATTTACAAATCCATTCCTCACTATCATGAAATAGCTCTGGATGATAAGAGAATCAAGGGATATTGGAATCAGAACTGGTTTATTGTTATCGCATGTACCGAGATACAGTGAAAAACTTCTTTTGAATACTCTATACAATTTCAGTCGTTACTCAGTGCATTGAGGTAGAACATGGTAAAGGAATAACAGTGCAGAATCGTAAACACAAGAGATTCTGCAGAAGGTGGAAATCTAGAGCAACACAGCTAAGATGCAGGAGGAGCTCAGCAAGTCAGGCTGCATCTATGGAAAGGAACAAACAATCAACGTTTCGGGCCGAGACAGAACAGTGTAGAATAAAGTGTAACAACTTCAGAGAAAGTGAAGTGCAGGTAAACAATAAGGTGCAAAATCATAATTAGGTAAATTGTGAGGTCAAGATTTCATCTTATTGCACTAGGGAACCATTGAATAGTCTTATAACAATGGGGTAGAAGCTGTCCTTGAGTCTGGTGGTATGTGCTTTCAGGCTTTAGTATCTTCTGCCAATGGGACCGGGGAGAAGAGAGAATGCCTGCGGTGGGTGGGGTCTTTGTTTATGCTGGCAACTTTACTGGGGCAGCGAGAAGTACAGAGTCCATGGAGGGGAGGTTGGTTTCCATGATGTGTTGAGCTGTGTAGTTTCTTGTAGTCACGGGCAGAGCAGTGCTCGGAGAGTCAAGGTGCTGTTCTTTGAGTGAGTTATTCAGCTGCGGGTGCATCGCCTGAGAATGGCTGCACCTGATAGCTCATTGAATAGACCATGCTGGATAAGTTCTGTTCTGTCCTCAATATAAAACATCTCCTACTGCCAACCTGTCTAGCTTGGGAAAACCCTGAACTGTTTGGAGTTAGAACTCAGCACACCAGCAGGCTTGGAGACACGAGGGATTGCAGGTGCTGGACATTCAAGATGCTGGAGGAACTCAGCACGTCAGGAAGCATCTGTGGAGGGGAATGCACAGTCAATGTTTTGATTAGTCCAGATTAAGGGCTGAGACCCAAAACATTGACTGTCCATTCCCCTCCAAAGTTTCAAGTCCAAAGTTAATTTATTATTAAAGTGCACAAAGTGCATTGAGAATCATTTTCTTGCAGACATTTACAAGGAAAAAAAACAAATACAATAGAATTTTATGAAAAACTATACATAAGTGAACAAAGCTGACAAACAATCTGGAGACACTACCTGACCCACTGAGTCTTTCTTATTGGTCCTCATGGACTTGTTGGTTGGTTGTCCATTGGGAAAGCTGCCAAAAATTTAAATTAATCCATAGAGTAAATAAATGGGACTTGGGTGAATCAGGCACATCAACATTGAGGGCATCCACATTTCATTTTCAAATATATTATTATACACAGGAAATATAATCACTACTTGTTCTTCTCTACCATCATTGCACTTTCAGCCCAATGCCTTCTCTTACAATGTGTTAACGTCACTCATGTTTCTTCTTTCAACAACGTACCCATGAAGTATTTGAGAGGCTTTTACATGGGACCCAGCCCTCAGTGTCTGGTGTCAGCAGGAGCCTAGACAGTGGACCTTCCCCACAGAGCCTTTGTTTTGGTAGCACCGAGTTTCAGTGCGTCCCTCAGCACATCCTCCTGCAGCCTGGAGAATGCCAGTTGGCAGCATCCCTCTATGGACATCTCATTGTGTTGGAAGACAGATTTTGGGCAGACCAAAGTGTGTCTTTCACTGAGTTGATGACCTTTCAACAGCACTTGTCTGTCTCAGTGTGTGTCCCTGGGAACAGCCCGTAGATCAGAGATCGCCAATCTCTCTTATGCAGCTGCTGAGGACAAACCTCAGTAAGGACCATACCATCAGTTTCCAGGCCTCCTTGTTGTCCTCAGCTCTGATCTCTAATTGTACCACCCCTGTACTTGCTGACCAACACTTTGGTGTAACTGTGCTTTTTTTGTGTGTTCTCTTTCCACCAAAAGCCTAATCCAATGACACCATATGGGAGACCTTGGTAGCTGTTTAATTTTGCTCTGACATAATTTGCAGATAGCAGTACATATATTTTGCCCACTCAGAGTGCACAGTACGTTCATGTATTTGCATAAAGTCAACATGATTGAAGCCCAGGCTTTACCAGCCAAGACCCCAAGCTCTGGTAAAACCCAACTTGATGCTGAAGTTTTTAATTTCCTGCCCTGATACAGCCTTCTTTAGGTCAACATCAAATTACTGTCTAGAAGTGCTTTGAGGCTGTTACCTTTTCTTTAACAAGCTACATATAAGCTGTTCTTGTCTGCTCTCAGCTTTACTACATCATTACACATTATTCACTATTTTTAAAAAAGTCTTCCCTTGGGTCACTGTCAAAACCAACTGAAATGACAATTAACTCTGGAAGGCATTATAACTGTTTAATTTTAATCTGGCATACGATGTCATTAGCTGTGCAAATGATTGCTTCACAAAATGCAGAAGGCTGGAGAATTAGCAATAAGGAGCAGGGACCTAATATTGTGACCTGAGTTGGTTTGCAACATTGCTTTCTTTTTCTTGGGTCTGATATCAACCTATGGGACAACACCAGCTCTGGGAAATCAGTTACGCATTCATCAGGTTTAATCATACGGCAGGAGTGGCAAAAATGTAGCAGATAGGGAAATTCTTTCTGAATGAGGTTACTCCACCGCCTGTGTTTTTCTTTACTGGGGCCTGCTCTTAATCTTATTTGTTCCATCACTGTGTGAAGCAAATTAATTAATTTGGTCAAATAATACATAGATAAACCAGTACAGTATAGCACAGGAACAGGCCTTTGGGCCCACAATGTCTGTGGTAAACATGCTGCCAGATTAAACTAATCCCTTCTGCCCGCATAAGATCCATATCCCTTCCTTCCCTGCACATTTATGTGTGCACCTAACAGCCTCTTAAACACCTCTGTTGTATTTGCTTCCACCACCATTCCTGTTAGCTCGTTCCAGGCACTCATCTCCTTTAAACTTCTTCCCCTCCCCTTAAAAACATGTATTCTAGCATTTGACAATTCTGTCTCTGCCTGTCTGCCCTATCTTTGCCTCTCAAAATTTTATAAACTTCTATGAGATCTCCCCTCAGCTTTTGGCACTACAGAGAAAACAATCCAACCTCTCCTGAGGGTCATATCTTGTAATCTAGACAACATCCCAGTGAACCTGTTCTGCACCCTCTCCAAAGCCTCTACATCCTTCCAATAGTGGAGTGACTAGAACAGTACAGCCCTTGTCCTTTTGGGCAGTCCCTCCAGTGCTCACCAGTTCAGCCAGCCTTCAAGCATGTTAATGGGTATGCCTGCACACTCTCCTGGATCATGGACGGTCACGTGTTCAGAGCTAACTCAGAGGGTGGGTCCCAGGGTTCCAGGTGATGATCATTGCATGACCAGCATCTCCTCCAATTGCCATAAGAACATAACGATTATGAGACAAGAGAAGGCCATTTGGGCCATCATGCCTGCTCTGCCATTGTGTCAGATCAGATCAGGTCCTGTCTTCTTTCCTGCCTGTTCCCTATATTTTCTTTACTTCACTGTAGGGCAAAAGTCTGTGCATCTCGTTGTCACAGTTTTGGAAAGATTCAGTGCCTCCACCTTCACAGCCCGATGGGACAGAAAATTCCAACGATTCACCAGCCTCCAAGAGAAGAAATTCCTCCTCATCTCTGCCTTAAAAGAACAAAACCCTTCCTTTGAAACTTTGCCCCTTGACTTTAGGTACACTGCATTCACACTCTCAATCCTCTTTAGAAGTTTAAAAAAAAGTGCAGATGCTGTATACACGAAATAAAAACAAAGAATGCTAGTAACACTCAGCAGGTCAGGCAGCATCTAGGAAGAGAGAACCAGAGTTAAGTTTTCAGGTCGTTAACTGAATGAGCCACATAGAGACCACGCTGTGGATGTGACAGGCCTTTATTCAGCACAAGGAGACATTCAGGAGGAGAATTGGTGGACAAACCTCCTGGGAGAATCTCTTGAAAGAATTTCTCCATTAAGGTTTTATGCTCCTTAAGCACAAAGATATCAGTGGATGATTAAATAGTTTTAATAGCCAGAATTACATAGTTTACTTCAACATTTTGAGTGTGGTTCCTCAGAATTACATACTCACAGTGGGACCACACCTTAAATGACATGACATCTCTGAATATTCAAACACATTTGTCAGAAATCTGGACACACAAAACAGCCCTTTTAAATATTATATTGAGAGATAACTCTCTGAATACTCAAACAGCCCAAATATTGATTGACAGAATAAATATGCCCATGATTATGTGGTGCATGTCAAGATAGCTGTCCTAGACCCCTTCTTGACATCATCTCAAATGTTTCAATGTAGTTGGATTAACATAGACACTTAGCTGCTGTTTCTGCGTGCGATTTACCATGGTACAAAACTGAGGATGTCCCACTCCTTGAAATTACATTTGAAAAGTTTGAAGAGAGGTTCTTGTTTGCTTTACCTCCAGAACTTCAGACTGAAGTTTCTTACCAACTTCTAACAGACCTTCTGTTGGAAATGGGAAAAGTTAGCAAAAGGCACGTTTTACCTTGTCATGGCTGCCAGGGACCAAGGGAACCTCTGCAGGAGAGTGGAGATGGAGGGAAAATGGATGACACAGTTTCATGCTGGAGGAGACAAGAGTGTGAAGACTGGTAGTGGTAGCCCCATCTAGCAGGTAAAGGGGAAGTAAATCAGAGAGAAACAAGAAGACATCCATTTCAAGCCCAGAGACCCACATGAACTTGACCACGCTTCCTCCTGCCCCTACCTTCCTGACCAGAAGAGAAAGATCTCAGCTGAGAGACAGCTACACAGCCACAAGTGCATTCTTTCCAATAAAGTATTGCACCTCAGATATGTTTGATCCGAACCATAAGACCATAGGATATAGGAGCAGAATTAGGCCATTCGGTCCATTGAGTCAACTCCATTATTCAATCATGGCTGATATTTTTTCTTCAACCCCATTCTCCCACCTTCTCTCTGTAACCCTTAACCCCCTTACCAAGTATGAGCCTACACCAATGACTTGCCCTCCATAGCCCTTTGTGGTAACAAATTTTACCAATTCACTACACCGTTAAAAAAAAATTCTTTCTTATCTTAATTCTAAATGGACATCCCTTTATTCTGAGGCTGTACCCTTGGCTCCTAGACTCTCTTACTAATGGTGGCATCCTGCCCATGTCCGCTTTACCCAGGCAGTTCAGTGTTTGGTAGGTTCAATGAGATCCCCCTCCAGCGAGCACAGGCATGTCAAACTCTCCTCACAGATTAAGACTTTCTTTCCTAGGGTCATTCTGGTGAACCTCCTCTGGACCCTCTCCAGGGCTGGCATGTGGCTAACACATAACCTGCAAGGATCTGTCTGCGATTGTGTCCTGACAGACTACTGGAAACATCAAGGCAAGTTAGAGTTTACAAGGTTTCTTTGAAGTGTGATTGTTGTTGTAATTCAAGATTCAAGATTATTTAACATCATTTCCAGTACACAAGTGTAAAGGAAACAGAATAATTGTTGTGTCAGATCCAAGGCAACATAAAAAGAAAACATAAGATAAATTACACAATAAAATAAACAGTAAGTACAAATAAATAAGATTGATTATATGTCCATAAAATGATGCTAGGCAAAGGAGTGTCTGTACATAAAATGACTCTGACAGGAAATGATGAGTGGAGGCGATGGGTGTGGTGATCAGCCTTACTGCTTGGGGATACTAACTGTTTCTGAGCCTGGTGGTCCTGGCGTCGAAGCTTCATAGCCTTCTCCCAGATGGGAGTGGGACAAACAGTCCATGAGCAGGGTGGGTGGGATCCTTCATGATATTGCTGGCCTTTTTCCAGCACCTTTCTGTATATCTATCCTTGATAGTGCCAGTGATGTGTTGGGCAGTTTTGACTACACGTTGTAGAGCCTTAACCATTGACCATTGACCATTGCCGCTCTGGGAAAAAGGCACTGGATGTCCACTCAGTCTATGCCTTATCATCTTATATCTTATAGAGCTCTATCCTCTGCTTGTGCATCAACTCAGTGTTTGGAAAGAGCAATTCCCACACTCACTTAGTGCTTCTTACAGCAAATTAAATCCACATATCTTGGATAAGCACCTTACTGAGCAGCGTACGTATTATAGTAAAATTTGACTTTACAGTGAAGGGCTGATGAGCCTAACCTCAGTACAGAATGCCTTCATGTATTACTGTAGTATTGAAGTGATATGCCAGTCTGTGCTCTTGATTTACCTCATTGACCTTGCACTTTATTGCCTACCTGCACTACACTTTTTACGTCACTGCATTGTAACCTTATTCTGCATTGTTTTCCTTTTACTCCCTTGATGTACATGTGAACAGAATGATCAGTCTGGATGGCACACAGACAGAAGCTCTTAAGACCATAGGGCAATGACACATAGCAGCAGATTTAGGACATTTGAGTCTGCTCTGTCCTTCAATCGTGCTTGATTGATTTTCCCACTCTGCCCCATTCTCCTGCCTTCTCCCCATAACCTTTGACACTCTTACTAATCAAGAACCTATCAACCTTCACTTTAAATATACCCAATGACTTGGCCTCCACAGCAGTCTGTGGCAATGAATTCCACAGATTCCCCACCCCTGGATAAAGAAATTCCTCCTCATCTCTGTTCTGAAGGGGCATCTTTCTATTCTGAGGCTGTGCCCTCTGGTCCTAGACTCTCCTAATATTGGTAACATCCTCTACGTCCACTCTATCTAAGCCTTTCAATATTTGGTAGGTTTCAATGAGATCACCCCCTCATTCTTCTATACCCCAGTGAGTAGAGGCCCAGAGCCATCAAACATTCCTCATACATTAACCCTTTCATTCCTGGGATCACTCTCATGAAGCTCTTCTGGAGGCCCTGCCTCGAAACACAAGGGCTAAGGGCGTCAAAGGTTACAGGGTGAAGGCAGGAGAATCAGAGTGAGAGGGAAAATAAATCAGCCATGATTGAATTGAGGAGCAGACTCAATAGGTTGAATGGCCTAATCCTGCTCCCATGTCTTATAGTCTTATGGTCTAAGGTCTTCCAGAGATGAATAGTTCCAGGTCATCCACATTAGGAAACAATGCATGCTTGAAGCCAAGCCCAAAAGAATCATTCTTTTGAAACTGGGCTTTCATTTAATAACTGCAATGTGTATGAGAGAGTGTTTCGTAATAAATGAAATGATTGAAAGCAGGTCAACAGGCCTATTGTTTCTTTGCAGAATTGAAAGGAACAGACTTGAAGTAATACTCTGCCATGTATGCATTGGCAAGCACTGTTTATTTCTGTTTGCAAACTATTTGAATTTAGATTAACCATTGATGATCCTGTTAAAAATTAACAGCTTAGTCTGCACACTAATGTACTTTTCATTTTACATCCAGATAAGGTTTACTTGCCTCATTGTAGGGTCAGAAATAGACTGCTGATGAGCTAAAGAGCCCTTGGTTTCATGGTGGATGAATGAGGAGTGGAAGGTGTTTTATCTTTATCTCATAAAATAAATCTCATTGTAAAATTACAGCATGCACATTGGTCAGGAGGAGTTGATATGCTGCTAATCACTGAATTACAATGGGCCGGCTGAGTTCCAGGCTTTGATTGGAAGTACTGGGCTATGCTGGAGTTGGAGGAGATGAGATTGATAGGAAAGTGCTGCTCCATTGTCATCCTGCTAACGTTTGAGAGAGTGTGGCTTTCAATGAACCAGAAGCAACTGGTCGTGAACCATGTCTAACAGAAAGAGAAGTGAAATCTTCATATTGATGCCTCTGACAGATCTCCTGTCTGGTCCACTTTCCCCATTTTTCTCTGTATCTCTGATTGGCAATTGGGGGTGAAAAATAAAATGATCCTCTTTGCATCAGTGCACAGCGGAGACTGCTGAGTCCATCTTCTGTTACTCGGTTAATAAAGGAAGATATGGATTTCTATAACCCCTTAAATTGGTAAATTGGTTTATTATTCTCACATGTACTTCAGTGAAAAACTTAATTTTGCATGCTGTCCATACAGATCTTTTCATTACATGGTGCATTGAGATAGCACAAGGGAAATCCATATGAGAGTGTTACAGTTGGAGAGAATGTGCAGTGCAGACAGACAATAAGGTGCAAGGCCAGAACAAGGTAGGTTGTGCAGTCAAGGGTCCATCTTATCATGCTGTTCCTCCTCCTTGATGGTAGAAATGAGAAGAGAGCATGTTCTGGGTAATGGATGCCACATTTTTGAGGCATCATCTTTTGAAGCTGTCCCGGATCTCTCCTCATCTCTGTTCTAAAAGGACATCCTTCTATTCTGCGGCTCTGCCCTCTGGTCCTAGACACCCCCACTAATGGAAGTATCCTCTCCCTGTCCACTCTATCTAGGCTTTTCAATATTCCGTAGTTCCAATAAGATTTCCCCCCTCTTCCTTCTGAACTTCAGTGCATACGGGCTCAAAGCTATTAAATGCTCCTCATTCATTAACCCTTTAATTACTGAGATCGTTCTCATAAACCTCGTCTGGACCCTCTCCAATGTCAGCACATCCTTTCTTTGATATAAGACCATAAGATACAGGAGCAGAGGTAGGCCATTCGGCCCATCGAGACTGCTCCGCCACTCAATCATGGGTTGATCCAACTCTTCCAGTCATCCCCACTCCCCTGCTTTTACCCCATACCCTTTGGTGCCCTGGCTAATCAAGAACCTACCTAGCTCTGCCTTAAGTACACCCAATGACTTGGTCTCCACAGCCGCTCGTGGCAACTGGGGTCCAAAACTCCTCACAATACTCCAAATATGGTCTGACCAATGCCTTAAAAAGCTTTAGCGTTACATCCTTGCTTTGACATTCATTCTGGTCTTCTTGAAATGAATGTTAACTGACTTAATCTGCAAGTTAACCTTCAGGGAATCCTGCACTAGGACTCCCATGTTCCTTTGTATCTCCGATTCCTGAATTCACTCCCTGTTTAGAAAATTATCCACGCCTTTATTCTTTCTTATGAAGTGCATAACCACATACTTTCCTACACTGTATTCAATCTGCCACTTTTTTGTCCTCTTACTCAATGTCAACAATCTCTCACCCAATGTCAGTAAGACCAAAGAATTGATTATTAACTTCAGGAGGAGGAAACCGGAAGTCCATGAGTCAGTCCTCATCGGAGAATCAGAGGTGGAGAGGGTCAACGACTTTAAATTCCTCGGTGTTAATATTTTGGATGACCTGTCCTGGGCACAGCACGTACGTGCAATTATGAAGAAAACACAGCAGTGCTTCTTCTCCCTTAGGAGTTTGTGAAGATTCGGCATCTAAAACTTTGACAAACTTCTACAGGTGAGTAGTGGAGAGTATATTGACTGGCCACATCACAGCCTGGTTAAAATACCAATGCCCTTGAATGGAAAATCCTACAAGAAGTAGTGGATATGGCCCAGTTCATCATGAGTAAAGTTTTCTTGCTGTTGCCATCGGGAAGAGGGTAAAGGAGTCGAGGACTCACACTACCAGGTTCAGGAATATTGTTACTCCTCAACCATCAGGGTCTTGAATCAAAAGGGATACCTTCACTCAAATACCCTTCATCATTGAAATGTTCCCACAACCTAAGGACTCTCTTTCAAGGTCTCTTCATCTCATGTTTTCAATATTTATTACTTGTTTATTAATTATTATTATTTTTTTCCTTTTGTATTTGCACAGTTTGTGCTTTTGCACACTGGTTAAATGCCCAAGATGGTGCAGTCTTTCATTGATTATATTATGATTATTATTTTATTACGGATTTATTGAGAATGCCCACAAGAAAATAAATCTTGGGGTTGTAAATGGTGACATATATGCACTTTGATAATAAATTTACTTTGAACTTTGAATTCTATCATCTTATGATCTCTGCCTCCTAAGGGTTCCTTTACCTTAAGCCCCCTAATTAAATCTACTTTATTATGCAACACTCAATTCAGAATCGCCTTTTCCCTAATAGAATTGACTACAAGCTGCTGTAAAAAAATAATCTCGTAGGCATTCTACAAACTTCTTCTCTTGGTCCAGCACCAACCTGATTTTCCCAATGTATTTGCATATTGAAAATCCCCCATGATCATTCAAGATTCAAGTATATGTTTATTTCAAAGAAAGTATAAATTATACAACCTTGAGATTTGCTTGCTTACAGGTAGCCACAATTAAAGAAAAGAAAAAATAAAAATAAAAGACCAAAACTTGATATGCAAGAGACAAAAAGAAAAAAATACAAGTCATGCAAACAATTGAAGTGATCAATAACATTCCGAATCAAAATCCTCGGATCCAAACCCCGGAGCAGCCTAGAGTAGGCCCAAAGCCTTGTTATCAGTTCATCATAGTAGCAGGCATGGAGCACAGCAGCCAGGGCAGTCTTCATAGCCTCAGGGCCATGGAGAGAGGAGTGATCATCATGGAGAACAAGCGAAATCATCTCTCGTCCAGATCCTGACACCCTGTCTTTTCAGTCCATCTGGGCCAGCATTTAAATTGACCAAACAATGTAATATTGCCCTTTTTCATGCCTTTTCTATCTCCCTTTGTAATTTGTATCCCACATCCTGGCTACTGTCGGGAGGCCTGTATATAACTCCCATCAGGGTCTTTTTACCATTGTAATTTCTTAACACTACCCACAGGGATTCTACATCTTCAGACCTGTATCTACTACTATTCTTTTCAGTTTGATCTCCACGTTGCTTGAAGTTAAATTCTTTTTGTTTTATTATTCATTCTGAAGATTTTAGTAACCTCTCCTGCACTCTCCTTCCCTTTTCCTTTATCCTCACTTTACCAAGCTGTTGAACCCACCTACCTTCTACTGTTCAGCTTAAAGCCCCATTCACAGCACTAGTCACCAGGACGCTGTTCCTGCATGGTTCATGTAGGAGCTTTCCCATTGGAACAGCTCCCTCCTTCCCCTATATGGTGCCAATGTCGCACAAATTCAAACCCTTTCTCCCACACCAAAATTTGAGACATACATTTAACTCTCTGATCTACTAACCCTGTGCCAATTAGCTCACGGCTCAGCTAGCAATCTGGGGGTTATTAGCTTGTTGGTTCTGCATTTTAATTTAGTCCCTAGCTGCTCACATTCCTCAGTAGAACCTCTTTCCTTGTCTTCCTTTGTCATTGGTACCCACATAGACCACAACAACTGGATCTTTCCCCGCCCACTCCATAGTCTTCTGCAGGTCAGATGAGATGTCCTAAACCCGGGCACCAGGCAGACAAGACAGCTTTCAGGACTCTCGATCCTTGTCCATTCCCCTCACAATACTATCTCAATTACAACTACATTTCTCTTCCTTTGCCCTCCGGAATGGCTCCCTGAATCATGGTACCATGGTTCAGTTGCTCAACAGAAGAAATTTCTCCAGCCTGCTGCTCACCAACAACCACTTCGCCATCGGTGGGGGATGTAGGTGAAGGAAGGGCTGCAAAGGGAGACCTCAGAAGGTTACAGGACCACAGAAAGCCACAGAGAAGTGTCATTGCGTCTGTGACACTTTAATCTCCAACCACAGATGGGCTTTATCTGTGCTGATTGAACGCTGAGAACTCCAGAGGCAAGGTCCACGGTTTGGGACCGGGATGTTACTTCTCCTATCCTGCACTCTGATCTGTTGCATGCTGTCAGTACAGTATTCTTAGGGTGTTAGCTTCTTTGCTTCACCCGCCAATGACGGGGAAAGGCAGCCCTAAGCAATGGACTCAAGGGAATTGCAGCTTCACCAGCCTCCAGCTTCTGAGGCCCAGATTTCGGCAGCCCTCTTACCTAGAACCATGGAAACTAGGAGCAGAAGCAGGCCTATCAACATCAAAATCAAAGTCAAGGGCGAGTTCATCATCATATGCACAAGCACCTGTACACACAGGTGCAATGAAAAGCTTACTTGCAGCAGCATCACAGGCAACAGCATAAAATGTATGACAGTAACAAGGAAAACATAAATTATGCACAATATTTACAAGAAAGTAGACAATTAGAACAAAATAAAACAAGGTCTGCTGTAGTACAAAGTGGTCAAAGTGGTTCTAGTGCTGCTGTACTGAGGCAAAACTGAGAAGATTAGGATTCTGCAGATTGGTTCAACAGCCAAATAGTCAGTGAACCGGGTGGTGCGGGACTTCAGGTTCTCTACCTCCTGCCTGGTGGTAACTGTGACATGGCATGGCCAGGATGGTGGGGGCCTTTGATGATACAGTACTGTGCAAACATCTTAGGCACCCTAGATTTTTTATACAGTTTCAGACGGTATGGCCTCCACGGAGCCCTGATCTCAACATCATCGAGACTGTCTGGGATTACCGGGAGAGATAGTAGCAAGTGAGACAGCCAAAGTCTGCTGAAGAACTGTGGCAAGTTCTCCAAGATGCTTGGAACAACCTACCAGCTGATTTTCTTACAAAACGGCATGAGAGTGTACCTAAGAGAACTAATGCAGTTTTAAAGGTAAAAGGTGTTCACGCCAAATATTGATTTGATTTAGCTTTTTATTGTTTACTGCTTTTTATAGTAAATTTTCTGATATTTAGAAACATTTCACTTCATTATTTGTGAAAGTATCTTCACTTTACAGAATTTTTTTTACATGTGCCTCAGACTTCTGCACAGTACTATAGATTTGCTTTCTTGAGACAGCACCAGTGGTAGGAAGGAATGTGCCTATGATATTTCTGTCCTTTAAGCCTGTTCCACCATTCAATATAATCATGGCTGATCCTATATAGCTTCTCTCTCTTTCTCTCTGCCTCTCGATGCATTTTGTGTCGAGGAAACAATTTCCTTTTTAAATGCATTCAGTGACCCAGTGATAAAATTCCACAGGTTTGCCACCCGGGCCCCATCCCTCATCTCAGCCCTAAATCCTGTGCCCATAACCCATGACAGTGAGACCTTGTACTGGATCTATCAGCCAAGGACTGTTGGAATTTTTTACATTTCAATGAGCTTTTCATGCAATCTTCAGTAAATACAGGTGCAGTCATCGCAATGTTCTCTGTTACAACAGCTTTGCTGTCTTGAGAGTTCAACTGGCAAACTACCACTGCATTCCATTTCTAGCAAGTATATCATTTTCAAAGTAAGCAGACCAAAACTGCCCACAGTAGCTTGGGCTCCTTGATCATGAAGCAATTAATTCAGCTCGTTTACCACCGAAACAATTACTTTCCCAGGAACCCTATCATTTAAAAAAAACAAACTATATGTAATTCAAAGTTCAAAGTAAAATTTATTATCAGAGTATATACATGTCACCACATACAACCCTGAGATTCTTTTGTTGTGGGCATACTCAGCAAATCTATAGAACAGTAACTGTAAACAGGATCAATGGACAACAAACTGTAATGCAGATATAAATAAATAGCAATAAATAACGAGCATGAAACAGCAAGATAAAAGAGTCCTTAAATGAGTGTAGTTATCCCCTTTTGTTCAAGATAGTTGAGGGGTAGTAATTGTTCTTGAATCTGGTGGTGAGAGTCCTGAGACACTTGCACCTTCTACCTGATGGCAGCAGCTAGAAAAAGGCATGGCCTGGGTGGTGAGGATTTTTGATGATGGATGCTGCTTTTCTATGGCAATGTTTTGTTGTAAATGTGCTCAATGGTTCGGAGACTTTTACCCTTGATGTACTGTGATGACCCGTGATGAATCTAGGTGTTTAGATGATTTTTTTAAAATTTCAAAATATACTTTATTCAAAAATAAAATTATATACAATAAACCATTCAATAACCTTCCATATATTTCCATTGTGGTCTGTACATATCCATACTTATGGCCACCCACGTGGCACTCCAGTTGTTCACCTTACCACATCATTGTTGAGGGGTATACTCCCCGCCACCCGACCCCTCCCACTCCCGCGGGTGAAGAACCCTATACCGTGGTCCTTCCCCACCGGGCCCTTGCCGTGGCTGCACCGTGTTTCAGTGCGTCCCTCAGCACGTATTCCTGCAGCCGAGAATTAGCCAGTCGGCAGCGTTCTCCCACGGACATCTCCATGTGCTGGTAGATCATCAAGTTTCGGGCCGACCAAAGAACGTCTTTCACCGAGTTGATGATCTGCCAGCAGCACCGGATGTTGGTCTCCGTGTGCGTCCCCGGGAACAGCCCGTAGATCAGACAGTCCTCTGTTATGCAGCTGCTGGGGATGAAACATAACACTAGCCTGTCCATCCTCCTCCACACCCTCTCTGCGAACTGACAGTGTGCAAAGAGGTGGGTCACAGATTCCTCCTCACTGCAGACCCCCCATGGGCAGCGGGGTGTGGAGATGATGTTCCGGGAGTACAGTAGGGATCTGACTGGGAGGGCCCCTCTCACCGCCAGCCAGGTGAGGTCTTGGTGCCTGTTGGTGAGATCTGGCGATGAGGCATTTTGCCAGATGAACTGGACGGTATGCTCAGGGAACCACCCCACTGTGTCCGTCACGTCCTTCTCCTGCAGTGCCTGCAGGACATTACGTGCCGACCACTGCCTGATGGCCCTGTGGTCAAAGGCGTTCTCCTGGAAGAACTTTTCTACGTAGGACAGGTATGCCAGCAACGACCAGCTGACTGGGGCATTGCGCGGGAGTGGGGCCAGACCCATCCTTCATAGCCAGGGCGACAGGTAGAACCTGGGCACATAGTGGTACTTGGTACCCACATACCTGGGTTCTACACACAACCTGATGCAGCCACACACAAAGTTGGCCATGAGGGTGAGGGCGACATTGGGGACATTCTTGCCCCCGTTGTCCAGGGACTTGTGCATGACGGCCCGTCTCACCCGCTCCATCTTGAATCCCCTGACGAATCTGAAGACAGCACGGGTGATTTCCAAGCTGTAGGAGCGGGGGACGGGCCAGACCTGCGCCAAGTACAGTAGCCCTGAGAGCACCTCACACCTGATGACTAGGTTCTTGCCCGTTATCGATAGGGAGCGCCCTCCCCATAGTCCCAGTTTCTGTTTCATCTTGGCAGTCCGCTCCTGCCAGTTCTTGTTGCACGCCTCAGCCCCTCCGAACCAGATCCCCAACACCTTCACGTGATCAGACCTGGTGGTGAAGGGGACGCTGGATCGGTCGGGCCAGTTGCCGAAGAGCATGGCTTCGCTCTTCGTGCGGTTGACCCTGGCCCCCGACGCTAGCTCGAACTGTTCGCAGATGCCAATCAACCTGCGAACTGACCTTGGATCAGAGCAGAAGACGGTGTCGTCGTCCATGTACAGGGAGGTTTTCACTTGGGTCCCTCCACTGCCTGGCAGCGTCACCCCTCTTATGCCCTCATCCCTCCTGATGGCTTCCGCAAAGGGTTCTATGCAGCAGACAAACAAGACAGGGGAGAGGGTACAGCCCTGCCTGACTCCATACCTGATGGGGAAGCTGTCTGTTTCCCACCCGTTGGCCTGGACTGCACTACGGATGTCTGTGTAGAGCAGTCTGATCCAATTCCGGATTCCCTCCCCAAATCCCATTTTGGAGAGCACGTCTGCCATGTACGTGTGCGATATCCTGTCGAAGGCTTTCTCCTGGCCCAAGCTGACCAGGCAGGCGTTCACCCTCCTGTCCTGCACGTAGGCAATGGTGTCCCTCAGTAGCGCGAGGCTGTCCGAGATCTTCCTGCCTGGTACAGCACAGGTTTAGGGCGACACGGCAGTGTAGTGGTTAGCACAACTCTTTACAGTACCAGCGACCCGAGTTCAATTCCCGCCACTGTTTGTAAGGAGTTTGTACGTTCTCCCTGTAACTGCATCGGTTTCCTCCAGATGCTCCAATTTCCTCCCACATTCAAAAAATGCACCGATTGGAATGTTAATTGGTCATTGTTAATTCTTCTGTGATTAGGCTAGGATTAAACCAGGTGTGGCTGGAAGGGCTGGAAGGGTTGGAAGGGCCTACCCCATGCTGTATGTCAATAAATAACTAAATAAATCTCAGCTCCCTTTGGTAAATGTGGCTATCAAATTGTGCACTCAGCCTTTATCACTCACTGATTGCTATCTGCAAATCTGGATACTCACAAAGTCAGCACTAGGAAGATTCAAAGTTTTTTCCTCAACAAGTATATCTACACCGAGGCCCTCACGTGGTCTGTACACACCAGCTGTGTGGTGAAGAAGGCACAACAGCACCTCTTTCACCTCAGACAGTTGAAGATGTTTGGTCTGGAGCTCCCCAGATCCTAAGAACTTTCTACAGGGGTACGATTGAGAGCATCCTGATTGGCTGCATCACTGCCTGGTATGGGAACTGTACCTCCCTCAATCGCAGGATTCTGCAGAGAGTGGTGCCCAGCGCATCTATAGTTGTGAACTTTCCATGGTTCAGGACATTTACAAAGACAAGTACGTAAAAAGGGCCTAGAGAATCATTGGAGACTCGAGTCACCCAAACCACAAACTGTTCCAGCTGTTACCATCTGGAAACGGTACCACAGCATAAACACCAGGACAGCTCCAGGACAACTTCTTCCACCAGGCCATCAGACTGATTAATTGCATTTCTATGTTATAAGACCATAAGACCATAAGATATAGTAGGCCATTCAGCCTGTTGAGTCTGCTCCACCATTCAATCACGGCTGATCCAATTCTTCCAGTCATCCCCACTCCCCTGCCTTCTCCCCATACCCTTTGATGCCCTGGCTAATCAAGAACCTATCTATCTCTGCCTTAAACGCACACTATGACTTGGCTTCCACAGCTGCTCGTGGCAACAAATTCCACAGATTTACCACCCTCTGACTAAAGTAGAGGGTGCATCTCAGAGATGCATCTCTGCAACTCTGTTCTAAATGGACGTCCTTCAAACTTGAAGTCGTGCCCTCTTGTCCTAGAATCCCCTACCATGGGAAATAACTTTGCCATATCTAATCTGTTCAGGCCTTTTAACATTCTGAATGTTTCTATGAGATTCCCCCCTCATTCTCCTGAACTCCAGGGAACACAGCCCAAGAGCTGCCAGACATTCCTCATACAGTAACCCTTTCATTCCTGGAATCTTTCTCATGGATCTTTGCTGAACTCTCTCCGATGTCACTATATCCTTTCTAAAATAAGGAGTCCAAAACTGCACACAATACTCCAAGTGTGGTCTCATGAGTGCCTTATAGAGCCTCAACGTCACATCCCTGCTCTTATATTCTATACCTCTAGAAATGAATGTCAATAATGCATTCGCCTTCTGCACCACCAACTCTACCTGGAGGTTAACCTTTAGGGTATCCTGCACAAGGACTCCCAGGTCCCTTTGCATCTCTGTGTTTGAATTCTCTCCCCATCTAAATAATAGTCTGCCCGTTTATTTCTTCCACCAAAGTGCATAACCACACACTTCCCAACATTGGATTTCATTTGCCACTTCTTTGCCCATTCCCCTAAACTATCTAAGTCTCTCTGCAGGCTCTCTGTTTCCTAACACTACCTGCTCCTCCACCTATCTTTGTATCATTGGCAAATTTAGCCAAAAATCCATTAATCCCATAGGCCAAATTATTGACATACATCATAAAAAGCAGCAGTCCCAACACCGACCCCTGTGGAACTCCACTGGTAACCGGCAGCCAGCCAGAATTTATACTGACTGTCCTGTTGTACATACTATTTATTATAAATTACTATAAATTGCACATTGCACATTTAGATGGAGAGGTAGGTAAAGATTTTTACTCCTCGTGTATATGAAGGACATAAGTAATCGTCGTCGTGGCTATCCCTCGAGGTCAAGGATGATGGTCTTCGTTCTGTTGATCTACTTGTGGGTTCTCAAATGGCTTATGAGTCCAATCATAAGTAATAAAGTCAATTCAATTCAATACATATATGTACACTTTGATGAACTAATCATTATGCACTACGTGAACAACTATTTTGCTGTGTTTTTGCACTGCTAACTATTTTATATACTGCTTATTGTAACTTATAGTAATTCTTCATGCATTGCACTGGTCTGTCAGTGATAATAGACCTGATTCTGATTCTGATAATGTTCCAGACCCCTTGTGTCAAGTGGCTACCCACTGAGCTGTTTGTCAGTAGAGAGTTGCTTTTGTTGACATAGTTCACTTTGTGAGTTTCTTCTTTTAAGTTTCAGTGAAAGTAGCGTGTTTAATAATATCATTTCCTTTTAACTATTTAAACATTTACATCTGTTAATTAATATGTGTTAATACTTTTAGAACATTACACAGTGTACCTATGTTTGTGTTTGTTTTTCAGATGTATTCGGTTCTTGTATTTTTTGTCATCTGCAATGCATTTATGCCTCACAGATAACACAGATTTAACGCAAACCAAGGCCCCTCTCTGCCTTCTCAGCTGAATGGAAATTATCCTGGGACATTATTTCAGAGAGCAGAAGCGTTGCCTCCTCCACCCCCCTTGATGTCATAGCGAAGACTGACCCCTCAGTCCCTGCAACGAACTATCTTGTCAGCACCATGTGGCTGTGAGATCTTACTGAGCTCAAATTGGCTGCAGTGTTGGCAACAGTGAGTACACCAGGCAGTGCTTTGCTGACCGCAAAGATCTTTGGCAGCAATGCAAGCCACTAAAGGTGCTGTAGCAATGGAAGCCTGTGTTACTTGTGTCTTGAGCCATTCACCCAATGACAAGGACTAAGGACACAATTTGATAGCCACATTTCTCAAAGGAGATGAGATTATTTTTCTATAACAGGATTCAATTTCTCTAATTTTCAGAGTGGAAGTGCTCAGATGACAGTGAGGAAATGTACAGAAGTGAGCTAGATCAGCTGGTTGAGTGGTGTCACATCCACAACCTCGCACTCAACTTCAGCAAGACCAAGGATCTGATTGTAGAATTCAGAAATAGGAACACACATCAGACCTCATTGAGCTCAAGAAGGCAACATTCATCGCTAAGGACCCTCACTATCCCGGACATACCCTCTTTGTGTTACTACCATTGGGGAGGAGGTACAGGAGCCTGAAGACCTACACTTAACATTTTTGGACCAACTTCTTTCCCTCTGATATCAGATCTCTGAATAGTCCTTGAACCAGCGAACACTACCTTGTTATTCCTCTTTTTTACACTATTTAATTATTTTGTAAATTATCATAATTCTATATCTTTACACTGTACTACTGCTGCAAAACAACTAAATTCCCATTATACAAGGCAGTGATAATAAATCTGATTCTGATCCTGATTTTGTTCCACGAGTTCAAGCCAGAATTATTGTAAAATCTAACCTGTCCATTAAGGAAGGAAATATGCCGCGTCTAATTAGTTGAGACCTACATGTAACTCATGGCCCAACTTAGATGACTCTTGCCTGACCTCAGGAGCTGCCCAGAAAGCAAGACAGCTGTCTGATGCCTGAGTTCCAAAGGGAGTTGTGGACAGGGCCCAGTCTCTCACTGAAACCTGCCTCCTCCACCCATTGACTCAATTTACACTTCTTGTTGCCTAGGGAAAGCAGCCAACATAAACAAAGACCCCTCCCAGCCCAGTCATTCCAGAAGATTCAAATGCCTAACAGCACTATCCACCAGCCTCAAGGACAGCTTCTATCCCACCATTATCAGACTCTTGAACTGACCTCTCATACGCTAAAGATTAACTCTTGATTTCTCAACCTCAATGTATGGAATGATCTGTCTGAATGATATGCAAGCAGAAGCTTTTCACTGTATCTCGATGTATGGGACAATAAACCAATTACCAATTGCCCATAACCCTAAACAGAATTAAACAGCGCTCCCTTCTTTGTCCAACCTCCTCTATTTCTGTCTCAATGAGGCAGGATGACAAGGACGGGAGCAAACCATTCAGCCTATCAAGCCTATTCCACCATTCAGCATGGCCAGGGCTGATCTGTAAATGGGCTGCAATGAGCTTGGAGAAGGGCACCTGTCTGTTATTGGGCACATGAGCGATGTGGCCCCTCTCTTGGAACAAGGAGTCAGAGACTTAGGACTGGGATGAGGGGCCATTTCTTCTCAAAGGCTCATGGATGCTCCAGATGCTCATCCCCAGGTTTTGAAGGACATTGAGAGCATCAAAAGGTATGGTGACCAGACACAAAAGTGGATTTGGTCATCCATTGGATAGGTTTGAAGGGCCAAATGGCCTGTTCTTGCTGATAATTATTCAGACATGTTACCTGCCAGCACTCAGCATAATGATCCTTTGACCCATATACTAGAAGGGACTTGACTGTCCTAATGGCCCGACTCCTAGGAGTTTCAGTAATCAGGACCTCGTTCAAGTCAAGTCAGGTCAAGTTTATTGTCATGTGTACAAGTACAATGAAATACACGTACAGTGAAAAACTTGCTTGCAGCAGCATCATAGACCCGTTGGTACAAGCACACAAAACATAAATTATACAAGACACTGAAGAGAAAAGGTGGTGCAAAAGGAGATATTTGTGCAAAATAAACACGTCCACTTTAACGCGTACTGCGTAATGTTCTGTTGATGAGGTAAGGTTAGGGTGGAGCAGGTCTGTTCAAAAAACTGATGATTGCAGGAAAGTAGCTGTCCCTGAACCTGATGGTGTGGGACTTCAGGTTTCTGTACCTTCTACCCAGTAGTGGCTGCAAGAAGATGGCATGGCTCAGGTGCCAGGGCTCCTTGATGACAGATGCTGCCTTCCTGAGGTGTTGCCTCCTGCAGATGCTGACAACAGTGGGGAGGGATGTGCTTGTGATGGGCCGGGCTGTGTCCACTACTCTCTGCACCCACTTACATTCCTGTGCATTGGAATAGTTGTACCAGGCAAACCAGTCAAAATAGCTTCAAAGGTCTATCTGTGAAAGTTTGTGAGAGTACTTGGTGACATGATGAATCTCCTGAAGCTTCAAAGAAAGTAGAGGCACTGGCACGTGTGCTTCATGACTGCATCCATGTGCTGGGCTCAGGGTGGGTCATCCAAGATGTTAACTTCCAGGAATTTGAAGCTGCTCACTCTCTCCACCTCTCACCCACCAATGAGAAATGTCACGTGGTCTCCAACATACTCTCTCTGAAGTCAATGATTAGCTCCTTGGTTTTGTTGATGTTGAATGAGAGGAACAGCTCACCAGAGCGGAGAGCTTTAAATATCAGGGGCAACAAACACTCCAGAAGTAAAAATATTATACCTTAAACAATAATTGTGAATAGGACAGGAGGATGAAATCACTGGAAGCAGCTGGAAAAAGTTTTGGAGGGGCTGAGATTTTCCACAAGGTTGCATTGTTACCACAGTAATGATTATACAACCTGCCAGGACAATCCTGGAGTCATATACACTGTTTGAAGAGACTTGGTACATCAACAAATACACTCAAAAACTTCTTTAGATGTACCATGGAGGCTGCATCTCTGTCTGGTATTGGGGGCGGGGGGGGGGGGTTGCTACTGCACAGGGCCAAAAGAAGCTGCAGAAGGTTGTAAATTTGCTCGGCTCCATCTTGGGTACTAGCCTACAAAGTATCCAGGACACCTTTAGGGAGCGGTGTCTCAGAAAGGCAGCGTCCATTATTAAGGACCTCCAGCACCCAGGACATGCCCTTTTCTCACTGTTACCATCAGGTAGGAGATACAGAAGCCTGAAGGCACACACTCAGCGATTCAGGAACAGCTTCTTCCCCTCTGCCATCCGATTCTTAAATGGGCATTGAACTCTTGAACACTACTCACTTTTTTAATATACAGTATTTCTGTTTTTGCATGTTTTTTTAATAAACTATTCAATATATGTAATTGATTTACTTATTTATTATTATTTATTTATTCTCTGCTAGATTATGCATTGCATTGAACTACTGCTGCTAAGTTAAAAAATTTCACGTCACATACCGGTGAAAATAAACCTGATTCTGATCCTGGTGTAAAGGAGTTTCTGTTCATCTTTCCCTCAGAATGCAAGAAAATGGATTGATAAACTTAATCCAGTGTCAGAAGACAGAATGGTTTTCCTCTCTGTTATTTTTGTCTTTCAAACAACCCTGACCTTAACATTTCAGCTCTCAGCGTTGCTTACAAGGAACACATTCCTTATTTTGATATAACAAGTAATTGGGCCGAGTCTCAGATACATGGCGCAGAGGTGAACAAAGCAATAACTTAAAGGAAAGTATTAGGACAGTTCAATTTTGGAGCTCAAATCCTTCTTCAATAAAGGCCAATGTACTGTTTGCCTTTTTAATAGTTTTTCATTACCTGCATATTTATGAGATTTAAGTGATGAGATATTGAAAGGGGTTGGTATTCGGGGGCACCTGGGTGTCCTTGCACATACCTGTTCAGCAAACAATTGGCAAGGCTAAAATGTATGCTTATTGCAAGAGGATTTAGATCTTCAGGAGGCCTTCAGTAAGGTGCCACACAAGAGGCAATGAGACAGCATTGTGGGCAACATGCAGGTTAATGGACGGGCAATGGGGAGTAGGAATAAAATGGCCACATTTGGGTCACAAGGCTGTGATTATTGGAGTGTGGTGGCACTTGTTGCTGGGTCCCAACTGGTCACAATCTGCATCAGTGACTTGGGTGAGGGAATCTAGGATGGCTAATGATACAAAGCTGGATGGCAGTAGAGGAGTCAGAGGGACCTAGATGGGCCAAGTGAATAGACAAGAACACAGCAGATTCTTTTTCACATTTATCTTTCCTTATACTTCCTTACAACATAGAAGGAGGCCCAGTGGCTCATTGTGGCTTTACCAGCTCTTAGAGCAATCTTATCCATCCTATTCCCCCACCCATCCCTCCACATCCTATTCTCCCCAACATTCCTGCCAACTCCCCCCAGTTCACAAATCACCACCCACACACTGGGGTGGAATTTGCAGTGTCCAATTATCCTACTGACTCACACATCTTTGGGATGTCTGAGGAAACTGGAACACCCAGGGTAAATACACACAGTCACAGGGAGAACGTACAAACACCACAGAGACAGCACCCAAGGTCGGGATCAAACCCAAATCTCTGGGGCTCTGAAGCAGTAGTGCCATTGTGCTGCCCACAGACACAATGCAGAAAAATCTGAGGTAATCTACTTTAGGTAAAAAAAAATAGAAAAGCAGATTATTTATTAAGTGACAAGAAGTTAATGGTGTTCAGAGAGAACTGGTTACCTTTGTAGACAAATCACTGACAAATAATATTCAGGTTTAGCAGGCAAGAGGAGTTGAATGAAAGAGTGGGGCTGTCTTGCTGCAATTATATAGGACCCTGGTGCGAATTACATAGCAACATAGGAAACCTGCAGCACAATACAGGCCAACAACAGAAATTCTGCAGGTGCTGGAAATTCAAGCAACACACATCAAAGTTGCTGGTGAACGCAGCAGGCCAGGCAGCATCTCTAGGAAGAGGTACAGTCGACATTTCAGGCCGAGACCCTTCGTCAGGACTAACTGAAGGAAAAGTTAGTAAGAGATTTGAAAGTGGGAGGGGGAGGGGGAGATCCAAAATGATAGGAGAAGACAGGAGGGGGAGGAATGGAGCCAAGAGCTGGACACGTGATTGGCAAAAGGGATATGAGAGGATCATGGGACAGGAGGCCCAGGGAGAAAGACAAGTGGGGGGGGGCGAACCCAGAGGATGGGCAAGGGGTATAGTCAGAGGGACAGAGGGAGAAAAAGGAGAGAGAGAGAAAGAATGTGTGTATAAAAATAAATAACGGATGGGGTACGAGGGAGAGGTGGGGCATTAGCGGAAGTTAGAGAAACATTACAGCACAAGATTCGGCATCTAAAACTTTGACAAACTTCTACAGGTGAGTAGTGGAGAGTATATTGACTGGCCACATCACAGCCTGGTTAAAACACCAATGCCCTTGAATGGAAAATCCTACAAGAAGTAGTGGATATGGCCCAGTTCATCATGAGTAAAGTTTTCTTGCTGTTGCCATCGGGAAGAGGGTAAAGGAGTCGAGGACTCACACCACCAGGTTCAGGAATATTGTTACTCCTCAACCATCAGGCTCTTTATCCCTTTTGATTCAAGACCCTGATGGTTGAGGAGTAACAATATTCCTGAACCTGGTGGTGTGAGTCCTCGACTCCTTTACCCTCTTCCTGATGGCAACAGCAAGAAAACTTTACTCATGGTGAACTGGGCCATATCCACTACTTCTTGTAGGATTTTCCATTCAAGGGCATTGGTGTTTTAACCAGGCTGTGATGTGGCCAGTCAATATACTCTCCACTACTCACCTGTAGAAGTTTGTCAAAGTTTTAGATGCCGAATCTTCACAAACTCCTAAGGGAGAAGAAGCACTGCTGTGTTTTCTTCATAATTGCACGTACGTGCTGGGCCCAGGACAGGTCATCCAAAATATTAACACCGAGGAATTTAAAGTCGTTGACCCTCTCCACCTCTGATTCTCCGATGAGGACTGACTCATGGACTTCCGGTTTCCTCCTCCTGAAGTTAATAATCAATTCTTTGGTCTTACTGACATTGGGTGAGAGATTGTTGACATTGAGTAAGAGAACAAAAAAGTGGCAGATTGAATACAGTGTAGGAAAGTATGTGGTTATGCACTTCATAAGAAAGAATAAAGGCGTGGATAATTTTCTAAACAGGGAGTGAATTCAGAAATCGGAGATACAAAGGAACATGGGAGTCCTAGTGCAGGATTCCCTGAAGGTTAACTTGCAGATTAAGTCAGTTAACATTCATTTCAAGAAGACAAGAATGAATGTCAAAGCAAGGATGTAACGCTAAAGCTTTTTAAGGCATTGGTCAGACTATATTTGGAGTATTGTGAGGAGTTTTGGACCCCAGTTGCCACGAGCGGCTGTGGAGACCAAGTCATTGGGTGTACTTAAGGCAGAGATAGGTAGGTTCTTGATTAGCCAGGGCACCAAAGGGTATGGGGTAAAAGCAGGGGAGTGGGGATGACTGGAAGAGTTGGATCAATCCATGATTGAGTGGCGGAGCAGTCTCGATGGGCCGAATGGCCTACTTCTGCTCCTGTATGTTATGGTCTAATACAGGCCCTTACTTTAGAAATTACCGAGGGTTACCCATAGCCCTCTATTTTTCTAAGCTCCGTGTGTGTACCTATCCAGGGGTCTCTTAAAAGACCCTATCATATCCGCCTCCACCACTGTCACTGGCAGCCCATCCCACACACTCACCACTCTCTGCGTAAAAAACTTACCCCTGACCTCTCCTCTGTACCTACTCCCAAGCACCTTAAAACTGTGCCCTTATTCTGTGATTTTACGCAGAACAGTGTGTACAATTCTGATTTTCCTCCTTAAGGAAGGGTATGCTTGTGACAAAGGGAAGTTTGCAGATAGATTCCTGAATTAGCTGGCCTTGTCCTGTGAAGAGAAATTTAGCAGCCTTACAAAGTGACATGGAAAATTTTTGCAGAACTTGACAGGGTCGTTGCTTGGCAATGGTGATCAGGGAGTGTTCAGGTCTTGGTGACTGCATCATGGAGCTTTCATCGCATGGACACACACCTCCACTCGCATCACTGGCTGACTAACCCATCCACACCTATCATCCTCCAGCCAGTAGGAAACCCGCCAGAATTTCCATCACCCAAAGAAATGATTCATCTATTTGTCAAAAGGCGCAGGTGGATTCAAGGTAACCAGTTACCTGCTCCATCCCTTTCTCAGCCTTTCAATGCTAATTCATGGGTGCAAACTCCTCAGATCTAATCCTTTGTCCGACTCTGTGTGTTATTTGTAGTACAGGGAAGGTGAGAACACCACAAAAACTGCTGATAAAATTTATTTTCTTAATCCGAGAAACAAAATTTAGCCCACTCTGCCTAGAGCTATAAAATGGCTGCCCTGTACAAGCTCCCTTCCATTTCAAGTCTGCTCACTGACAGGTGACTGAAACCAGGGCAACAGAAGCATTGACCATTCCTTGCATTTTTGTACCTTGCTTTAGGGGGGAGAGCTGATAAGCACTGATGTGTTTACACTGGGTGCTGTGGAGTGGAAAGCTGCACTATATCCACCTTGGCTCAGTGAAATAGTCACTGGCATTTTTCACATTTGTTCTTTATCCATCTAACCTCCCAGACTCTTGCAGACGGTTGTGGGGGAGGTGAGGTGGTGTGGCTGGGTTGGTATTAGTCCCAGCTCACATGTAAAATTAAATGCTTTAGCTCATTAAAACTCAGGGACCTTCCTAGTTTATCAAACTAATCTAGTCTCAAACTTTGCAAAATATTACAGAGGAACACATAGTGCCACTTTAATTTTAGGTGGATGAATTGATTGAAGCATTTAATTTGGAAGTACTGCATTAGTGAGCAAATAAGGAACAAGTAAAAAAGAAACTCAATAGGTTTAATGGCCTAAATCTGCTCCTATGTTTTATGGAATTAAGAAGGAGAAATAACAGGAAGGTATTTCAGACTGTGGCAACACACACAAAATGCTGGAGGAGCTCATCAGGTCAGGCAGCATCTATGCAGGGGAATTAACAGTTGATGTTTTAGGCCGAGACCCTTCATCAGGACTGGAAAGGAAGGGGGAAGACACCAGAATAAAAAGAATGGGAGGGAACAAAAGAGGACTAGCTAGAAGGTGATCGATAAAGCCAGGTGCATGGGAAAGAGAAAGGGCTTGAGAATAAGAAATCTGATAGGAGAGGAGAGTGGACCATGTGAAAAAGGGAAGAAGGAGGGGACCCAGGAGGAGGAGATAGGCAGGTAAGGAGAAGAGGTAAGAGGCCATAGTGGGGATTGGAAGACAAGGTAAGGGGGAGAGGAAAAGTAAAAACAAGAGAAAAAAAATTACCAGAAGGAGAAATCAATATTCATGCCATCAGGTTGGAGGCTACCCAGACAGAATGAGGTGTTGCTCCTTCATCCTGAGAGTAGCCTCATCATGGCAGAAGAGGGGGCTATGGACAGCCATGTTGGAACGGTAGTAGGGATAGGAATTAAAATGGTTGGCCACCAGGAAATTACGCTTTTGGCGCATGAGGCAGAGGTGCTCGACAAAGCGGTTCCCCAATTTACATTGGGTCTTACCAATGTAGAGGAGGCCACATCAGGTAAACTGGATACAATAGACGACTCCAACGGATCCACAAGTGAAGTGTTGCCTCACCTGGAAGGACTGTTTGGGGCCCTGACTGTGAAGGGGGAGGTGAATAGCAGGTGTAACACTTCTGTTTGCATTTCTCTCATGGTGAATGAACAAGGGAATCATGTTCCCTTGGAATCCCTGTGGAAAGCAGAGAGAAGGGGAGGTAAAGATATGTTTGGTGGTAGGGTCCACTTGGAGATGGCAGAAGTTGCAGAGGATGATGTGTTGGATGCAGAGGGTCATGGGGTGGTAAGTAAGGACAAAAGGAGCTCTATCTCCATTAAGGCAACAGGAAGATGGGGTGAGCTCGGATGTCCAGGAGATGGAGAAGATGTGAGTGAGGGAAGCATCAATGGTGGAACTTCCAATCTGATGGCAGGAACATTGATTTCTCCTTCCAGTAATTTTTTTCCATTCTTTTCTTTGCCTTCCCCCTTCCCATTTCTTCTGTTCCTAATTCTGGCCTCTTACCTCTTCTTCTCACTTTCCTATCACCTTCCTCCTGGGACCCCTCCTTCTTCCCTTTCTCCTATGGCCCACCCTCCTCTTCTATCTGATTTCTTCTTCTTCAGCCCTTCATCTTTCCCACACACTTGGCTTCACCTATCACCTTGCTCTCCTTCCCCTGCCCCCACCTTTTTATTTTGGCACTCTCCCCCTTCCTTTCCAGTCCTGATGAAGGGTCTTGACCGAAAACAACTGTTTATTCATTTTCATAGATGCTGCCTGACCTGCTGAGTTTCTCTAGTATTTTCTCTTTGTTCAAGACATGGCCAGTATTTTGCCCAAGTTCAAGACATGGAAGTCAATGCCTTCCTGCAGTTGGATCCTTGATTTTCACTGCAATGTGGCTCTCACTGCAGACAGTGGCATTTATTCATGCAGCCACACTCATCCAAGAATGAGGACTGGCTGCATGAATAAATACCACTGTCCGCAGTGAGAGAAGTGAAAGGAACAAATGCAAGAAAATCTGCCGATGCTGGAAGTCCAAAGAAACACACACAAAATGCTGGAGGAACTCAGCAGGCCAGGCAGTATCTATGGAAAGTAGTAAATGGTTGATGTTTCAGGCCAAGACCCTTCATCAGGTCAGAAAGTCAAGGATCCAGTTGCAGGAAGGCATTGACTTCCATGTCTTGGATGGGTGATAAGATTGCTTAGAATTATATGACTGAAGGCAGAGATGTTGTAAATGAGTAGGCTGATGTTGGTGTCTTTACTGTTCAGATGCTCCAGAGATGAGCAAAGGACCAGGGAGATATGTTTGCCATAGACTTGTTTTGGCTGGAGGCAAGCTGCAGTGAGTCGAGGTTGTTTGGGAGACTGGCGTTGATGAGTGCCAAAAATAACCTCTCAAAGCACTTCATAATGGTGGATGTCAGAGCCACTGGGTGATAATCATTAAATGCTGAAGGTGAATTTGTATTTCATCACCAGCAGTTATCTTTGTGCTTAAAGAGTATAAGAAACTTCAAAGTACTTTGACTTCAGTAAGAATCTCCAAACACTCTCCAAGAGAGATTCTTCCAGAATATCTGCCTGTCAGACTGAATAAAGACTTTTTACATTTACAGCTCCAGTCTCGGTGTGGCTCATTCAAAGTCATAGCACCTCGCTCCTATCTTCCAATCTGCTCATAATAAAACTTAACACTCCATTTGCCTTCCTAATCACTTGCTTGTGTGTGTTGGCTTTCAGTGACATGACCACAACCACACCTCAGTCCTCTTTAACATCAGCACTACTGGTCCCACCAACAATGTCGCCACATGGAAGGGTCAACTTTAGCTCTCTCCTCAACTCGTGGAGCTCAGACCGAAGACCTTCCCGTTCCAAAGGGCCAACGGCATCACTAGAGCCAAGTGCACAGTCCTGGCAATGGCCAATTGAGCTTTGATGGGCAGATGTGGAAGGTGGGCATATTAGGGGGCCACATTAGTGCTTCGCCCCCAGTTCTTCTCATCATAGCATCAACTCAGGTTCAAAAGAGTTAAATCAGAGAGACACAAGAGGCAGCAGATGCTGGAATCTGGAGCATGAAATAAATTGCTGGAAGAACTCAATAGGTTGGGCAGCATCAGTGGAGAGAAATGGATGGTCGATCCTGCATCCAAAGAATTAAATCAGGACTAGAGGATCCAAATTATCATTGGCACAGGAACAGTGAACCAGCCACACACGTCAATGTAAATGTGGTCAGAGAAATGGCAGATGGAGTTTAAACCATCCTAAGTGTAAAAGGCTGCATTTTGGGAGGTCAAGTGTAATTGGGAAGTATATGGTAATTGGCAGGATCCTTTGAGCTTTGATGTACAGAGGGATTTTGGGGTGCAAGTCCAGCTCCCTGAAAGTGGCAACACAAGTGGATAGGGTTGTTAGGAAAGCTAAAAGCACACTTGCCTTCATCAGTCACAGGGTGGAGTATAAAAGTCCAGATGTCATGTTGCAGCTGTATAAAACTTAGCCTAGGCCACAGCTGGAGTATTGTGTGCAGTTCTGGTTGTTGCATTACAGGAAGCATGTGGAGGATTTGGAGAGGGTGCAGAAGAGGCTCACCAGAATGTTGCCTGGATTAAAAAGTGCAAGCTACAAGGAGACATTAGACAATCAGAATCACGTTTAATATCACTTGCATATGCTGTGAAATTTGTTGTCATGCAGCAGCAATACATAGCAATAGATAACAATAATACAAAACAACTATGAATTATATTAATAAATATATATTAAAATTAAATTTAGTAAGTAGTGCATAAAGAGAGGGAAAAAATTGAGGTAGTATATCTGGGAAGAAGCTGTTCCTGAAACATTAAGTGTGTATCTTCGGGCTCCTGCACCTCGTCAATGAGAAGAGCACAGGTCCTGGGTGATGTGGGTCTTTGATGATGCCATCTTTTTGAGGCATCACTTTTTGAAGATGTTGTGTCCTCGATGCTGGGAAGGCTAATACCCATTATGGAGCTGGCTGAGTTTGTAACTTTCTGCAGCTTTTTCCAATCCTGTGCAGTGGCCCCTTTCATACCAGATGATACAACCAGTTAGGATGCTCTGCATGGTGGATCTATAGCTATTTCCGAGAATCTTTGGTGACATCCTAAGTCTCCCCAAACTCCTAATGAAATACAGCCATTGTAATATCTTTTTTGTAAATGCTGGGCTGAGGATAGATTTTCAGAAATGTTGACATTCTTGAACGTAAAACTGCTCATCCTTTCCACTGCTGATCCTTGATGAGGCCTGATATGTGTTCCTTTGACTTCCCATTCCTGAAGTTCACAATCAATTTCTTGGTTTTACTGATGTTGAGTGCAAGACTATTGTTGTGACACCACTAATCTGTCTCACTTGTG
The DNA here is from genome assembly GCF_963921235.1 of Mobula hypostoma. Lineage (NCBI taxonomy): Eukaryota > Metazoa > Chordata > Chondrichthyes > Myliobatiformes > Myliobatidae > Mobula > Mobula hypostoma. The sequence continues at coordinate 15,404,051 of NC_086128.1, read as the reverse complement.
TACACCTTCCAGTTATAGAGGGAGGAACTGTTGCCCAGATTTTGAAGCTTGTTGATTAGTATGATGGTGTTGAACACTGAGCTGTACTCAATAAACAGCAACACACATCAATGTTGCTGGTGAACGCAGCAGGCCAGGCAGCATCTCTGGGAAGAGGTACAGTCGATGTTTCAGGCCGAGACCCTTCGTCGGGACTAACTGAAGGAAGAGCTAGTAAGAGATTTGAAAGTGGAAGGGGGAGATCCAAAATGATAGGAGAAGACAGGAGGGGGAGGGATGGAGCCAAAAGCCTCTTCCTGGAGATGCTGCCTGGCCTGCTGCGTTCACCAGCAACTTTGATGTGTGTTGCTTGAATTTCCAGCATCTGCAGAATTCCTCGTGTTTACGTCAATAAACAGCAGTCTGGTTTGCTATTGTTATTGTTCAGGAGATCCAAGGCCGAGTGGAGAGCCAGTGAGATTGCATCCACTGTGGACCTGTGACGATGATAGGCAAATTGCAGTGGATCCAGGATCTTGCTTAAGCAGGAGTTGATTCTGGCCATGACCAACCTCTTAAAGTATTTCAGCACAGTAGATGTGAGTACCATTGAGCGATAGTCATTGAGGCAGCTCACCCGGCTCTTTTTGGGCACTGGAGTGATTGTCACCCTTTTGAGAAGCAGGTGGGAACCTCCGACTGCAGTAGTGAGAGATGGAAGATATTCTAGAATGATCCAGTTGGTTGGCACAGATTTTCAGAGCCCTACCAGGTCCTCTGCCTGCCATACCTTCTTGGTCCTCACCACTGATGCTGTGGTCTTTAGTCTCTGCCTGTATGCCAGGAGTAGAAGTACAGGCAGGTGATTAGAATTTCCAAAGTGCGGGTGTGAGATGGCATGATAAATGTTCTTGATGGTGGTATAACAGTGGTCAAGTGTGTTGGCTGTTCTGTTTCCACAGGTGATGCGTTGGTGGTAGCTGTTCAGAGACTTCTTCAAGCTGGCCTGGTTGAAATTCCCCATAATGATAGGGAAGGCCTCCAGTGTCTCCAGTATACCACCACCAGGATGATGATAGAGAACTCCAGATGTTCCAGGTTGGGTGAGCGTGATTGAGACAAAACCACCACGACTGTATACCATGAAACAATGAATTAATCATGAGCAAACTTGAGCTGTTTCCTCTGGAGTAGCAAAGGCCAAGAAGGGGACCTGATAGAAGTTTATAAAATTATGTGAGGTATAGATAGGGCCTTTTACCCATGGCAGAAATGTTAAATACTAGAGGGCATACAGTACCTTTAAGGTGACAAGTGAAAAGTTTAAAGGAGATCTACAAGACAAGTGAGTCTACAAGACACAGAGAGTGGTGGGTATCTGGAGCGTGCTGCCAGGGGAGGTTGTGGAAGAAGATTTGATAGTAGCATTTAAGATGCATTGAGACAGGCACATGAACAGGGAGGGAATGGAGGGATATAGACCAGGTGTAGGCTGATGGGAATAGTTAGATCAGGGATTCCTAACCTTTTTTTTTGTACCATGGACCAATACCATTAAGCAAGCGGTCTGTGGACCTCAGATTGGGAACCCCTGAGTTAGATTAACATGATGGGCTGAAGGGCTTGTTTCTGTGCTGTGCTGTACTGTTCTATGTCCTACATACTATCAACCTGCACATTATTTCATTCAGCAGATGGAAGGCAAGCCTTTCCAGCTCTAGCCTGGCTGAGTTACTCTGGCAGACTATTGTCTGTAAGGCAGAGGACGGAATGCTAGTTTCTATCACCCAGGCTAGAGGCAACATGGGCACGAGAGAGGCAGCTGTTGAAAAGGGCTCTGTCTGTTGACAGACACACAGTACATTAAACATATACAAGAGAGTCAAGACAAACAAGATTGATTGCAGAAACCAGGGATGGAAGCATCATGTTTTCAGACAAACATGTTCCTCAGGATAAGAACAATGTCAGATAAGCTGTCCAGGAGAGTGAAATCATGGACAAGGAATGTGACATATTTTGACCTTCCACAGTATCTGAATTTGCAGAAAAAAGCACGGACTTTGAATTTTGGAGGGATGGTGAAACTATCAAACACTCTTGTGCAGTTTCCCCACACAGATTACGTTTTTAGAGGTTGCTGCGCCAGAATCAGGTTTAATATCATTGGCATATGTTGTGAAATTTGTTAACTTTGTGGCAGCAGTACAATGCAATAGAGGATTTCTTGGAATGTATGCGAGATGGTTTTTTGAACCAACATGTCGAGGAACCAACTAGACAGCAGACTATTCTGGACTGGGTTTTGAGCAATGAGGAAGGGTTCATTAGCAATCTTGTCGTGAGAGGCCCCTTGGGTAAGAGTGACCATAGTATGGAGGAATTCTTCATTAAGATGGAGAGTGACATAGTTAATTCAGAAACAAAGGTTCTGAACTTAAAGAGGGGTAACTTTGAAGGTATGAGACGTGAATTAGCTAAGATAGACTGGCAAATGACACTTAAAGGATTGACGGTGGATATGCAATGGCAAGCATTTAAAGGTTGCATGGATGAACTACAACAATTGTTCATCCCAGTTTGGCAAAAGAATAAATCAAGGAAGGTAGTGCACCCGTGGCTGACAAGAGAAATTAGGGATAGTATCAATTCCAAAGAATTAATTAGGAAGGGGAAAAAAGATTATGAGAGAAAACTGGCAGGGAACATAAAAACTGACTGTAAAAGCTTTTATAGATATGTAAAAAGGAAAAGACTGGTAAAGACAAATGTAGGTCCCCTACAGACAGAAACAGGTGAATTGATTATGGGGAGCAAGGACATGGCAGACCAATTGAATAATTATTTTGGTTCTGTCTTCACTAAGGAGGACATAAGTAATCTTCCAGAAATAGTAGGGGACAGAGGGTCCAGTGAGATGGAGGAACTGAGCAAAATACATGTTAGTAGGGAAGTGGTGTTAGGTAAATTGAAGGGATTGAAGGCAGATAAATCCCCAGGGCCAGATGGTCTGCATCCTAGAGTGCTTAAGGAAGTAGCCCAAGAAATAGTGGATGCATTAGTGATAATTTTTCAAAACTCGTTAGATTCTGGACTAGTTCCTGAGGATTGGAGGGTGGCTAATGTAACCCCACTTTTTAAAAAAGGAGGGAGAGAGAAACCGGGGAATTATAGACCGGTTAGCCTAACGTCGGTGGTGGGGAAACTGCTGGAGTCAGTTATCAAAGGTGTGATAACAGCACATTTGGAAAGCAGTGAAATCATCGGACAAAGTCAGCATGGATTTGTGAAAGGAAAATCATGTCTGACGAATCTCATAGAATTTTTTGAGGATGTAACTAGTAGAGTGGATAGGGGAGAACCAGTGGATGTGGTATATTTGGAATTTCAAAAGGCTTTTGACAAGGTCCCACACAGGAGATTAGTGTGCAAACTTAAAGCACACGGTATTGGGGGAAAGGTATTGATGTGGATGGAGAATTGGTTAGCAGACAGGAAGCAAAGAGTGGGAATAAACGGGACCTTTTCAGAATGGCAGGCGGTGACTAGTGGGGTACCGCAAGGCTCAGTGCTGGGACCCCAGTTGTTTACAATATATATTAATGACTTGGATGAGGGAATTAAATGCAGCATCTCCAAGTTTGCGGATGACACAAAGCTGGGTGGCAGTGTTAGCTGTGAGGAGGATGCTAAGAGAATGCAGAGTGACTTGGATAGGTTGGGTGAGTGGGCAAATTCATGGCAGATGCAATTTAATGTGGATAAATGTGAAGTTATCCACTTTGGTGGCAAAAATAGGAAAACAGATTATTATCTGAATGGTGGCCGATTAGGAAAAGGAGAGGTGCAACGAGACCTGGGTGTCATTATACACCAGTCATTGAAAGTGGGCATGCAGGTACAGCAGGCGGTGAAAAAGGCGAATGGTATGCTGGCATTTATAGCAAGAGGATTCGAGTACAGGAGCAGGGAGGTACTACTGCAGTTGTACAAGGCCTTGGTGAGACCACACCTGGAGTATTGTGTGCAATTTTGGTCCCCTAATCTGAGGAAAGACATCCTTGCCATAGAGGGAGTACAAAGAAGGTTCACCAGATTGATTCCTGGGATGGCAGGACTTTCATATGAAGAAAGACTGGATGAACTGGGCTTGTACTCGTTGGAATTTAGAAGATTGAGGGGGGATCTGATTGAAACGTATAAAATCCTAAAGGGATTGGACAGGCTAGATGCAGGAAGATTGTTCCCGATGTTGGGGAAGTCCAGAACAAGGGGCCATAGTTTGAGGATAAAGGGGAAGCCTTTTAGGACCGAGATTAGGAAACACTTCTTCACACAGAGAGTGGTGAATCTGCGGAATTCTCTGCCACAGGAAACAGTTGAGGCCAGTTCATTGGCTATATTTAAGAGGGAGTTAGATATGGCCCTTGTGGCTACGGGGATCAGGGGGTATGGAGGGAAGGCTGGGGCGGGGTTCTGAGTTGAATGATCAGCCATGATCATAATAAATGGCGGTGCAGGCTCGAAGGGCTGAATGGCCTACTCCTGCACCTATTTTCTATGTTTCTATGTTTCTATAATAATTGAAAAAAAACTTAGGGGAAGAAGCTGTTCCTGAATCATTGAGTGTGTGCCTTCAGGTTTCTGTACCTCCTTCCTGATGGTAGCCCTGAGAAGAGGGCATGTCCTGGGTGGAGGGGGTCCTCAATGATGGACGCTGCCTACTTGAGGCATCGCTGCTTGAAGATGTCCTGGATGCTACAGAGGCTAGTGCCCATGATGGAGTTGACTAAGTTTATAATTCTCTGCAGCTTACTTCGATCCTGTGCAGTGGGCCCTCCATACCAAACGGTGGTGCAGCCAGTTAAAATGCTCTCCACGGTACATCTGTGGAAATTTGCAAGTATTTTAGTTAAGTCCATAAGACATAGGAGCAGGATTACAAACCAAATCTCCTCAAACTCCTAATGAAATATAGCCACTGTCTTGCCTTCTTTATAACTGCATCGATACATTGGGTCCAGGTTAGGTGCTCAGAGATCTTGACACCCAGGAACTTGAAATTTCTTACTCGTTCCATTTCTGTTCCCTCTGTGAGGATTGGTATGTGTTCCCTCATCCTACCCTTTCTGAAGTCCACAACCAGTTCTTTGGTCTTAATGACATTGAGTGCAAGGTTGTTACTAAGGCACCACTCAACTAGCTGGTATATCTTGCTTTGTACACCCTCGGGTCACCATCTGAAGTTCTGCCAACAATAGATGTATCATCAGCAAATTCATAGTTGGCATCTAAGCTGCACCTAGCCATTCAGTCATGGGTGTAGAGAGAGTAGAGCAGTGGGCTAAGCACACATCTCTGAGGTGCACCAGTGCTGATTGTCAGCGAGGCGGCGACAGTGCATTATCAGTTCTGTACTCTGAGCAGGACATGAGCATTGAAATAGACCAGTAATGATGTGCTAACAAACCATACCACCACCTAACCTTACCCACTCCATGCATGATCACAATTTGACCCACCCCATTCATTAAATGCTGCCTTCAATCAGATCAGAAGTGGGATGTTCTCTGATGATTGAACAATGTTCTGTTCCATTCGCAGCTCCCCAGTAAGTGAAACAGCTGGTGCTCTCATGCTGCAAAACTTAGACAACGTTCAGGATGGGCTGATAAGTAGCAAATAGAATTCATCCTGCCTATCATGGACATTCAGTAACATTACCACTGTTGGTTCAGCCATCATCAACAAACAGGGACATTGACCAGAAACTCAACCAGACCAGCCGGGTAACTGCTGCTGTCTACCTGAGCAACACACACAAAATGCTGGAGGAACTCAGCAGGCCAGGCATCATCTATGGAAAAGAGTAAAGTCGACGTTTCACCCTGAAATGTCGACTGTTCTCTTTTCCATAGATGCTGCCTGGTCTGCTGAGTTCCTCCAGCATTTTGTGTGTGTTGCTCGGATTTCCAGCATCTGCAGATTTTCTCTTGCTTGTGATTGGCTGCCTATCTGATATCACACAATACCAAATGGTATAAAAGGTCCCAGTCTTGTCCTCTAGAACCTTATTAGTTTCATCTCTATGGTACTCTACTGAACGTGTGAACACATTGTTGTACAGATATGGCGGCACAGTCATGCAGCAGGTAAAGTTGGTACCTCACAGTTCCAGAGACCCAGGCTCAATCCGTGTGTGTGTGTGTGTGTGTGTGTGTGTGTGTGTGTGTGTGGATGTCACCCTCTACCTCGTTGGCATGTTAAGTATATTTCACAATTGTACACAATCATATTTCCTTTTCCGGTTTCTAATGCAGATGATGTTGACAACGTGGAGTCGGCGATGATTTGTCTGTAGATTTTATCCTGGCTTATTTATACTGTTTTTATTGAAGAAATTATTAATTCACTATGTCGAATTCCAAAGAAGCAAAGGGTGTGAAGTGCAAAAGAACTGCGAGTTCATTTAAAGCAGACTGTCTTTTTAAAGCATCATTTAGCAAGCAAATCACATATGGACGGTGTGCAAAATCTCCAGCAAGAAAATCCTTCATTAGCCGCTACTGGCCTGCTACGTATGTTTTGTGAGAGTGTAGGTGAACGAGAGCGAAAATGATCAAAACCATAGGAGATCAAAGTTCTTATTGACAGCATTTTGCTGTCTATTAAATATGTAACATTCAGTGCACACATGTTGTTGTCACTGGGCAAAAAAATTGCACAGCACAAGATTTTTGTGCACACTGGTTATTACAAATTAGAGGGAACGCTGTTCAATCCCAAACTTGGGATTTGTCTGAGGCATTTGCACATTCTCCCATTGGCTGCATGGGTTTCCACTCCTCCCCTCAACTCCAGGTGCTCCAGTTCCCTCACACATGCTAAAGATGTGCGAGTTGATGTATTAATTACTCACTGTAAGTTGCCCCGAGCGTCTGGAAGAAGGGTAGAATCTGAGGGAAGGGGGGCTTGATGGGAATGTGGGGAGAATAAAATGGGTGGATGGATGATCAGCATGGACTTGTTGGGTTGAAGTGCATGGTAACATGCTGTATCTTTCTATGACTTCTTGTACCATTAGTTCAGGAGGTTCATGCAAGAAAAACTTCCTTGTAGTTCAATGATCCTTTTCACCCAACACTGCTCTATGTGGAAATAACAATCAGGTTTCCCAGGCTCAGCGAGCCAGCCTTATCTGAAACCAGCTCTGCTTGGGTTCGGGTAGTTCAGTACTGTGATCAGCGCACATTTGTGAATATGTGGACACCCAACAGTATCACCTTCCACCACCAGCAGAACATATGATATTAATAGATGGCCAGGTTCAAGGAAAAACAACTGTCCAGATTTATTTGTAGGTAAAATAATATACAAAACCAGAAACACACCCTAAACACAGCCATTATTGTTAGATTTACACCACATACAAACTGCGTTAACAGATTTCACGCTCGTAGCAATTTCCAAGGATGTTTCGGCCATTGCTGGGAAGACTGGGTCAGGGACTCCCCTCCTGAAAACACGAGGCATAAATTGGGTGTTAGAGGGAATGCTCTTTATTTGCCTGGGTAAGTGCAGCTCCAACAATGGCCAAGACTCTCGTCGCCTCCCCCCCATTCCTCAGATTCTGTCACTCACCTACACACTGGGGGCAACTTACACTATCCAATTAACCCACCAACCCAGACATCTTTGGGATGTGGGAGGGAACGGGAGGACCGGAAGAAGCCCGTGTAGTTGTGGGGTGAATGTGCACATTCCACACAGGTAGCACTGGAGGTCAGAATTAAACTCGGGTCTCCCAGAACTGTTAGGTAGTGACTCTACTTTGAGACAACCATTGGTTTTCCCCTCAGTATTTATCTAGAAACTGTAAACAGATTATCTTATCCTTCATATTATCAACATTTAGGGGACTTTCCTCTGTGTAAATTATCTACCACAGGGTTATGAAAGGACTCCCAAATATGGCTCTAAAGAGCATCAGAAGTTTATAACAAGGAGGGAGTTTGGCTCAGCTAATGCTTGGTCCTTGTAGAAGTCACTGAACCCTTTTCCATGTCTGCTGAAACACAGCGTATGAATCACCAGGGAAAGGGGGAAAATGTACCCAACAGGCCCTCACTCTATGGTCCAACATTATGTGTGACTATGTCAAGCTCTGACGAGACCCTGGCTATGCAACAAGCACTAAATGTCATCATGTGCTGAGGCTCTGTCCGTCCCTAGTATTGGGAAGGATGGGTCTGACCAGGTTACTGTGAAATGATCCTTTCAGCTGGACTATGGCAATTCATCTGTGCCCTTGTGAATAATTTGTGCAGAAGAAAATATTTGACCATCAGCCCATCAGGCAGTAGTCTGTCTGAAGCACAGGGCATTTGGGAGAAGATTGTGGATCCAACTGGATGCCCTCCATCCCCTGAGCAGACTGCCTCAGTTAGAGGACCTCAACACCAGAATTCACAAACAAACACGAAGACCTTGTTTAGCTGGTGGGGAGAAGAAGCCTCCCTGTCGCATCCTTCACTGACATCTGGAGCCTCAGAATCACTAAGCTCCAAGCCTCAATATCACAAGGCCTCAATACTCTCTTGTGCACTGAATCCTTGATCTCCTCACTTCCAGACCCCAGTCAGATCAGACTGGCAACAACATCCCCTCCACAATCACCATCAGCACAGGAACACCACAAGGCTGTGTGCTTAGCCCCCTGCTCTACTCACTTTATATGCATGACCATGAAGATAAGTATAGCTCCGATACCATATTTAAGTTTGCTGACGACACCACTGTTGTTGGCTGGATCAAGGCTGGTGATGAATTGACATGTAAGAAGGAGATTGAAAATCTGGCTGAATGGTGCCACCACAACAACAACCTCTCACTCAACATCAGCAAAACCAAAAATCTGATTGTTGACTAGAGAAGGAGGAGACCCGAGGTCCGTGAGCCAGTACTCATCAGTGGATTAGAGGTGGAAAGACTCAGTAACTTTACATTTCTCGGTGCTATCATTTCAGAGGATCTGTCCCGGGACCAGAATATTAAGTGTAATTACAAAAAAGGCAAAGAAGTACCTCAACTTTCTTAGAAGTTTGCAAAGATTTGACATGTCATCCATTATCAGGGACTCCCACCATCCAGGCCATGCTCTCTTCTCGCTACCGCCATCAGGAAGGAGGTACAGGAGCCTCAGGACTCAACCACCAGCTTCAGGAACAGTTATTATCCCTCAACCATCAGGTTCTTGAACAAGAGTGGATAATTTCACTTACCCCAGCCCTGAACCGATTCCACAACCTATGGACTCACTTTCAAGGACTCTACAACCCATGCTTTCAATATTTATTACTTATCTATTATTATTTTGTTCTTCTTCCAGTATTTGCACAATTTGTTGTCTTTTGTAAATTGTTTATCCATCTTTGTCCGTATATAGTTTTTCATTGATTCTGTTGTATTTCTTTGCACTTTCTATGAATGCCCGCAAGAAAATGACTCTCAGGGTTGTATATGGTATGTGGTACTTTGATAATAAATTTACTTTGAAATTTGAGCTTCAAACTTTTCACTGCACACAACCCTCAAGGTGAATGGACTGGGATGAGAACCTCACCCATCTCCTTCTGGGATGGGTGTTTGTCAGAAAGGTCAGGAAAGAGATACTGTGGTGCTGTACATTGTGTGACACAGGACTCCGTCCAGCTGTTTCCAGAGACACTGAGACAAATACCAACCGCTGCTGGAAGGTTATGAATCTGGTAAAGAAGTTCTCTGGCCCAAAGCTTCCAGTGGATGGGGCCATCCACGGCCAACTGCCGCAGGCTGGTGTCTCTCAACATCCAGGACGATGTGTTGCGGGGTGCATGGAAGCCTGGTGAGTCACCACAGAGGGTCACAGTGGAGGGTCCTCACACCATTGTGCATGAGGGACTGGAACCATTTAAAACCCCTTGGACCTATCACTCATGAAATCCTGGTGAAGCAAAAATGTCACGCTGAGATCATATAAATCTTGTAAGCAAATAAGATAATACTGCGAACCATAACACATGAATATACTGTAATATATATTCGCAAATTAATTTTAGGGGAAAATAGTCTTATTCCTGTTCATTCACTGACATTATCAGCTGTTCTCTTTTGCATAAATACTCTCTTCCAGCCAACATAAGAATAAAGCCGAAGATAACATCTCAATGTTTAGCTATTGATGAAGTCTAGACAGCCTCTCCCAGCTGCAGGTGACATCAGTCTCCTGAAGCAATCTATTCTGTCTTGGAATTTTAACTGTTACAGACTGTCATCGAGAGATACAGCAGAAAAACATGCCTTTCAGCTCACTGTGTCTGTGGTGGCCATCACTCATCCATTTAGACTATACTGCGTTAATTTACATTCCCATTAATTACCCCCCCAATACTACCACTCACCTACACACTGGGGTAACTTATAGTGACCGATTGACCAACCGACCTGCAGCTCTTTGGGATGTGGGAAATTGGAGCACCCAGGGGAAACTCACACAGTCGCAGGGAGAATGTGCAAACTCCATGCTGACAGTGTTTGAACCCAGACCTCTGGTGCTGTGAGGCAGTGGTTCTACCAGCTGAGCCACTGTGACACCCCTATAAACAGTAAGAGCATTTAGGGCATTTACTGCTGGTCTTGTTTATGACACCAACATCATAAAAAAAAACTTTGCATTAATATGGTGCCCTTACCACAGTAGCTATTATCCAGGAAAGGATTAAAGAGATTATTTTAAAGTTTCCAGATTAAAGAGATTTTAAAAATTCTCAAATGCTTTAAATCTATATTCTAAATGATATTTGATAGCCTGTCACTGGACAGCTCTGTGGGCTTCAGATGTTTACCTGGATGAGCTTGGAATTGTCTGGCAACATTTAGTATATGAAGGAAGTTAAGTTGGGATACAAAATTAGTCACTTGAATATAACAGTAATTACTTAGAATACTTAACCACATCTGTCCCATGATGTGTATCTGGAAGTAACAGAATTTATTCTATATGGATGAAGTCACACAGAACAGAAACAGGCTCTTCAGCCCAACTTGTCCATGCTAGCCAAGCTATGTCTGAGTTCCTTCCACTTGTCCATGTTTGGCCCATCTTTTCTATCAATGTATTTGTCTAAAGGCCTTTTAAACATTGTAATTATACTCACCACCACAATTTCCTCTGGCATCTTGTTCCATACAATCTCCATCCTCAATTTCCCCTCAAGTCCCCTTCAAATCTTCCCCCTCTCACCTTAAATCTATGTCCTCTAGACTGCCCTACCCTAGGAAAGGGACCGTGACCATCCACCTCACCTCTTGTCAGGTCACCACTCAGCTCTTCACTCCATGGAAAACAGTTCCAGTCCATCCAGTCTCTCCTAACTCAAACCCTCCAGTGCTGATGACATTCTTCTGAATCTTTTCAGTTTAATGACACCCTTCCTGTAGCTAGGTGACCAGAACTGTGCACAATACTCCAAGTGCGGTCTCATCATCTTGCACAAATGTAGCATGGTGTCCCAACTCCTGTACACAGAGCCCCGACCAATGAAGGCAAGCATGTCAAACACCTTCTTCACTACCCTGTCTTCCTGTGCACCCACTGAAGCTGTACCCCTCGGTCTTTCTGTACTGCAACGCTCACCAGGGCTCTGCCATACACTGTGTAAATGTTAAGTGGCAGATTCTGAATTTCATTTCATTGAGAACACCAGTGCAGAATGGAGAATAACTCCTTCTTTTAGCCAACATGGCAGAGCTGTGTTTCCTTCTCCTTAGAGAAGGAAAAAGTCTATGATTGCTGTAAACCTGAAATGCTTGACACTCAATAGGTCAGGCCGCATCCGAGGAGAGAGAAACAGGATTAATGAAGGCACTTTTTCCAGTTCTACCTCACCTGCTGAGGATTCTGAGCACTTTCTGACTTTTTATTTCATTTTACTGTGTTGCAAAAGAGAAAAAAACAGGAGGCAATTGTAATTTTTCCAGATGAGTTTTAAACAGGCAGTCTCAGTGGGAGCACACACCAGGAGAAGTGAATAACGTGGAGGTAATGTTATAAAAATTTTTGAAGTGGTCTCTTCCATTTTCCACCTGATAATTTTTAATGGAATGCAAGGATTTATCTTACATTGCAGGTGTGCCTGTGTGTTTGTTTTGTACCCAGCATTATCTCAAAAACCTTGAGTGAATCAGTAGTCAGATAGCATTTTTTCACTGAAGGTCAAACCTGACACATGCTTCAGTTACTCACTTGCCACTCCTAATAGATTTGAGTGAGATGCAGGTAGAAGAGGGTGTTTCTGATTTTCAGAGGCAAGCATTGACAAATATTCAATATATTGGGGTCAAGGGCTGGATGTGCTTTTTTCTCTCTATCGCCACCTCCCACCTCACTCTCCCCATGTCTTCTCTCGTCTCCCTGAGAGGAGGGGCAAGGGGTGAGGGGGTTCTGTGGTTCTAAGGGGACTGTTGAGGGTAGTGTGGGAACTGCAGACTCTGACACAGACAGGGTAGGAGGTGGATGATGGGGCAGTAGGTAGTTTATGGGGTGGACTGCTCCTCTATCACTTGAACAGGACCCCTGTGCTTTTCTCATCCACAGTCTCGAGGTTCCCAAGCCCATTCAGAATGCGCTCCTCTCCGCTTTCAACAGTCGTAGGCATGAGATCCCCAGACATCAGTGAGGTTGTTGTATTCCTTCAAGGAGTCTCTGAGTACATCCTCCATCTGCCTGATAACCTCCTCCAATGACAGAGCTTGCGAGATGGGTTTAGGCGCATGACAGACTTTGCCAGCACAGTGAACTCGATGGTGTGTAGAAAGGCTTGTTCCTTCCAAAACTCATCAGCTTTCTGGTGCTCACCACAACCCCCTCCCCAATCCCACCCCAACCAAAGGCTGGGCAAGATGGTGTTAGGGGAGAGGCCCATGAATTGGATGGCCCATCACTCCTAGCTTGCAAAGGGGAGTGGAAGGAATGGATACGCAGCCAGGATGGGAAAGAAAGATCAGCACAGCAGTCAGGGAGAAGATAGAAAAGTTCAATAACTGCTCAGGAGCCCCAGCAGAGAACAAGGAATCCTTAGGGACAGCAGCAGAAACTCGGCCAGCACTTCATAATTAAACTGTTCACGCTGAAAACACCTTTCACATCTCTTTTGGACCTGGTGAGGTAATATTTGGTGTGTCATAAAAGTGGGAGATATGGCAGCTACTTTTATACATGGAAAGGTCTCACAAACAGTAATAGCGGTCAACACACACAAAATGCTGCAGGATCTCAGCAAGACAAGCAACGACTATGGAATGGAATAAACAGTTGATGTTTTGGCCAAGACCCTTCATCAAGACAGGGAAAGAAGTGGGAAGAAGCCAGAATAAGAAGGTGGGGGAGGGGGAGGAATACAAACTGGCAGATTATAGGAAAGACCCGGTGAGAGGAGATGGGTGGTGGGGGAGGTGGCTGACGTGAGAAGCTGGGAGGGTTAAGTGGAATATGCAAAGAGCTAAAGAAGAAGGAATCTGATAAGGCCATAAAACATCAGATGAATTAGGCTATTTGTCCCATAGAGTTTACTCCACTATTTCATCATGGCCGATCTATTATCCCTCTCAACCCCATTCTCCTGCCTTCTCTCCGAAGCCTTTCATGCTCTAACTAATCAAGAACCTATCCACCTCCACCTTAAATACACCTAATGGCCTGGCCTTCACAGCCACCCGTGGCAATGAATTCCACTGATTCACCACTCTCTGGTTTTAAAAGTTCCTCCTTATCTCTATTCTAGATGGACGTCCCGTATTCTGAGGTGCTTCCCTCTCATCCTAGATTACTCCACTATAGGAAACATCCTCTACATATCCACTCTGTCTTGGCCTTTCAACATTTGATACGTTTCAATGAGATCCACCCTCATTCTTCTAAATTCCAATGAGTACAGGCCCAGATGCATCAATCACTCCTCATATAATAAGCCTTTCATTCTCAGAATCATTCTCATGAACCTCCTTTGAACCCTCTCCAAGGTCAGCACATCCTTTCTTAAATAAGGGGCACAAAAATGCTCATAATACTCAAAGTGAGGCCTCACCAGTGCCTCATAAAGCTTCAGCATCACATCCTTGCTTTTCTATTCTAGTCTTCTCAAAATGAATGCTAACATTGCATTTGCCTTCCTCACCACTGACTAAATAGAGGAGCTGAGGGAAATGAGAGACTATTGTATTCTATGTCTGAGCGAGTCCTGGCTGTGAAACCAGATGGTTTCTTAATTTTCTATATGGACCAAATTGCTGATTCAGAAGCGGCTAAAGGTGGAGGTGTGTGTTTCATGATAAACTCTTGGTAGTGTTCTGATGTGGTGGAACTCGGGCACCCCCGACCTTGAACACCTAACGGTCAAATATCATCTGTTCTACTTGCCTAGGGAGTTCTCCTCCATAACCCTAACCGTGGTTTACATACCTCCAGCGGCCAACTATAATCAAGCACTTGCAATACCACACGATGCCATCTCTAAACAAGTAACGGTCTATCTCAATGCATTCCAAATCATAGAAGGGGACTTCAGCCAGGCTTGTTGGAAGAAATCCCTGCTGAATTACCATCAACATGTAACCAGCAGCAACAGAGGTCCCAACACACAAGACCACTGTTATACTAAGATAAGGAATGCCTACCATTCCTTGCCCAGACCGCATTTCGGGAAATCTGATCACTTGGTTGTCCTTCCCCTACTTGTATACAGGCAGAGGCTAAAGAGCAAGGCTCCAGAGATTAGGACAACAAAGGTGTGGTCACGGGAGGCAGAGGAACGGCTATGGGATAGCTTCGAGTCGGTGGACTGGCCTGTGCTCAAGGACTCATCTGTGGATCTGAATAAATACATCACAGTTGTCATGGACTTGATTAAAACCGTTGTAGATGAATGTGTCCCCACAAAATCATTCAGAGTTTTCCCCAACCTAAGCCCTGGATGAACCATGAGATCCACAGTCTGCTGAGGGCCAGATCCGTGGTATTCAAGACTGGGGACCAAGAAAGTTACAAGACGTCTAGGTCTAGGTACAATCTGCAGAAAACCATCTCACAGGCGAAGTGGCAATTCCGGACTAAACTTGAATCAACTTCCCACTAATTTTTACTCTATTATATGTCCTCTCTTTTGCTTTTATATTGGCTTTGACTTCCCTTGTCAGCCACTGAATCCGCAAGGATTTTACATCTTCTGATCCTATGTCATCTCTTTCTAATGATTTGATTTCACTTTCTAACCAACAGACCTACACCACCCCCTCTGCCTATCTGCCTGTTCTTTCGATACAATGTGTATCCTTGAATTTTAAGTTCCTGACTATAATCCTTCTTCCACGACAACTCAGCGATGCGCACAACGTCATACGTAGCAATCTCTATCTGTGCTGCAAGATCATCTATCTTATTCTGTATACTATGTGCATTGAAATATAACACTTTCTGTCCCGTATCCATCACCCTTTTTGATTTTGTCTGCCTTCTACTCTGCAACTCACCCCACCGCCTGTAATTTTGCTCTATCATCTGCCTGTCCTTCCTCACAGTCTTGCTACACACTGCCTCTGCTTGTAAACCAACAGCCTTGTCACTCTGGTTCCCAGTCCCCTGCCAAATTAGTTTAAACCCTCTCCAACAGCTCTAGCAAACCTGCCTGCAAGGATATTGGTTCCCTTCAGGTTCAGGGGTAACGCGTCCCTTTTCTACAGGTCATACCTTCCCCATGAGAGATCCCAATGATCCAGAAATCTGAAACCCTGCCCCCTGCTCAAGTTTCTCAACCACACATTCATCTTCCAAGTCATCCTATTCTTACCCTCACCAGCATGTGGCACAGGCAGCAATCCAGAGATTGATACCTGGAGGTCCTGCTTTTTAGTTTCCTACCTAGCTCCCTAAAATCTCTCTTCAGGACCTCCTCACCTTTCCTACCTATGTCATTGGTGCCAAAATGTACCAAGACTTCTGGCTGCTCACCTTTCTCCCCCTTTAGAATGTCGTGGACCTGTTCCGAGACAACCCTGACCCTGGCATCTGTGAGGCTACATATCACCCAAGTGAATCTATCGCATCCACAGAATCTCGTGTCCACTCCTCTTAACTATGGAATCCCCTATCACAACAGCAGAGCTCTTCTCCTCCTTTCCCTTCCCGATGTTGGGGAAGTCCAGAACAAGGGGTCACAGTTTGAGGATAAAGGGGAAGCCTTTTAGGACCGAGATGAGGAAAAACTTCTTCACACAGAGAGTGGTGAATCTGTGGAATTCTCTGCCACAGGAAACAGTTGAGGCCAGTTCATTGGCTATATTTAAGAGGGAGTTAGATATGGCCCTTGTGGCTACGGGGATCAGGGGGTATGGAGGGAAGGCTGGGGCGGGGTTCTGAGTTGGATGATCAGCCATGATCATAATAAATGGCGGTGCAGGCTCGAAGGGCCGAATGGCCTACTCCTGCACCTATTTTCTATGTTTCTATATTTCTATGACTTCTTGTACCAATAGTTCAGGAGGTTCATGCAAGAAAAACTTCCTTGTAGTTCAGTAGTTCTTTTCACCCAACACTGCTCTAGGTGGAAATAATAATCAGTTTTCCCAAGCTCCTACAGTAGCTTATCGCCCTCAACAGCATCCAAAACTATACTTATTATTGAGGGGAATGGTCACAGGTTACTCTGCACTGACTGCCCTTTTCCCTTCCTTCTCCTGACATTTACCCAGATACCTGTCTCCTGAAACCTAGGAGTGACTATCTCCCTGTAGCTCCTATCTATCACTTCCTCAGTCTCCTGTTTGAGCCGAAGCTCATCGAGCTGCAGCTCCAGTTCCTTAACACATTCTCTGAGGAGCTGCACCTCAGTGCACCTGGTGCTGATGTGGTTATCCGGGAGGCTGGAGGTCTCCCAGAATTTACACATCTCATACACAACACGGCCTCCGGAGCCATTCTCACTTCACTAACTATTCACTAACAGGTGGAGCTACGATGGCTCCAGATGAGCTTCTTCATGCTCATCAGCAAAAACAGCTTAATTTCTACCTTCAACATCTATTGTTTTCCTTTTCAAGGTGGATAGGGTTCTGTCAGTGCCTTTGACCTGCAGCTGGACTCAAACTGCAGGTCTTTACGGTGGTAGTTCCTACTCCTGGAGTTTACTGACCGGCTGTTTCTCACTATCCCAAGGGTGTGACCCAGAGGACGAGCATACCTACGGTGTGCTGAGTAACAAATTTCACAATGTATGTCAGTAATAATAAAACTGATTCTGATTCTGATTTCGCTGAGGGAACTCTGTCAATTAACAGTGATAAATATTCCAACCCTCTTCAAATAATGCGTGAAAGCACAGATAAACTGCCTTTGAATTTGATGTTGACAATGGTGGAGGTGATTTAAACTTAGGGCATGGATCGTTTGACTCACTGTACAGTAAGGCAGAGTCAGCTTGTTGGCATAGGAGGAATGAGTCATTTAAATCAAAGGTACTCGCTATAAAATGCAGGAAGAAGGCATGTTCACCCCAGTGAAATGTTGAAACCGGAATGATTCATCTATTATAAGGTGTTGAATGAACTGTCACTCAAGGTCAGACAAATATCTAACCAAAGGAAAGGCTGCAGATGAATGTGGTGGAGATTTGACCATGATTGCACCAGTGTGGATTCATAGTTCCTTGTTTGGCATTATCAAGTCATATCTCATTTATAAGTATGTTATAATTCAGTCAGCTGTTATAAACATTTCGTCCAACACTGCAATGTCAACCTTGCCTGGGGTGTGGATGTTCATGGATCTGTCTCTCTGCCGAACTTTGCATCATGTTAGTCTATGTGTTGAGTCAGGGAAGATGACTGTGTCCCCTTTATCGTCAAGGTGAGTCAGAGATTAATATTGCTCGAAACAGGGCCTTCACTGACCATCAAGCACACATTTACACCAACCCTACACAAGTCCCATTTTATTCTCCCCATATTACCCATCAACTTCCCCCAGATTCTACCACCCACCTACAATTGGCAGTGGCCAATTAACCTATCAACCTGCACGTTATCGGGATGTTGAATGAAACGCACAGAGTCACAGGGAGAACATGCAAACTCTACACAGACAGCATCCGAGGTCAGGATTGAACCTGGGTCTATAGACCTGTGAGACAGCAGCTCTATCCACTGCACAACAGTGTAACTTTACAACAACAAACTTCTCTCAACGGGCTCCAGGGATAAAGTCAAGTGAGGTCCACGACTACCAGAGCGGGTTTAAGCTCTGCTCCTGCCAGTCCCTCACTGTGCCTCAGGTAGTAGCTTCTGAGTCTAAATGCTTCAGGTTCAAACCTCACTCCAGGTGAGTATGGATGTCTGTGCTGACGCTTCAAGAGCAGTGTGGAGGGATTCCACATCATCAGAAGTGCTATCCTTTGGATGAGTGTTAAACCAAGATGGCTTTTGCTGTCAGGTAAGAGGCTCAGCAGTGCTATTTTGAGGGAGAGATGGTGTCCTGGCCTGTGGTTACCTCTTAATCAGTGGATTAGAGAACAAATCTGCAGATGCTGAAAATACAATACAAACCCAGAATGCTGAAACCACACAGCAGGTAGGGCAGCAGCAATGCTCAGCCTTCCCAGCATTCCTTGTTTTTGTCTGGGATTTCCTGCATCTCCAGGCTTTTTTGCTAACCTGCCATAGGAATGGTACAACACACATAAAAATTGCTGGTGAACGCAGCAGGCCAGGCAGCATCTATAGGAAGAGGTACAGTCGACGTTTCGGGCCGAGACCCTTCGTCAGGACTAACTGAAGGAAGAGCTAGTAAGAGATTTTCAAATCTCTTTTTATCATAATACAAAGTACTTCATGTAGTGATACACCTGTTATTGATTATACCTGCTGTGCTGTTGAAACAGGCCCCAGTTCCCCATAGCTGCCCTCTTAGTCATAACGTATTTAAAATTATGTTTACATTTAATTTGACTCAGATGTTCTTTCACATTTTCTCTTTTTTGTGGATATTTGAGCACTTATAATGCTTTCATTACTTTTCCTCTATCTGAAGTATTGAAAGCAATAGGAGCATTTGATGTCTCTGGGCCTGTACTCACTGGAGTTTAGAAGAATGAAGGGGGATCTTATTGAATCCTATTGAATATTGATGTCCATAAGACCATAAAACCATAAGACATAGGAACAGAATTAGGCCATTCAGCCCATTGTGTCTGCTCCGCCATTTCATCACGGCTGATCGTGGATCCCACTCAACCCCATACACCTACCTTCTCGCCACATCCTTTGATGCCCAGACCGATCAGGAAATGATCAACTCCCGCCTTAAATATACCCACGGACTTGGCCTCCACCACAGTCTGTGGCTGAGCATTCCACTGGTTCACTACTCTCTAGCCAAAAAAATTTCCTTCTTGCCTCTGTTCTAAAGGGCCACCCCTCAATTTTCAGGCTGTGTCCTCTAGTTCTGGATACCCACACCATAGGAAACATCCTTTCCACATCCACCCTATCTAGTCCTTTCAACATTCGGTAGGTTCCAATGAGATCCTGTCCCCATCCTACTAAATTCCAGTGAGTACAGGCCCAAAGCTGCCAAATGCTCCTCATATATTAATCCCTTAATTCCTGGAATAATCCTTGTGAACCTCCTCTGGACTCTCCCCAATGACAACATATCCTTTCTGAGATATGGGGCACAAAACTGTCAACAGCACTCTAAGTGCGGCCTGACTAGTGTCTTATAAAGGCTTAGCATTATGTCCTTGGCTTTATATTCTATTCCCCTTGAAATAAATGCCAACATTGCACCTGCCTTCTTCATCACAGACTCAGCCTGTAAATTAACCTTCTGGGAGTCTTGCATGAAGACTCCTAAGTCTCTCCGCACCTCTGATGTTTGAATCTTCTCCCCAATGAGCTAGTAGTCTGTACTATTGTTCCTTTTACCAAAATGCATTATCATACATTTCCCAACACTGTATTCAATCTACCATTTCTTGCCCATTCTTCCAATTAGTCTAAGTCCTGCTGCAATCGCATTGCTTCCTCAGCACTACCTACTCCTCCATCTGTCTTCGTATCATCTGCAAACTTTGCCGCAAAGCCATCAATTCCACTATCTTAATGAGTGTGAAAAGCAGTGGTCCCAACACTGACCCCTGAGGAACACCACTAGTCACCAGCAGCCAACCAGAAAAGGCCCCTTTTATTTCCACTCGCTGCCTCCTGCCTGTCAGCCATTCCATCATCCATGCCAGTATCTTTCCTCTAACACCATAGGATTTTATCTTGTTAAGCAGTCTCATATGCGGTCATGCAGAGGATGTTTCCAATAGTGGGTGAGTCTAGGACCAGGGAACACCGCCTCACAATAAAAGGACATCCCTTTAGAACAGAGAAGAGGGGGAATTCCTTTAGCCAATGATTGGTGAAACTGTGGAATTCATTGCCACAGATGGCTGTGGAAGCCAAGTCATTGGGTATATTTAAAGTGGAGGTTGATAGGTTCTTGACTAGTAAGGTTACAGGGAGAAGGCAGGAGAATAGGATTGAGAGGGAAAGATAAATCAGCCACAGAGCAGAATGGATGGGCCAAATGGCTCATAAGTCTTATGGTCTTCCACTGGACTTCAGCTCAGACCACTGTGCCGCAGTCATTGATATCATCTCCTTGGGGACCTTTCATCTACAGTCTCCACATGCATTAGCCCCAACCTCACACAGCCTACCTCTAGCTTCTGTGAGAGTACTGTCCACACAGGTTGCCCACCGCACTTATTTTTTCCTATGTTGACTCTCCTTTCTCCATCTGTGACACCTCTGATGCCATCTGCATCTTCCAGTATTCTGGTCCCAACTGGTTCATTTTCACCATTGATATGTGACTTTGATACATATCCACCCCCCCCCCCTCACCTCTTTCAGTCCTGTTCAGGCCCAAACCCCCAAACTCTTTCTCCAGTGCACTGATCCATGCACTGGTACTGCTTTCCTGCACTAATGCTGACCTTGAAAGCTTCTTCACCTTTGTTGCCAGTTACAATCCTGCTCTGTCTTTGGCACAGACTCATCTCCCCTCACAGATTTTGTTCAACGCCGCTGAGTCCCTCCAGCAGCTTGTGTGTTGCTCCAGATTCCAGCATCTATAGTTTCTTATGCCTGCACAATGTCAATATTACTTGGGTGTGTCATCTTGCACTTTGCTGGGTCATTGTCGGTAGGACTCATTAACAGCAGAAGAAGTTGAATGAAGTGTTGCAGCTGAGTCATCTCATTCTTGCCTGTCAAGCCATTGTACTAGGAGATGAATTGATAAAAAAGGTAAGTTAAACCTCATTGAAGCCAAGTCATCATTCATGATGCACTGAACCATAACCATAAGATATAGGAGTAGAATGAGGCCATTTGGCCCATTGAGTTTGCTCCGCCATTTCATCGTGCTGGATCCATTTTTCCTCTCAGCCCCAGTCTCCTGCCTTCTCCCTGTATCCCTTCATGCCCTGATCAATCAAGAATCTATCAACCTCTGCCCTAAATATACATAAACTCTTGGCCTCTACAGCTGTCTGTGGGAAAGAATTCCACAGATACACCACTCTAGTTAAAGAAATTCCTCCTCATCTCCATTCTAAAACGACACCCCTCTATTCTGAGGCTGTGTCCTCTGGTCTTAGACTCTCCCACCATAGGAAACATCCTCTCCACGTCCACTCTATCAAGGCCTTTCGCCATTTGATAGGTTTCAATGAGGTGACTCCTCGTTCTTCTGAATTCCAGTGAATACAGGCCCAGGCTATCAAACGTTTTTCATATGACAAGCGTTTAATCCTGAAATCTTTTGTGTGAGCCATCTTTGAACCCTCTCCAGTTTCAGCACATCTTTTCTAAGTTAAGGGGCCCAAACTGCTGACAATACTCCAAGTGAGGCCTCACCGATGCTTTATAAAGTCTCAACATTACATCCTTGCTTTTATATTCTAGTCCATTTGCAATGAATGCTAACATTGCATTTGACTTCCTCACCACAGACTCAACCTGCCAGTTAACCTTCAGGGAATCCTGCACAAGGACTCCCAAATCCCCTTGCGCCTCAGATTTGTGTATTTTGTCTACATTTAAAAATAGTGAACCCATTCATTTCTTCTACCAAAGTGCATGACCATACACATCGTGACACTGTATTCCATCTGCCACTTCTTTGTGCACTCTCCAAATCTGTCAAAGGCCTTCTGTATCCTCGTTATTTCCTCAAAACCTCCTGCCCCTCCACCTATCTTCATATCGTCTGTAAGCTTTGCAACAAAGCCATCAATTCCAACATCCAAATCATTGACATATAATATAAAAAGAGTCAGTCCCAACACAGACCTCTGTGGAACACCACTAGTCACTGGCAGCCAGCCAGAAAAAGTTCCCTTTATTTTCGCTCTTTGCCTCCTGCCAATCAGCCACTCTTCATTCATGCTGGAATCGTTCCTGTAATATCATGGACTGGTAGCTTGTTAAACAGCCTCATGTGTGGCACCTTGTCAAAGGCCTTCTGAAAATCCAAATACACAACACGGTTGGCTGGTGGCGCAGTGAGATCAGTGCCGGGCTCGAGTACGGAGGTTCCTGAGTTCGATCCAGTGACAGACTGCTCCCAAGCACACTCTCCATCCGTGCTGGGTTGATGTCGCGCTTGCAACTCGACCTCATAAAAAAAACACTGCCACCTCCAGTTTAAATTCCCATGCGGAATATCGTGGAGGATCAAATACCCAAACCCAAACATCAACTAATTCTTCTTTGTCTATTCTGCTTATTTCTTCAAATAATTCCAACAGATTTGTCAGGCAAGACGCTGACATCAACTCCAACGTCTTCCCAACCACTGAGGTCAGAATAACTGGCCTATAATTCCCTTTCTTCTACCTCTCTCCCTTCTTGAAAGGTGGAGCAATATTTGCAATTTTCATGTCCTTCGGAACCATGCAAAAATTAATTTATCTTTAAAAGATCATTACTAGCACCTCCACATTCTCTTCAGCCACCTCTTTCAGAACCCTGGGGTGTGCACCACCTTGTCCAGGTGACCTATATACTTCAGACCTTTCAGCTCCCTGGTAATGGCAACTTCGCACACTTCTGTCTCCGACACACTCGAACTTCTGGCATACTGCAGTGTCTTCCACAGTGAAGACTGATGCAAAATATTTAATCCATTTCATCAACCATTTCCTTGTCCCCCATTACCACCTCCCCAGCATAATTTTCCAGTGGTTTGATATCTACTCTCGCCTTTCTTTTACACTTAATATATCTTAAGAAACTTTTGGCATCCTCTTTCATATTATAGGCTTGCTTAACTTTGTATTTCATGTTTTGCTTCCTTTTGACTTTTTTTTAAGTTGCTTCTGTTGGTTTTTAAATGCTTCCCAATCCTTTGAGTTCCCACTAAATTTTGCTCTATTATTTTTGGTTTTAATGTTGGTTTTGCCATCTCGTCAGCCACAGTTGCATCATCCTGCCTTTTGAATACTTCTTCTTCGGGAAGTGTCTTTTGAATTGCTTCCAGAAGCTCCAGCCATTGCTGTTCTGCTGTCATCCCTGCTAGTGTTCCCTTTCCATCAGTTTTGGCCAGCTCCTCTCTCATACCTCTGTAATACTGATACATCTTTCTTTAGCTTCTCCTTCTCAAATTGCAGGATGAATTCTATCATATTGGGATCCCTGCTTCCTCAGGGTTCCTTTACCCTAAGCTCTCTAATAAATTCTGGTTCATTGGACAACACCCAATTCAGAATAGTTGATTCCCGAGTGGGCTCAACCACAAACTGCTATGAAAAGCCACCCTGTTGGCGTTCTAAAAATGACCCCTCTTGGGATCTAGCACTCACCTGATATTCCAAATCCACATGAATATTGAAATCCTCCATGACTATCATAACAATGCCCTTTTGACATGCATTTTCCATTGCAATTTGTAGACCACATCTTTGCTGCTGTTTGGATCTGAAACTGTGCTGCAAGTTCATCAACCTTATTCCGTACACTGCATGCATCCAAGTATAACACCTTCAATCCTGTATTCATCAGCCTTTTCAATTTTATCCTCCTTTTACATAATGTAACTCATCCTGTTAACTGCAATTTTGCCCTATCATCAGCCTCTCTTTGCTAGCAGTCTGACTACACACTGCTTCTGTTTGTAAATCAACTACCCCTTCCTCAGCCCTATCATTCTGGTTCCCACCAACCCCCCCCCCCGGCAAATTAGTTTAAACCCTCTCAAACAGCTCTATCCAATCTGCCCTCGAGGATATTGCCCCTCCGAGGTCCAGGTGCAACCTGTCCCTTTTGTACATGTTATACCTTCCCCAGGAGAGATCTCAATGATACAGAAATTGGAACCCCTGCCCCCTGCACCAATTCTTCAGCCACACATTCATCTGCCAAATCATCCTATTTTTACCCTCACTGGCACACAGTACAGGCAGTAATCCAGAGATTACTGCCCTGGTGGTCCTGTTTCTCAACTTTCTACCTAGCTCCCTCATATCTCTCTTCAGGACCTCCTCACCTTGTCTTTGGTGTCAATGTGTACCAAGACTTCTGCCTGCTCACCCTTACCCTTGAGAACAGGTGTGGAAGCTGCAACTGAAACTCATTAGAAAATTGCAGGAACGGGAAAATCTGAAATGAAGACACTGAATTCTACTGAGGAAGAAAGGTGGTTAATGTTGCAGGTCGTCAGAAGCTTCTGGATCAAAATGTGCCCTTCTTCCCCCTTCCTTTCCAGTCCCAATGAAGGGTCTCAGCCCAAAACATCGACTGTTTTTTCCTCTCCGTAGATGCTGCCTGACCTGCTAAGTTCGCCATTTTCCGTGTGTTACTCAGAATGTGCCCTTCCTGGCGGGAAGGTTGTGCATAGTGTTATACCTGGCTTTGGATTGCCAACATGCTTGAGATCAGGGCTTGCATTCAGATCTCACATACCCTCATACATAAATACAGACTTTAGCCTGATTGAAGCTTTCATAGAGTTTGGAACATAGAGTATTAAAGCACAGTACAGGCTTTTAGTCCCACAATGTTATGCCAGCCTTTTAACCTACCTCACGATTAATCTAGCCCTTCTGTCCCACATAGCCTTCGATTTTTCTTTCATATTAAGAGTCTCATAAATGTCCCTAATATACTATGTCTGCCTCTACCGTCACCCCAGCAGAGTGTTCTATGCGTCTAACACTCCGTAATAAATCTACATCTGAATCCCAACTGTACTTTCTTCCAATCTCCTTAAAATTATGCTTTCGTGCATTAGCCTGGATAAAGACACTGGCTGTTTAGTCTATCGATACCCCTTATCTTGTATGCTTATGCATTTCGTTGAAACTTAATGCAACAATCTGCACCAGAATCACTCACTTTTTCAGTCTATTGAGACCCTCAAATAATTATCTTTATGTTGTTCACAGACAACTGAAGCCACATCATTATTCCTTCACTTGCAACACTACTCATTAAATCTCCATGTACTGCATTGAGTGCCCTCCCTCACGCCTTTGAAATCTCCCTCATTCCCCTCCCTCTGAGGTATTTCTGATAGTTCCTCACACACAATATCAACTATTGTCTGGACACCTTTGTCTCCCAGCAGTCGAAGGGGGTAAGTGGTGGGAGGTTCCCTGTCAACATAAGAGAAGTAGATTGTCATCCCTGTCCATCCAAGGCATGCTGGGATCTAAAGAGTCAGAATTTTTCCAACCACCAGGCTCCAGTAGAGCCAGGCAATAGAGCAGAGGCTTTTTGAGCTCTGGGGTACAGACTGGTAACTATTATTTGTACTGATAAGAGATACAGAAGGCTGCTTGGGCTGAAAGTTCCCATACATTCCTGAGTCACAAATCATCACGCTGTGTGCACGACAAGGTAAATACAGCAGTTCTGGGAAGGCTGAATAAAAGGCTATCAGGAGATTGACAACAGATCAATTACTGCTTGGATTGGGGTTGCCCATTGGCTGTGAGGGAGGGAAATATCCAGAGTCATTACACATTGGCTGTGAGGGAGGGAAATATCCAGAGTCATTACACAGGAAGTCCATGATGTGTCCAACCTGTCCAGTGATGTGTTGCTGCCCAGTTAATAGTCCATCCCTGCACTGTACACAAATCCCTGTTGGTGTAGAGGTTTTCTAAGAATCCTCCTTCCATTCCATTCCATTCCATTCCACCCAGTGTCTTTCCATGCTTTACTGTCAGGGCACTGGAGCAGGGATCCAATCGCAGACCCAGTACTCTTCACATAGTGCTATTAATTGAGTAACAAATCCCAAGCTGCAAACCAAGTCGGCATCAAAGTTCAGGCAGAGATTGGATTTCCAGAGAAATCCAAAATCCAGAATCGGGAAACAGGCAGAGTTGATATTCAGACGAATGCTGGAAAGGCTCAGGAAAATTCACTGGCACAATCTGGCAACAAACAGGTGAAAACACAGGACTAAAGAGGCAGATGATAGGTGGAGCACAATGAGACACAAGTGGCAGCAAAACAGGTAATAATGAGAAACAGGTGAGAGGTGGAATACTCTGTAATACAAGAGCTGGAGTAGAAAACAAACAAGAGCACATGGCAATACAAAATTCTGGAGCAGAGGGTGGCGGTAATGCACCATTAAGCTGGATGCCAACCGCCGTAAAACAAGATACAGACAGACAGGCAATACAAAACCACAGACTGACGGCTAGGGGGAGAGCACACAAAAAGACAAAGTTCAACTGGAGGTACTAACACTTTACTCTGACTGTCTTACCTATAGCCACCTCCCATCGGGAGCTGGGAATTGGTCTATTAGCTGTCAAAGGTTCCCCAGTCCCTATCCTGGCCCAAAGTCTATGAGGTTCATTAGGACAGGCCAGACTGGGTATGGACTGGGTTTGGACCACAGGAAACTCAAGACCTTTTAAACTAGCTGCACCCTGAATGGGTCACTCCAGCTTGGACACACAGAACTGGAAAGAGAACCACTCCTCTCACAGCAAACTGTAAGTGAGAAATGAGAAACAAAGCTCCACCTTCCTTTTAAATGGAGCCTACCTCTCGCCATCAAGCGTTCCTCTGAAATGCACCCAGGATATTTGATATGCTCCTCCATGTTCTCTTTGGGTAAAGGTGTTGCCCCGTCCTCCACAATATTTCAATTACAGCTTGAGGGGGAAATGTCAAAACTTTCTTTTGGTTGACACCACGATCATCATTCACCTGCCAGATTCATGAACAAACTGAGCCAGAGGCAGGAGGGAAAATGACAGCTCTCTGCACTACCAACCAAAGGCCAGGTTCTGACTCTCCGTCCACTGACTGGAAGGATCAAAGCTAGACCCTCCCTTCCCTTCACTCAGAGATGTGTTCAGCACCAGCAATGGCCCGAGTACCATCAGCAAAAATGGGGCCTTTGCCTTGGCTAATCTGGGTGACAAAGGGCAAATTGTGTCTAGCTGCTGCCTCACAACTTCAGAGACCAGATTCGATCCTGACTTCGAGCGCTATCTCTGTGTGGAATTTGCACGTTCTCCCTGTGACTGTGTGGGTTTCCCCTGGGTGATCTACTTTCCTCCCTTATCCCAAAGACAGGACACTCGCTCTTCTCCCCTCTTGAATCAAGCAGAAGATACCAAGACCTGAAAGCACATACCACCAGGCTCAAGGACATCCTGTTGTTATCAGAATCTTGACTGGACCCCTTGTACAATAAAATGGACTCTTAACCTCACAATCCACCTCAATATGATCTTGCACTTTATTGTCTTGAACTATATCTTCTCCGTCTCATTTACAGTTTATTTTGCATTGTTCAATCTCAATGCACTGAGTAATCATCCAATGTGTTCTAAATGGACATCATTCTTTCTGAGGCTGTGCCCTCACCCACTGTAGGAAACAACTTCTCCACATCCACACCGTCTAGGTCTTCAATATTCGATAGGTTTCAATGACCCCTCATTCTTTCAAATTCTAGCGAGTGTAGGCCTAGAGCCATCAAACATTCCTCATATGTTAACCCTTTCATTCCAGGAATAATTCTTATGAACCTCTTCTGGAACCTCTCCAGTGGCAGTATATCTTTTCTTAGATAAGGGACCCAAAACTGATCACAATACTCCAAGTGTAGTCTGATAAATGCCTTATAAAGCCTCGGTATCACATACTTGCTCTTATATTCTCGTCCTCTGGAAATGAATGTCAACATTATATTTGCCTTTCTTGCCACCAATTCAACCTGCATGTTAAACCTTAGGGAATCCTGCACAAGGGCTCCAAGTCCCTTTCTATCTCTTTGATCTTTGAATTTTATATCATTTAGAAAATAGTCTATGCCTTTATTCTTTCTACTAAAGTACATGACCAGACAATTCCCTACATTCCATCTGCCACTTCTTTGCCCATTCTCCTAATCCAAGTCCTTCCGCAGACTTCCTGCTTCCTCAACACTACCTGCCCCACTACCTATCTTTGTATCATTTGTAAACTTGGCCACAAAGCCATCAATTCCGTTATCCAAATCATTGACATATAACGTGAAAAGAAGCAGTCCCAATACCCACCCCTACAGAATACCACTAGTTACCAAAAAGGCTCCCTTTATTCTCACTCTTTGCCTCTTTCCAATTAGCCAGTCTTCTATCCATGCTAGTATCTTTTCTGTAATACCATGAGCTCTTATCTTGTTTAGCAGCCTTATGTGCGGCACCTTGTTAAAGGCCTTTTGGGAATCCTAGTAATCATGATCCATTGACTCTCCTTTGTCTATCCTGCTTGTTATTTCTTCAAAGAATTCCAACTTATTTATCAGGCAAGTTTTCCCCTTTAGAAAACGTTGGCCTACTTTATCACTGCATCCAAGTAACCTGAAACCTCATACTTTATAATGGATTCCAACATCTTCCCAACCACTGAAGTCAGGCTTTCTGGTCTATAATTTCCTTTCTTCTGGCTCACACTCTTCTTAAAGAGTGGAGTGATATTTTCAATTTTCTAGTCCTCTGGAACCATTCTAGAATTAAGTGATTCTTGAAAGATCATTACTAGTGCCTCCACAATCTCTTCAGTTACCTTTTTTAGAACCCTGGGCTGTAGTCCAGGTGACTTACCTACCTTCAGACCTTTCAGTTTCCCAAGGACCTTCACCTTCGTAATAGCAACTACACTCACTTCTGTCCTCTGACACTCTTGAATTTCTAGCATACCGCTTGTGTCTTCCACAGTGAAGACCGATGCAAAATACTTGTTAAGTTCATCCGCCATTTCTTTGTCCCCCATAACTTCCTTTGCAGTGGTCCAATATCCACTCTCACCTCTCTCTTACTCTTTATACAGCTGAAAAGTCTTTTTGCATCCTCTTCGATATTTTTGGCTAGTTTACCTTCATTTTTCATCTTTTCTCTGCCTATGGTTTTTTAGTTGCCTTCTGTTGGTTTCCCTCTAACTTGCCACTAATTTTTATTATATTATATGCCCTTTCTTTTGTTTTTATGTTATCTTTGACTTCTCTTGTTACCGACGGTTTCCTCATCCTCCCTTTAGAATATTCTTCATCTTTAGGATGTTCTGTATCTATCTTGTGCCTTCCAAGTTGCCAGCTCCTCTCTCATGCCTCTGTAATTCCATTCATTCCACTGTAATACTGATACATCTGATTTAATCTTCTCCCTCTCAAACTGCAGGGTGAATTCTATAATATTATGATCACTGGCTCCCAAGGGTTCCTTTACCTTAAGCTCTGAATCAAATCTGATTTATTGCACAATATTAAATCCAGTATTGACTTTCCCCTCGTGGGCTCAACCACAAGCAGTTCTAAAAAGCCATCTCATAGGCATTCTTCAAATTCCCTCTCTTGGGATCCAGCACCAAACTGATTTTCCCAATCTACCTGCATATTAATATCCCTCATGACTATTGTAACATTGCCATCATTACATGCCTTTTCAATTTCCCGTTGAAATTAATATCCCACATCCTGGCTACTGTTGGGTGCCTGTATATAACTCCCATCAGCGCCTTTCACTCTTTCAGTTTCTTAACTCTACCCACAAGGACTCTACATATTCTGATCCTATGTCACCTTTTCCTAAGGTTTAGATTTCAATTTTTATTAATCAAACCTCTCTCCCTCTGCCTACCTGCCTGTCCTTTTGATACAATTGTATATCCTTGGATGTTAAACTCCCAACTACGATCTTCTTTCAGCCACACTTCAGTGATATCCATGACACACCTGCCAATCTCTAACTGCGCTACAAGATTATCTATTTTATTCAGTACAGTATGTGCATTCAAATTTAACACCTTCAGTCCTGTATTCATCACCCTTTTCATTTTTCCCCCATGTTACACTTCACCTGATGTGTGTGTGTGTGTGTGTGTGAGAGAGAGAGAGAGAGAAAGAAAGAAAGATACATGGTGGCAGTGGGGAATAAGCTGTTGTTGAATCTCGAGGTGTAGCAACAACCTCCTGAAGGTGGGCCTGTTACACCAAATTCTGGCCTTGACTCCTTTGTTCTGGGGAAACACTTTTTAAGGGGTATACAAGGTCACTTGAAAGGGAATGGGAGCTCTGAGAATTGGGTTTCCAACACCTGGGGATTCGGACTATGATGGGAGTCAGGTCTAAAGTGTATCAACTGGAAACGCTCAGCAGGTCAGGCAGCCTCTGTGGAAAGCGGAACAATTGGTGTTTCCGCTCTGAGGCCCTTTGTTAGGCAGCTGTCAGGCATTTCTCACTCAAATTCGCAAGATCTTAACACAACATATTAGTGAGGGCGGGCCAGTTGAAGACTTCTCCCGAGGACATCCGACACCTCTGCACTCCTTTGGCTGCACACTCCTCATAGGAGAGGAGTTGGGAGACCTTTCAGCACAAGTGAGACAGCAGAGAATCTGGAGTGACCTGGAGGCTTGACACTGCCACCCTGTGACTGCTCACAGGTTGGGCACAGAACTGCAGGTTCCTTTGGAGAGGCGGTGTCCAGGAACCTGTCGGATTACAGTCAAACAGAACATTGATTGAGCTACTCAGTTCATCCCACTGCTCCAATCTTTCCCCATAGATCTGCCAATTTTCTCCTTCAAGTTTATTTTGAAAATGTTGCTTCAGAACCTCCCAAAGCACTTAGCAATGCAAAGAAAGACTTTAAGATATAGAAACTAGAATAGTACAGCACAGTACAGACTCTTCACCCATAGTTGAGCCAACTGGTTAACTTATTCCAAGATCAATCTAACCCTTCCACATAGCCCTCTATTTTTCTTCACCTATGTGCCTATGTAAGAGGCTCTTAAGCCTCTTCTGCCACCCCCAGCAGTGTGTTCCACACACTTATCACTCTCTGTACAAAAAAAAAGCTACCTCTGGCTCCCCCCCTATCCCTTCCTCCAATCACCTTAAAAGTATGCCCCCTCGTATTAGCCATCGTCACCCTAGAAAAGAGATGCTGGTTGTCCACTCTATCTATGCCTTATCATCTTATACACCTCTATCAAGTCACCTCTCATCCTCCTTCACTCCAAAGAGAAAAGCCCGAGCTTGCTCATTCTTTGCTCATAAGACATGCTCTCTTATCCAGGCAGCTTCCTGGTAAATCTCCTCTGCACCCTCTCTAAAACTTCCAAATCCTTCTTGCAATGAGGTGACCAGAATTGGAAGTGTGGTCTAACAGGATTTCATAGAGCTGCTCGAACTCAATCCTCTGACTAATGAAGGCCAACATACTATATACCTTCTTAACCACCTTATCTATTGCGTGGCAACTTTGAGGGAACTATAGACGTGGACCCCAGGATCCCTCTGTTCCTCCACATTGCTAAAGTCCTACCATACATTTTATACTCTGTCATCAAGTTTGACCTTCCAAAGTATATCACTCACACTTTTCCGGATTGAGCTCCATCTGCCACTGCTCCGTCCATCTTTGCATCCTATCAATGACCTGCTGTAACCTACAACAACCTTTTACACAACCTACACCACCAACCTTCATGCTGTCTGTGGACTTACAAACCCACCCTTCCACTTTCTCATCCAAATCATTTATAAAATTTACAAAGAGCGGGGGTCCCAAAACAGACCCCCTGTGGAACACCAATAGTCACTGACCTTCATGCAGAATATGCTCCATATGCCTTTGAAGTATTGTCAGGTATTTTGAAGACTAGTCACACTGAGCATTATCCCATATAAAGCAATGCGTTACTGACTAAAGCATCTATTTGCTGATGTTGTTGTTCCACCTTGTGGTGCATCAGGCAGCACCCTTGCTGCTTCATTAGCACTTTGTTTTTTATGAGGCCAAGTTGCTAGCTTGATGTTCAACCCAGCACGAATTGTAAGTGTGCAAGAAACCAGCCAGATTCGAACCCGGGACCACATGCCTTGAAGTCTGCTGTGAATGCCACTACACCACCAGCCGGCTTTGGTGATGTTGACAGTGGGATAAATCTTCTTCTAAGGCAGTCACTGGGGATCGAGGAGAACTTGCTTCCATTCTTGTTCTGTGTGTTCTCTGGTGACTGACAAAATGAAGCCTATCTGGGACCTATGGACTCTGCCACAGATGGGCTGGGAGGTGTCGGATAGGATGGATGGACGGGTAGGTTCAGAGGAGGAGTACTTCCGACACATAGACTTCAGAGTCTCAGGCCCATTCCCCATCTTGAGGGATCATGAGTTAGGAATTTCCCAGCAGTAAATGGGGATGTTACACTTTGGGGAATAAATGTCCATCTCGAAACAGAGAAGATGAAATTTCCCTCAGAACAGTCCCTTGGGAGCTTTTACAGCCAGTGAGACAGAGACCAAGCAGGGCAATAGTTCAACTAATTCTCTGTCAATGTCAGCAAAACAAAGGAGTTGGTCATTGACTTCAGAAAATGCAGTGATGCACACACTCCTGTCTACATCAATGGTACTGAGATGGAGATGGCTGAGAACTTCAAGTTCCTAAGTATAATTGTCCATGGCCAAGAAAGCATACCAGTGCCTCTACTTCCTCAAAAGGCTCAAGAAATTTGGCACATCTTCTTTGACCCTTACCAATTTGTACAGAGGCACCACAGAAAACTTCCTATCCGGATGTATCATGGCTTGGTACGGCAACTGTTCTACCCATTACTGCAAGAAATTGCAGAGCTATGGACACATCCCAGTCCATCATGTAAACCGGCTTCCCCTCCACGAACAGTATCTACACTTTCTGTTGCCTCGGGAAACCTGCCAGCGTAATCAAAGACCCTTCCCGCACTGGACATTCTCTCTTCACCCCTCTCCCAATGGACAGGAGATACAAAAGTCTGAAATAACATACCACTAGGCTCTTAGACAGTTTCTATCCTGCAGTGATGATAAACCCGAATGGACCTCTTGTACATTAAAGATGAGCCCTTGACCTTATAATCATGGCTCTTGCACCTTATTGTCTGCACTGTACTTTCTCTGTAATTGTAACTTTTTTTTGCGTTCTATTATTGCTTTCCCTTCTACTACCTCTCTGCATTGATGTGATGAAATGATCTGAATGGATGGGTTGTAAAACTAAGTTTTATACTGTACCTCAGTATATGGGACAATAATAAACCAATTCCAATTTACCCACAGGTCAGCACCTTCAACAGTGTCTCACTCCCAACTGTGAGACTTGAACCCACAAATTTCTCTCTCAGAAGTAAGGGTTCGATATAGCCAATGTCACCAGACAGCACACTCAAAGATGGAATCAGGAGATTATTACAGCAGAGAAGAGGGCCATTTGGCCCATTAGCCTGTACTAGCTCTTGGTACAAGACAGCTAAACCAGTGGGAGTGGAAAAGTTTTGTCTTGTGCAAACTTTTTCAGTTAGAAAAAAAAATCCCAGTAATTCCAGGTCTTCACTAGGTTATTAATTGGATGGGATTGGGGATTAGGTCCTGAGAGACAGTCACCGGAGAGCTGCCCAAGAAGCAGATTGAATCAAGTCTCCAACAGCACTGAGGGGTGAGATGAAGATTGTTTCACAGATGCAACGTGCTCTGGAATTACCTCCCCAAACCTCTCCCTCCTTAAAACCTACCATCATAAGGCCACCGGCCTTAATATCTCCTTAGACTTGGCATCTGTTGCACATGTTAATGTCAATTGCCTTATCAATTGGCTCTTTTGAAGACACTACACAAATGGGAGTTGCTTTGGAGAGATCTTCCCAAAGTTAGCCAGACATTATCCATGATGGAAACAGGCAGTCCCAAACAAGCATCTGGTTGCCTGGACAAGCCACAATAAATTGAAGTTTCCTACAGCACCACAGGGCAAAAATGCCTCATTTGGAAATTCCAGTGAAGCTAAGTAACACTCTGCCTTTCCTGGTTTGCCTTAGTTTTAAAAGTTCAAAGTAAAATTATTTATCAGAGTACATACATGTCACCATATACAACCCAGAGATTCTTTTTCTACAGGCATGCTTGTAGAACAGTAACTATAAACAGGACCAATGGACAATACACTGTGCAAATGCAGAAATAAATAGCAATGAGCAACGAGCATGAAATAATAAGATAAAAGCATCTTTAAATGAGTGTAGTTATCCCCTGTTGCTCAAGAGCCTGATGGTTGAGGGGTAGTGACTGTTCTTGAACCTGGTGATGCGAGTCCTGAGGCTCTTGTACTTTCTATTTCATGGCAGCAGTGAGAAAAGAGCATGGCCTGGGTGGTGAGGATCTTTGATGATGGATGCTGCATGGATGATGGATGTTTCTATGGCAACATTTCATGTAGATGTTCTCAATGGTTGGGAGGATTTTACCCACAATGTATTGGGCTGAATACATTGGGCTGAATCCTTTTGCAGGATTTTCTGCTCAAAGGCATTGGTGCTCCCATACCAGGCTGGATTGTCCTGGCCTTTGTACTGGAAGGCAGGTGAGCTGTTGCATGGTGAATAGTTTATTCTTCCACTGACTCATCCCCTGAGTCTTTGAAGTTAGGTATGATTATGGATTTGTGGATTTTCATAGACTGCAGGTGACGCTTTGGTGTCATTCTTTGGTCTACAGTTAACTATGACAGAGACTGATGGAATTTTTAATGGACAATTCTGTCACCCATAATCCATAACAGCATAGAAGGAGTCCGTTCAGCCTATCACATCAATGCCAGTTTATAGAGCAATCTAATTCCTCCACTTATTTTCCCATCAACTCCACCCCCTCGCCCTAGATTTGACCACTCACCCACACTGTAGGGGTGGTTTACCATGGTTAATTGCCCTACCAAGCCACATATTTTTGGGGTCTGTGAGGAAACCAGAGCACTTGAGGGGGAACACACAGTCGTAGTAGGATTGAACCTGAGTCACTGGAGCAGTGGTGCTAACTGCTGTGCACTGTACTCTGCCCTCCCACCTAATCCAGAATAAAGAACTTCTAGTGTTTAGAAATAAACACTTTTATACTAAGAGCAGTATCTGAACTGAAAACTGCTGTTTTTATCAAAATAACTCAGTGGCTGCAAAACATTGCAGATCCACTGTTTACTTTGAAGTAATTTACAAAAGATAATAAATTGTGAATGTTGATATGGTTCTCTGAGTACTAAATTCCCGGCCACCTGCCTCTTGTAGCAAGGAATTTAGAGAAGAAATTAACACGATCACCAGGAACAGTTTAAGAGTCTTATACTGAATTCAGTCTGGCATAAGGCATGACCACTTTAGCACTCTGCTGTCATGGCCTCAGGGCTGGGTAGCAGTTCCACAGGTATTAGCTCTACGTTACCTTCACACCTCGCTCTGACAAAAGGCAGCATAAAACAAAACTAATTTTGAAATAGACAGCATCACGAAACAAGGGATCACCTGCCCTTTAGTCTACATGCTTGAACAATTGCACAAAACCAAAACCAAAGAAAATCCATCCAGGTTCCAACCTCACCTACTGCCATGATGAGGCCACACACAGGTTTCAGACCCAGCACCTCGTATTCCATTTGGGTACCTCCAACCTGATGGCATGAACACTGATTTCTCTAATTTCCTGTAATTTTCTCTCCCCTTGTCCTTTTCTCTTTTCCTATTCCCCATTCTGGCTCTCCTCTTACCGATTCTCTTCTCTTCACCTGCCCATCACCTCCCTCTAGTGCCCCTCTTCTTTTCCTTTCTTCCATTGTCCACTGTCCTCTCGTATTAGATTCATTCTTCTTCTGCCCTTCACCTCTTCCACCTATCAATTCCCAGCTTCTCCTCCTCAACCTTCCCACCTTCCCTCTCACCTGCCAACTTGTACTCCTTCCCCTCCCCCACCTTCTTATTCTGGCCTCTTCGCCCTTTCTTTCCAGTCTTGATGAAGGATCCCAGCCCAAAACGTTGACTGTTTATTCCCCTCCTGAGATGCTGCCTGACCTGCTGAGTTCCTTCAGAATTTAGTATGTGTTGCACAGATTCCAACTGTTCCTCATTGGGATTTCGCGAAGTGGAGTTTTTGCGCCAGGATGCTCTAGGAATTGTTGATAATTGCGGCTGGTGGAATTCACCCAGTCCTGTGGACAAAAGGTCTGACCACACTCATTGAATCCTTCCAAGACAGAGCACAGGGCTGAAGGATTGGAAACATTATGTGTTTGTTCATAATAAAGCCTTACATTCAAGGGTCAGCTGGTTGGTATGGCAAGCTTTTAAAATAAACAATCCTGGTAAATTAGTAAACTACTTTATTAGTGGCACATGTACCAAGTCTTTGAGCTTTCTTTGAACCTGGTGGTACATGTTTTCAGGCTTTTGTATCTTCCACGAGGGAGAAGCGAGAATGTCCAGGGTGGGTTGGGTTGGGTTCTTTTATTATGCTGGTGCTTTACCAAGCTAGCGAGAAGTATAGAGAGAGTCCATGAAGGAGAGGCTGGTTTTCATAATAGACTGGTCTGCGATCACAACTCACTCCAGTTTCTTATGGTCACATGCAGAGCAGTTGCCATACCAGGCTGTGGTGCATCCAGATAGGATGCTGTCTATGGAGCTTCAATAAAAGATGCTGAGGGTTAATGGGGACATGCCTAATTTCTTTAGCCTCTTAAGATAGTAGAGGCGTTGGTGAGCTTTCTTGGTCTTGGCTTGGTTGGACCATAATAGCTTTGGTTCTGTTCACTCCTAGGAAATTGAAGCTCTCAACCCTTCCAATGTGAACACCATTGACGTAAATAGAAGCATGTACCATGTCTCCGTTCCTGAAGTCAACGACCAGATCCTTTGTTTCATTGACACTGAGGGAAAGGCTGTTGTCGTCTCACCATGCCACGAACCTCTCTGCCTCCTTCCTGTACTCCAACTCATCACTATCTGAGCTAAAGCCCACTACGATGGTATCATATGCAGACTTGCAGATGGAGTTAGAGCAAAATCTGACAATGCAGTCATGAGTGAACAGGTAGTAGAGTAGGGGGCTGAGGATGCAACCTTGTGGGGCACCAGTGATGAGGATAATTGTGACAGAGGTGTTGCTGCCTTTCCTTGCTGATTGTGGTCTGTTGGTCAGTAAGTCAAGAATCTAGCTGCAAAGTTTAATCACTGCAAAGATTAACATTATCCAGTTAAAGTTAACAGACATTGAAAAGCACAAACTAATGAAACCACATAGGTTTGATAAGGGCATATCCTATTTGATCAAGTTGGTTGTTGCTGAGGTAATGGAGACACAGCCTCATAAGTTGGGGGAGTAAATTTAGGATGGAGATGAGGAAGAACTGCTTTTCCCAAAGAGTGGTGAATCTGTGAAATTCTCTGCCTAATGCAGCAGTTGAGGCTACCTCGATAAATATATTTAAGACAAGGTTGGATAGACTTTTGCATAGTGGGGGAATTAAGGGTTATGGGGAAAAGGCAGGAAGGTGGAGATGAGTCCATGGTCAGATCAGCCATGATATTGAATGGCAGAGAAGGCTTGACGGGCCAGATGGCCTACTCCTGCTCCTATTTCTTATGTTCTTATGTTCTTAAATAGAAAAATGGCAGTGCACTTAACATTGGATTCACAGACTTGAAAAGGCTTGTTAGCAAAAAGAAAGCACACTGGACAAAAGGTGAAACAGTAGGGGACAGCACACTGGCATAGCTAGTAGAGCTGCTGACTTACAGCTCCAGTGACCTGGGTTCAACTTTCACCTCTGGCACTGTCTGGGTGGTGTTTGCACGCTCTCCCTGTAACCATGTGGACTCCCCCCCACCAAGTGGTTAGATTAATTAGCTGCTGTAAATTGCCCCTAGTGTGTGGGTGAGGGATTGATAGGAATGTGGAGAGAATAAAATGTGAGGGGTGTAAATGGGTTACAGGGAAAATCAGTGAGTAATGGAATTGCTCTGTGACTGGCTGGGTCTCCTATGGTGTCAGGAAATATATTGCCTTTTACAATTCAGCCTCAAATTTCAAAGGGTTAACATTTTCCCCAAAGCAAAGGCAACACTGGACACAAAGCAGGGATGGAGTTACAAGACCCTTTCCAGTTGATTCGAGCTAGATTTAGTGTGACAGATTTTGCCCGGCAGCCTCAGATAGATGAACATTCCTATCATTACTGTGTCCTTCCAGGTGAGAGCTTAAAAACCGGTAACCGTAGGAAGGGGGCAAATACCTAGCAACAGGCAACAAAGAACCTTCAGGAGCCTGTGGAGTGGGTGGGGTCCACTCTACAATCTCTCCATTGGGGGTGGCAAATGTTTGTTTAAGGTAGTAGAAAGATAAGAAATTCCAGTTCTTTTTATATAAAGGCAGCTTTATTCTCCCTTTGAACCAAGCCTGAGAATTCTTGTTACCTGTAAACAATGTTTTTGCAAATATTGCTGGCGTGGCTCCCAGAGTTACACACAGCGCTGCAAACTAGGATTAGTGGCTTAATGTGGGCTTGTCACTGCTCCCTGGCTTTAGTAGTTCTTGCCTTTCTTTATAAAACCAGGGGTCACACATGTTTTGTCCCTGTATGGGACATCATATCCTTCCATGTCTAATGATTTGCCCACTGACATCACTGGGTCTCTTTGTTCCTTGGATTCTCTTTAAAATTACTTGCTTGGTTTGCATTCTGACCAAAATGTGTCACTCCATAGTTTCCTGCTGTGAATTTCATGTTCTGCCCCGTTCACCAGTCTGTCTGTGTCTCCTCAAAGTCCTTTTCTATTTTCCTCACCCTTTGACACACTTCCAAAGTTTTGCAAAGTGCAGACCTGTGAGTGACCAGAATTTCACACTGCATAGTCAAAGCACCCAAATACATCACTGAAAGCAGGTCGGCCTCATTTCACTGATAATTAATAACAACATCAGAGACTGAAGGGTTTCTGCTCACGAAACGGACACTGGTATACACACGGCTGAAACTTCAACCCACCAAGGTCACTAAAATCAAGCTGTCTTGTTTTGACAACAGTGTGGCTGCAGCAGAGCGCAGCTGTGAATCCTGCTGTCTTTTATCACCTGCCTTCAGTGTTGGGTAAATATTTCTACATAATATCCCAATGGCAAAGATGTGAAGGGACCTGTCACCAGTCTTGAAGGTGTCCTCAATAGAGAAAAATAAAAGAGAGAAAGAAAGAAAGAAAGGGACTTAGAACATATTTGCTTGACAAAGCTAAGAAATTTTAGAAAATTGCAACATTGATACAAATCCATTGCAATTTGAAACATGTGGAATTCAGGAAAACCTCTGCAGCTTTTCCTCAACACCAGACAAAGGATTTTGCTGAATTTGTACTCTTCTCATTGCTAAAGGAAGAGGTACACACGCTCAATGTTGAATACAATAGGGTCTTTTAAGAGGCTCCTGGATTATGGGTAACCCTAGGTAATTTCTAAGGTAACGACATGTTCGGCACAGCTTTGTGAGCCAAAGGGCCTGTATTGTGCTGTAGGTTTTCTATGTTTCTATGCTTTAGGAACAGCTTCTTCTCCACCGCCATCAGAATTCTGAATGGAGAATAAACCCATGTACACTACCTCACGATTTGTCTTTTGTTTCTGCCCTTTTTGCACTACTTATTTAATTTAATTATATCTATATAATATATATTTTTATTGTGTATTGCAATTAACTGCTGCCAATAAAGAACATACTTCATGACATATCCCCGTGATATTAAACGTGACTCTAATTCTGGAAAGTTGAACTGCAGAATGTGTTCAAAAGACGAACTGGAGAATGCGTTCAGAAAAGTCAACTCATTGTCCCTCATAAGCGAGTTAGAGTCCCAGGAGAAACTAAATTGGCTTTTTGCAGTTTTGTCCAACAAAGGCAGAAAACCCTGTTGGAGATTGTTGAATACTGTAACTGCGATTCACTGGTTTATTGTCGGATGGTGGGGAAGCTGAGTTGCTTCGGTCATAGTGAGGACCAGGCCTCAAGCTGCGATGTCACCTGTTTACAGCCACCCAGGGGAGAGGCGTCGAAGTTGGTACGCTCCACTGGAGGCAGGGTAGCACAGTGTCCTAGTTGGAGTCGGTGCTGTCCCCAGTATACACTCGGCCGAAGACAAGCTGTATTGCGTTTGATTACAGATTGCTGCAACGTTCATGGACTTGGGGCCTTGGACCATATTTTTTATGTGATTACATTTACTGATATCGTATATGTGCTTGTTGTCTTATATATGCTATATGTGCCTTGTGCTGTGTGTGACTAGTGGTAAAGTGTTTTGCACCTTGGTTCCAGAGTAAAACATTTTCGTTTGGCTGTATTCAAGGGTATTCATGTATGGTTGAATGACAATTAAATTTAAACTTGAAAGACAGTAGTCGAGGTGGCACAGAGGTCCAAAGATTGGGAGTTTCCCTGGACACATACCCTGTGGGGGCTTAAGGTAAAGGAACCCTTTGGAAGTAGTGGTCATAATATGATAAAATTCATCCTGAAATTTGACAAAAAGAAGCTAAAGTCAGATGTATCAGTATTACAGTGGAGTGTAGTGAATTATAGAGGAATGAGAGAGGAGCTGGCCAAAGTTGATTGGAAGGCGACACTAGCAGGGATGATGGCAGAGCAGCAATGGCTGGAGTTTCTGGGAACAATCTGGAAAGTGCAAGATAGATACATTCCAAAGGAGAGAAAGTATTCTAAAGGCTGGATGACGCAACCGTGGCTGACAGGGGAAGTCAAAACCAACATAAAAGCAAAAGAGAAGACATATAATAGAGCAAAAAAAGAAGTGGAAAGTTAGAGGATTGGAAATTTTTTAAAAACCAGCAGAAGGCAACTAAAAAAACTATAAGGGTGAAAAGATGAAATCTGAAGGTAAGCTAGCTAATAATATCAAAAATTATACCAAAATTTTTTTCAGATATATAAAGAGCAAAAGGGAGCTGAGAGTAGATATTGGACCGCTGGAAA
Source organism: Mobula hypostoma (assembly GCF_963921235.1). NCBI lineage: Eukaryota > Metazoa > Chordata > Chondrichthyes > Myliobatiformes > Myliobatidae > Mobula > Mobula hypostoma. The sequence goes on along the minus strand of NC_086128.1, from coordinate 15,362,634 downwards.
ATTATGATAGAGAGATAGTAACAGGGGACAATTATATGGCAGATGAACTGAATAAGTATTTTACATCAGTCTTCAATGTGGAAGACACCAGCAGTATGTTGGAAGTTCAAGAGTGTCAAGGGGCTGAGTGTCAAATGTCAAGAGAGTGCAGTTGCTATTACTAAGGAGATGATGCTCAGGAAACTGAAAGGTCTGAAGGTAGGTAAGTCACCTGGACCAGATGGACTACACACAAGGTTCAGAAAGAGGTGTCTGAAGAGATCGTAGAGGCATTAGTAATAATCTTTCAAAAATCATTAGATTCTGGTATGGTTCAGGAGCACTTGAAAATTACAAATGTCACTCCGCTCTTCAAGAAGGGAGAGAGGCAGAAGAAAGGTAATTATAAGCCAGTTAGTCTGACCTCAGGGGCTGGGAAGATGTTGGAGTCGATTACTAAGGATATGGTTTCAGTGTACTTGGAGGCACATGACAAAATAGGCCAAAGTCATCATGGTTTCCTTTAGGGAAAACCTTGCCTGGCTCACCTGTTGGAATTCTTTGAAAAAATAACAAGCAGGATAGACAAACGAGAATCGGTGGATGTTGTGTACTTGGATTTTCAGAAGGCCTTAGACAAGGTGATGCACGAGGCTGTTTAACAAGCTATGAGCCCAAGATATTACAGGAAAGATATTAACATGGATAGTGCATTAGCTGATTGGCAGGAAGCAAAGAGAGGGAATAAAGGGAGTCTTTTCATATTGGCTACCAGTGACCAGTGACGTTCCACAGGGGTCGACACTGGGGCCGCTTTGTTTTACATTGTACGTCAATAATTTTGATGATGAAATTGACGGCTTTGCGGACAATACAAAGATAGGTGCAGAGGCAGGTAGGGTTGAGGAAGCAGAGAGGCTACAGAAGGATAGATTAGGAGAATGGGCAACGAGGAGGCACATGGAATACAGTGCCATGCACTTTGGTAGAAGGAATTAAAGCATAGACTATTTTCTAAATGGAAAGAAAATTCAAAAATCTGAAGTGCAAAGGGATTTGGGAGTCCTTGTGCAGGAATCCCTAAAGGTTAATTTGCAGGTTGAATCATTGGAGAGGAAGGCGAATGAAATGTTAGCATACATTTTGAGAGGACTAGAATTTAAAAACAAGGATGTAATGCTGAGGCATCACTTGGAGTGTTGTGAGCAGGTTTGGGCCCCTTTACTTAAGAAAGGATTGGAGAAGGTTCAGAGGAGGTTCACGAGAAAGATTCTGGGAATGAAAGGGTTATCAAATGAGTGATGATTGAAGGCTCTGGGCCTGTACCCGCTGGAATTTAAAAGAATGACAGGGGGGGGCGCGGGGGAATCTCATTGAAACCTATCAAATGGTGAAAAGCCTAGATAGAGTGGATGTGAAGAGGATGTTTCCTTTGGTGGGGAGTCTAAGATCAAAAGCACAGCCTCAAAAGAGAGCAATATCCACTTAGCACAGAGAAGTGCAGAAATTTCTTTAGCCAGAAAGTGGTGAATCTGTGGAATTCATTGCCACAGGCAGCTGTGAAGGCCAGGGAATTGGGTCCATTTAAGGCAGAGGTTGATAGGCTCTTGATTAGTCAGGGCATGAAAGGTTAGAGAGAGAAGGCAGGAGAATGGGGTTGAGAGGAAAATGGATCAGCCATGATGAAATGGTGGAGCAGACTTGACGGGCTGAATGGCCTAATTCTACTCCTATGTCTTATGGTCTTATGCTATCAATGCAAACAGAACCAAAGTCATTACTAATTTTGGAAAACTGGGACTCGATTCCCATAGTCTGAATGTTGGCAAGAAGACAATAGAGACTGCTGATATTGGAATCCAGAACAAAAACACAGTGCTAGATGTACTTAGCAAGTCAGGCAGCATCTGCAGGAGACAAAAAGGGTGTAAACTGACATTTGAGATTGAGACTGTGCATCAGGATTGAGGGACGAGAAAGACTGAATGAAGAAAAACCTGATGGGAGGGTTTGTCAGATACCCAGTACTCTCCATCTTCCACGCTCTCCTTCTCAACACTTTCCCATCCCCGACACCTTCCACCACAGCCAAGAAGGGCCAAAAGGCCTGCTTCTGTGCTGTAATGCTCTGCGGTTCTATGGTTCCAATGGCCTCCCTTCTCCAACATCATCTCATCCCCTACATCCTCCCATTCCTCAAATTTTGATCTGGGATTTAGATTTCCTGGACCGCTAGGTGTGACCGTTGCTCTTCACCCAGCACTATGGAATCAGTTACACACATGGGAGGACAGATGCGGCCTTGGTTCAAAGGGAGCGGAAGGAGCATAGATTTTGGTCTGCGGAGTTCCTCCAGCATTCTGTGTGTGTTGCATAAGCCTGACCAGGATGTTGACCCCTGTGCCTTCTCCGAGCCAGGACCTGTTCTTCCTTTGTTTGTTTGTTTATTTATTTAGAGATACGGTGCAGAAATGGCCATTCTGGCCCTTCGGGCTATGCTACCCCGCAATCAACTGATTTAACCCTAGCTTAATAACAGGACAGAGGCACTGTTTGCGAGGCAGCACTCCCTCAGTACCACACTGCAGGCTCAGCCTGGATTTTGTATTCAAGGCTCTGGAATGGGAGTCGTCCACAAAAAACAAGGCCAATTCACCTGCCTACAGGTAGGTTTTTGGACTGTGGGAGGAAATCAGAGCACCTGGAGAAAACCCACACGGTCAGGAGAAGGAACACACAATCTTGCTTACAGAGGACACTGGAATTGAACTCTGAACTCTGAATTCTTTTCTGCCCTTAATTGTAATAGCATCCTGCTAACCACTAAGCTACCGTGGTGTCATTGTGCCTTTACCACCAGCTGTGTTTACGTTCAGGGCAAAAAGGTGTAAGGGGGCAATTATCCTGTTTTCTATCTCTGTTGTCAATACAGTCCCCACCCCTGCCCAGGTTAAAAGGAAGAAAGAGGTGGTTTGGCAAAGCAGGATTACAAATTTTACAGCTTTATAGTATGTGATGACTCTCTGCTGGGTGGGGCAGGGCAGAAAGTATTTGGTGCGGTTCATTGTCTTTATTAGAACAATGTGCACATTGTAAACCTGGCAGCTCAAAATGTTTACACTATACCTGGGAATCTGATTTTGCTAGGTCAGGATTAGAGAATGCAAATGGACCTTGGCACCAACATTTCAATCTAAACTGATTTATTTTAACTTCCTTCATCCCCAAAGCAAGGTGTCTCCGTGGGTTTGTCAATTTTTATTCCCTAAGGGTAAAGGTTTTTGACTTCAGTTGTATTACCTGGATGGCTTCTATAAAACAGACAGTTCAAAAGGCAAGCTTGAGGTGAGATGTTTCCAGCTTTCATCTCTTCTTATCTTAAGGGAATTATCAGTTACTGAAGGATACAATTGTTTGGAGACACAAGAGGTTCTGCAGATGCTGGAAATGTTAAGCCGCACCAAAAATTGCTGGGAGAACTCAGGTCAGGCAGCATCCATGGAGGGCAATACACCAGACAACATTTGGAGGGTCCTGACCAGAAATGTTAACTGTTTATTTCCCTCCATGGACGCTGCCTGACCTGCTGAGCTCCCCCAGCATTTTGTGTGTGTTGCTCAGAGGTCAGGTTTGTTCAGGATAAAACAAGGTCACCAAGAGGGAGGGGGCAGAGTCAATGAACCAGCACTTCTACCTGCTTCTTCACACCTGGCCCCAGAACCCAACCTATTTCTCCTCTCATTTCCCAACTGTGGCTCAGCCCCTAAGGATCAGGAAATTGTGGGTTCGTGTCCCACTATAGACACCAGAGCACACAATGAAATGACCCTTTTTTATTTCAAAAATAAACTTTATTCCTAATAAGGCGTACATATATTCAAAAGAATAAACAGTGCAAAACTTTTACATTCATGGTTAATGTATTGAGTAGTGTTAACTTTTTAAAACCCACAGCACCATTGGTACTCATGTTGTCCCCTTGGGGAAATGTCCCATTTCATTGTCTGAGCAGCTACTCTACCATGTGTGGAAGCAGAGGAAGCCTAGACTTCGGTTCTTCTCCATTGGCTGCAACGTGCCTCCCTAGCAAACCCTCCTACAGCCTCAAATGCCCTTTTTTAAGGCAAAATTGTTTTGCTTTGCTCACTGCTAAATAAAGGCATCAGCATCTTGAGTTGATACAACTCCTTTAAAGTCATTAAACATTCACTGAAGGAATTAATTGAAGTTGACACTGAGCCACTTTAGGAGCTTTCAGGCAGGTGGCATTAGTTTTAAAGAGCATCTGTCCGAAGAGAAGACAGTAGGGAAGTTTAGGAGGAAATCCCAGGTCTCACAATCCAGAACTGATAAAGGAGATCAGAGATGAAGGAGGGCAAAGATCACAACTAGAGTATCCTGATAGGTTGTATCACAGCCTGGTATGGGAAAGCAGCAGGCACAGCCCAGCCCATCACGTGCAAAGCCCTCTCCACCATTGTGCACATTTACATGAAGTGCTGCCACAAGCAGCATCCATCATCCAAAAAGACCCACCATCCAGGCCATGCTCTCTTCTTGCTAAAACCATTAGGCAAGAGGTTCAGAAGCCAGAGACCCACACCACCAGAGTCAGGAACAGTTATTACCCTACAACCATCAGGCTCCTGAACTGGCGTGGATAACTTCACTCACCACTATTCTGAACTGAGTCTTTGACCTACAGACTCACTTTACAACTCATGTTCTCAGTATTATACATATTTGCACCATTTGTCTTCTTTTTGCACACTGGTGTTTGTCTGTTTATGTATAAAATTCTATTGCATTGCTTTTTTCCTGTAAATGCTGGCAAGAAAATAAATCTCAAGGTAATATGTTGTAGCATATATGGACTTAGACAATAAATTTACTTTGAGCTTTAAACTTCAAACCCCTTTTAAGGCATGATTTCCTGGAGTGACTTGTGACTAATCCTTAATGGCCATGCGGTATCATCAGCTAAAAGTGTTGGAGCAAGCTTTGTTGTAGGACTGAAATGCTGTATCATCAGTACGTAACAGCACACTCAAAGTGGAAGAAAGTTGCAGGGAGCCAATTCAATGCAATTCTTCAAGCTTTAAGATTGCTTAATATCATTCCCAGTACATAAATGTAAAGGAGGAGAAAATAATTGTTACTCCTGTCCAATGCAGCACAAAGGAAAACACAATAAGGTAAAGAACACAGTAATAAAAAGCACAATAAATATAAATACATAAGATAGCTTATATACATAGATTGATTGTATGTCCATAAAGTGACACTAGACACAGGAGTGTCTGTACATAAGGTGACTCTGACAGAAAATGATAAAGTAGTGGTGGTTGGGACTGAGAGGTGGGTTACTGGGTGGAGGTGTTGATCAGCCTTACTGTTTGGGGAAAGTAATTGCTTTTGAGTCCAGTGTCCTGGTGTGGATGCTACATAGTCTCCTCCTTGACGGGAGTGGGGCAAACAGTCCATAAGCAGGGTGTGTGGGATCCTTCATAATGTTGCCGGCCTTTTTTCTTTGTAACACACACAAAATGCTGGAGGAGCTCAGCAGGTCAGGCAGCATTTATGGAAATGAATAAACAGTCAAGACCCTTCATCAGTCCTGAAATGTCAACTGTTTACTAATTTCCATAGATGCTACCTGACCTGCTGAGTTCCTCCGGCATTTTAGATGTGTTACTCTGGATTTCCAGCCTCTGCAGGATCTCTTGTGTTTCTGGCCTTCTTCCTTTTTGGCTCTTCTGTACATACGTCCTTGATGGTGGGTAGCTGATGCCAGTGATACGTTGGGCAGTTTTCACTACCCGTTGTAGTCTTCCTGTCTGCCACAGTGCAGTTTCCGTACCATGCAGTGATGCAGCTTGTTCGGATGCTCTCTACTACACATCTGTAGAAGGTTGTGAGAATTGACATGTATAGTCCAGCTCTCTTCAGCCTCCACAGAAAGTGGAGGTATTGGTGAGCTTTCCTGACAGTGTAGGATGTGTTCAGGGACGATGAGAGGTTGTGCGAGGTGTGCACTCCCAAGGGTTTGAAACTGCTTACAGTTTCCACTGCTGTGCCACCGATATAAAGAGGGGTGTGGGTGGTGCGAGTTCTCCTGAAGTTGATAACCTTCTCCTTTGTCTTGTTGACATTGAGGAAGAGGTTATCTGCCTGGCACCAGGCCTCGAGCACTTCCACCCCCCTCTCTGCATGCCATCTCATTGTTGTTGGTGATGAGCCCCACCACTGTTGTGTCATCAGCAATCTTGGCGTGATTACTCGCGTGTTTGGCCGTGCAGTCATGTGTGATCAGAGTGTACAGCAATGGGATCAGCACACAGTCCTGTGGGGGGGGGGCAGCCATGTTGAGGAGGATGGGGAGGGAGGAGCAATTGTGCATCCTGACTATCTGAGGTCTGTTCATTAGGAAGTCCAACACCCAGCTGCATAGTGGAGTGTGTAGACCAAGGAGCAGAATGTTCACTAAGGTCTGTGGGAGAAAAATGTTGAATGCCAAATTGAAATCCAGAAACAGTGTTCTGACATAAATGTCCTTGTTTTCTAGGTGTGTCAGGTTCCAGTGCATGATAGTTGCTATGGCATCTGTTTTGGAACAGTTCTGTTGGTAAGCATATTGGTGAGTGTCCAACACAGCAGGAGTGGAGTTTTTAAAATGTGTGTCGTTACCAGCCATACAAAGCATGTCATGATGAGTGGTGTCAGTGCTACCAGGCAGTAACCATTTAGTTCTGAAAGGTGTAGAGGGATGATGGCGGTTGATTTGAAGCATATGTGGACATGGGTGAAATGCTGAAGATGTTCATGAAGACGTCAGTGAGCTAGTGTGCACACTCTCCGAGGGCTTTGCCTGGGATGTTGTCTGGCCCAGCAGCCTTATGAGGGGTTGACTCTATGCAGAGTCCTTCTCACATCTGCTGCTGTTATAGACAGTGGCTGCTCACCTGGGAGGGGGTAGCTTTCGTATCCGGCATTCTGTTGCTTCCGAATCAGATTTAATATCACCAGCACCTGTTGTAAAATTTGTCCACTGCTTCATTGGGCAGAGAATTCCACAGATTCACCACTCTCTGGGAAAAGCAGTTCCTCCTCATCTCCATCCTAAATCTACTCCCCTGAATCTTGAGACTATGTGCCCTAGTTCTAGTCTCACCTACCAATGGAAACGACTTTCCTGCCTCTATCTTATCTATCCCTTTCATAATTTTTTATGTTTCTATAAGATCTCCGCTCATCCTTCCCAGTTCCAGAAAGTACAGTACCAGTACCAGGCAACTTGATCTCTCCTCGTAGTCTTTGTGTTGGGCATGTGGCCAAGTGAAGGCATTCATCTAGTGATCTGAAGGTCGCTAGTCCAAGCCTCAGCTGTGGCAGCGTGTTTGTGTCCTTGAGCAAGGCACCTAATCACACATTTGCTCTAGTGTCTGTGCGAGGAGTGGCGCCCCACACAGGCTTCCAATCTGGTACTTGCAAGGCATGAAAATGCCAGACGCAGGCCTCTCATGGTCTGAGTCGATGTTCCCCCCTCCCCTCCCCCTCCATCCCATAGTCTAGCCCCTTATCTCTGGAATCAACCTGGTGAACCTCCTCTGCACCACCTCCAAAGCCAGTATATCCTTCCTCAAGTAAAGAGACCAGAACTGCATGCAGTACTCCAGATGCAGCCTCACCAGTACCCTGTACAGTTGCAGCATAACCTCCCTGCTCTTAAATTAAAGCCCTCTAGCAATGAAGGTCGATACTCCATTCGCCTTCTTGATAGCCTGCTGCACCTGCAAACCAACCTTCTGTGATTCATGCACAAGCACTCCCAAGTCCTTCTGCACAGCAGCATGCTGCAATCTTTTACCATTGAAATAATAATCTGATCTTCCATTTTTCCTTCCAAAGTGCATGACCTCACATTTACCAACATTGTACTCCATCTGCCAGACCCTTGCCCACTCACTTAATCTGTCTATATCTTTCTGCAGACTTTTCCACTCAATTTAGTGTCATCAGCAAACTTAGATAGACTACACATGATCCCCTCTTCCAGATTGTTAATGTATATCATGAACAGTTGCGAGCCCAGCACCAACCGCTGCGGAACACCGCTCACCACCGATACACCCATGTATCCCAACTCTGCTTTCTATTGGTTAATCAATCCTCTATCCATGCAAATATATCACCCCAACTCTATGCTTCCTTATCTTATGGATAAGTCTTTTATGTGGCACCTTATCGAACACCTTCTGGAAATCCAAGTAATGTCCATCTGTTCCCCTCTATCCACTGTGCTTGTTGTATCCTGAAAGAACTCCAGTAAGTTTGTCAAACAGGACCTGCCTTTGCTGAGTCCATGCTGTGTCTGCCTGATGGATCCATTTCTTTCCAGATGCCTCGCTATTTCTTCTTTAATGACAGCTTCAAGCATTTTCCGAACTACCAACTGGCTTATAGTTATCTGCCTTTTGCCTACATCATTTTTTTGAATAGTGGCATGACATTCACCTTCTTCCATTCCACCGGGACCTGCCCAGCATCCAGAGAATTTTTGGTAAATTATCACCAAAGCCTCTGCTAGAACCTCTGCCATTTCTTTCAGTAACTTGGGATGCATTCCATCAGGACCAGGGGACTTGTCCATCTTTAGGCCTAAAAGTTTGCTCAGCACTACCTCTTTATAATAGCTATTGTATCGATGTCCTCACCTCCCATCACATCCATATCATCTCTCTTTGGCATGGTAGACACGTCTTCCACTGTGAAGACTGACACAAAATAGTCATTCAAAGCCTCGGCCATTTCCTCATTTCCCAATATCAATTCTCCCTTCTTGTCCTCCAAGGGACCTCCGTTCACTTTGGCCACCCTTTTCTGCGCCATAAAAATATAAAAAACTTTTACTGTCCCTTTTTTTTATTTTGTGCTAGTTTATTTCCAAAATCTATCTTTCCTTTCTTTATTGGTCACTGAGTGGTTCTTTGTTGTTTTTTCAAGTTTTCCCAATCTTCTAGTTTCCCACTACTCGGCAACTTTGTATGTATGAGCTTTTAGTTTGATGCCTTCCTTTATTTCCTTCCTTAGTTATCCATGGCTGGCTCTCCCCACCCTTACTGTCCTTACTTTTAGCTGGAATATACTTTGTTGAGCACCGTGAAAAATCTCTTTGAAAATCTTCCACAGTTCCTCAATTGTCCTACCATATAGCCTGTGTTCCCAGTCTACCCTATCCAATTCCTGTTGTCTCCCTTGTTTAAACACAATACACTGGTTTTAGATCAAACTATTGCACCCTCCATTTGTATGAGAAACACAATCATACAGTGATCAATCACTCTTTCCAAGAGGATCCCTAACTACAAGATAGTTAATCTTATCTATCTCATTGCACAGGACCAGATCTAAGATAGCATGTTCCCTTGTAGGTTCAGTAACATGCTGTTCAAGAAAGCTATCATATTGTCTTGTGGTGAGTGGAATTTCAAGAGGGCATGTGTGCGTACACTGCTAGTTCTCCATATGTTGCTGGTTTGCAAAGGATGGCATGCCTTGATACCCTGAATATGATAAGGTAAGTTGAGCAATGATCCAGGTCTGGCAATGTAGTGTTTGTACATGTTATAATCATGAATTGTGCCTAAACAGGCACCATGTTAACACACAGTTTTAGCAGGCTTGTCGCCTTTTATCTTTTAAATACCACTCTTGCTGCTGGAGTTTCTAAAAGGTGTTGGTAAGGCCTGGGCTTTGACTGTATATCAATCTGTTCTGAGAACTACACACTCATTCAGATAATGTTCTATTACAAAGTCATGGTACTCTGCAACTTATTTGCTGTGGGGTATATTTTATAAGGAGGGTGTGCCATGCACCTCATACCAGTTTGAGGCTGTACCAGTGCAGAGTTACACTTTAACGCTCTACAATAACCTTGTTTTCCCCACATTAGTCATAAACTCTCTTACTGTACCCCTCTAATTCTAAATATTACACACCCTTTAGTTCTAGATGTTCTGTCAATGGTTCCTTGCAAATTTTCTTCCTTTTTTTTAAATTTAGTTTAGTTCATGGTTATAGACACCAGCACGTAATGAAATTCCTTACTTGTATGAAGGTTAAAGATTAAATAATAAAAGCAATTATATACAAAGTGATGAGTACAAACACAGCAGAACTGTGCCAAGTACAGCTCAGACTGAAGGAGGACAAAAAGAAATGCTAAATTGTCAATACTGGAAGAGGTGGAGAATTAGGGGTCTGGAAACATGGCTGCGTCACCAGAAAGTGGATGTGAAAGAGGTGATTGGGACAGCAGTGGGGGAAAGCTGTTTCCGAGTCTGGATGTCTGGCTTTTAAAGTTCCTGTATATTCTCCCAGAAGGTAGAAGAGAGAAAAAGGAATGGCCACAGTAGCAGGAATCCTGAACGGTATTGTTAGCCTTTCCTGATACAATGCACTCTTTACTAACAATCAACAACTCGAACCCGAGGCACTTTAATTACTAAAACTTTCCCATTTGCTTGTACCATCTTCCATCCTGTTTTTTGTCCAACAGAGATACTTAATGAGTAATAGTGTAACATTGAGGCTTGGATGGGGAAAAGTTTATCATTCATTCACAGGTTTAGTGTAATTCCTGTGAATGAATATTTCTCCTGTTGTTCACACTAGCAAATAGGATAGGGCGATACTCAGAGCCATCTTGTTACTTAAGTGATCATTTGTAACTTTGGAACATTGCCATAAAGCAGGGGTCCAGGAGAAAATCTTGTCTTTCCGTGAACAAATGTTTATTTTTTGGCTTACAGCTGGGTTAAAAACTGCAGTTCTGTCACTAAGTTCACTGCAACATATTGAGATTGGAATTGCATGCAATCTTTGATCAATTATTGGATACTGTGTCCATTGGCTTGGCTAGAGAGCTTCTCTGGCCAGTGAGAATATCTCTGAGTTAGAGGGCATCCTGGACAATGAAGATTACACCCGAATTGACAATTGCTGTGAGCATTGCGAATCAGTAAATAAAGTTAGTTTTAAAAGAACTGCAAGGGTTCTGTTTAATGAGCTGCTATTCCACTCAATTTCTTTGAAATTTGTGTCAAATCTTCATAAACTACTTATTTGAGTTTGAAAATGGATAAATGACAATATACTACAGTTGCAGGGGGATGGGAACCAAAGTGCCAGAGCAGAGAGTTGAGAGGTTGTGGAGATCGATGTTGGTAATACCTCAGACAAAGTCAGGAATCTAAAGGTTGAGCATGGTGTGACTACTGCCCTGAACTGTGCTTATTTCAATGCAAGTAGTATTGTAGGCAAGACGGATGAACTCGGGGCATGGACAAGACCTGGAATTATGATATTGCAGCCATTAGTGAGATTTTGTTGCAGGAGGGGTAGGACTGACAACTCAATATTCCAGGGTTCCATTGTTTTAGATGCGACAGAGCAGAAGGGATTAAAGGGGGAGGGGTGGTGTTACCAGTCAGGGAAAATGTCACTGCAGTGCTCAGTCAGCACAGACTAGAGAACTCGTCCGATGAGGCTTTTTGGATGGAACTGAGTAATAAGAAAGATATGACCACGTTAATGGGGCATATTACAGACCACCCAACAGTCCAAGGGATTCAGAAGAACAAATTTGTAGAGATCTCAGACTTCTGCAAGAAACATAAGGTTGTTATAGTCGGTGATTTTAGCTTTCCACATATTGACTGGGACTCCCATACTATGAAAAGAGTAGGTAGGATAGAGTTTGTCAAATGTGTTCAGGAAAATTTTCTTAATCAGTGCATAGAATTCCCAATGAGAGAGTGTATGATACTTGACCTGCTATTAGGGAATGAGACAAGGTGGGTGACAGAAATTTGTGTAGGGAAACACTTTGCATCTAGTACCCACAATGCCATTAGTTTCAAAGTAAATATGGAAAAGGATAGATCTGGTCAATGGGTTGAGATTTTAAACTGACGAAAGGTCAATTTTGATGGTATCAGAAATGATCTGGCAAGTGTGGATTGGGACAGGCTGTTTTCAGGCAAAAATGTACTTGGTAAGTGGGAGGCCTTTCAAAGTGACATTTTGAGAGTACAAAGCTTGTATGTGCCTGTCACAATAAAAGGTAAAGATAAAAGGTAAAGGTAACCATTGTACAGAACCTTGGTTTTCAAAAGATATTGAAGCCCTGGTTAAGAAAAAAACCTGAGGTGCATAGCAGGTACAGCAAATGAGTGCTTATGGAGTACAAGAAATGTAAGAGAACACGTAAGTAATCGGGAGGGCTAAAAAGAGCTCAGCAGGTCAGGTAGTATCTATGGATGGGAATATACAGTTGACGATTCAGGCAGAGACCCTTCATCTATTCCCATCCATAGATGTTGACTGACCTGCTGAGCTCCTCCAGCATATTGTGTGTATTGCTCTGGATTTCCAGCTTCTGCAGTACCTTCTGTCAATGGGCTAAAAGCCGGCATGAGGTTGCTCTAGCAGACAAGGTGAAGGGGAATTCTAAGGGATTCTACAGATATGTTAAGAACAAAATTAAGAGCGAAGGAGGGACAAAATTGGTCCTCTGGAAGATCAGAACGGTAATCCATGTGTGGAGCAAAGAGAGATGGGGGGTGGAAAGAAATCTTAAACTTTTTTGCATCTGTCTTTACTCAGGAGATGGACACAGAATCTATAGCCATGAGGCAAAAAGGCATCAACTTCATGGACTCTATACAGATTACAGAGGAGGAGGGGTTTGCTGTCTTGAGGCAAATTAGGGTGGATAAATCCCCAGGACTTGACCAGGTGTTCTCTTGGACCCTGTGGAAGGCAGGTGCAGAAATTGCCGGGGTCCTAGCAGATATACAAATCATCCTTTGCAACAGGTGATGTGCCAGAGAATTGTAGAATAGCCAATGCTGTTCCATTGTTTAAGAAAGGCTCTAAAAATTTAACCAGGAGATTACAGGCCGCTGAACCTGACATCAGTCATGGGAAAGTTATTGGAAGGTATTCTAAGGGATTGGATATATGAGTATTTGGATAGACATGGTCTGATTAAGGATAGTTAGCATGGCTTCATGCATGGTAGGTCATGCCTAACCAATCTCACAGATATTTTCATCAGGAAGATCAATGAAGGAAGGCAGTAGATGTTGTCTACATGGACTTTAGCAAAGCATTTGACAAGGTCCCACATTGGAGTTTGGTCAAGAAGGTTCAGTTGCTCAGCATTCAGGATGACATAGTAAATTGGATTAGACATTGGCTTTGTGAGAGAAGCCAGAGACTAGTAATAGTTTGTTGCCTCTCTGACTGGAGGCCTGTGACTAGTGGAGTGCCACGGGGATTAGTGCAGGGTCTGTTGTTGTTTGTCATCTATATCAATGATCTGGATGATAATGTGGTTAACTGGATCAGCAGCTTTGAGGATTAAACCAAGATTGGGGTGTAGTGGACAGTGAGAAAAGCTATCATGGCTTGTAGTGGGATCTGGATCAGCTGGAAAAATGGGCTGAAAAATGGCAGATGGCATTATTACAGACAATTACAAGGTGTTACAGTTTGGTAGGGTCAACCAGGGTAGGTCTTACATAGTGAATGGTAGGGCACTGAGGAGTGTAGTAGAACAAAGGGATCTGGGACTACAGGTCCATAATTCATTGAAAGTGGTGTCACAGATAGACAGGGTCGTAAAGAAATCTTTTGGAACATTAGCCATCATAAATCAAAGTACTGAGTACAGGGGATGGAATGTTATGTTGAAGTTGTATGAGACATTGGCGAGGCCTAATTTGGAGTATTGTGTGCAGTTTTGGTCACCTACCTACCGGAAAGATGGAAATAAGGTTGAAAGAGAAAACTTGTTAGGATGTTGCCAGGTCTGAAGGACCTGAGTTACAAGGAAAGATTGAACAGATTAGGACTTTATTCCCTGGAGCGTAAAAGATTGAGAGGAGATTTGATAGGGGTAACAAAGTTTATGAGGGATATATATAGGGTAAATGCAAGCAGGCATTTTCCACTGAAGTTGGATGGGACTACAACTAGAGGTCATGGGTTAAGGGTGAAAGGTGAAAAATTCAAGGAGAACACAAGAGGAAACTTCTTCACTCGGAGTCTTGAGACTGCGGAACAAGCTGCCAGCACAAGTGATGGATGCGAGCTTGACTTTAACTTTCAAGAGAAGTTTGGATAGGTACGTGGATCGTAGGGGTATGAGGGCTTATGGTCCTAGTGCAAATCAATTGGATTGGGCAGCTTAAATGGTTTCAGCATGGACTAGATGGGCCAAAGGGCCTGTTTCTGTACTGTACTTTTCTATTACTGTGTGACTCTATCCAGCGTTAAGCACATGGATCATAGAACAGTACAGCACAGAAACAGGTCCTTCGGCCCATAATATCTGTGCAAACCCAATGCCAAACTAAGATAATTCTATATTTAAAATAAATCTGGACATAAGCTAAGAGAAATAACATCTTGTTATGAAGATGTTGCTTGAACTATCTGTATTGATATGTTTCAGAGAGTTCATTGAAATTACTTTGACATATAAAATAATGTGTGATGCATTCTTGATGAAGACAAGACTTGTCTGTCCTTATCAAAGCATGGTGCAGCTGGCACGGTAAAATTTGGCAAAACCAGCTGAGGTTGGCAAAAAAAAGGCCTGATCTTTCCAAACAGACAGTCAGCACTGAAAGCCTCCTTGACTGCCAAAGCACAGGCCAGGAAATTTATAAGGCTCTCCTCCCAATTTGCAGGAATGAACCTTCGGTTGGTGAGCCTCTTGCAAAACCAAAGAGCTTGGGAAAGCTATGCTGGAAACATTGTCAAAATGCATGGAGTGGAAGCATTCTGGAAAGTTCTAACTTCCCAAACGCTGACACACCTATGTGTGCAAAGATTCCAAGCATCAAACCATAATTAATTTCTTAATCATATGTCAGGGATCTGACACCCAGGACATAAAATGTAATAAAGGCACTGAGCACATGATTGAATTATAGATCTTAGATTCAAGGCAGTAAATTAATCAAAGAAGTTTCCGTCACCCTCTAACCAATAATTACTCCATAATTATTGCCTCCAAAGGTTTCTTGGGCATCCAGTATTCTCCTGTATGTAGTGGTCCTGGCTCTCTGGCTTCCAACTACAATAAGGTGTTTTATCAGGGAAAATTAGTCAAAAGCACCCAGCTCAGATTAATTTACCACACCCATTACTTTATCCAGATTTAAAACCAGATTTCAAGAACAGAGAGATAACTTCAGATTGTATGTATGACTAATACCATAGTTCTAGCCATTTCAGACTGACCTGCATCACCCACTATCACAGGGGAATGTAATTTATACTGCCCTTTGCTCTCAATCCCTTCAAGTCCATTAACATGGATTATAAATGATCGATGTTACTGATCCCTGTGTGACCTCACTAGTTACAGCTTGACATCCTGAAAATAACCTACCAGCCCCAACTCTATTGCTCTTATTAGTGACTATACAGCATAGAAAAAGCTTCAGCCCACCAAGCACCCACTTACATTCATCCCGTTTTATTTAACATAGAACAATAGAGCACAGTAAACCCCCTTCAGCCCCATGATGTTGTTCTGAACTTTCAACATACTCATATTTCAGATTAGCTTTATTTGTCGCATTTATATTGAAATATCGACACATACTGGGAGATGCACTGCTTGCGTGGAAAGGAGGAGGATACTGAGAAGAAACCCATGCAGTCATGGGGAGAATGTGCAAACTCCTTACAGACAATGGCAGGAAACCACTATTCTACCGTACCTACGCTTCCTCCTTCAAAGAAAGAGGCTTTCCTTTCTCTACCATCAACACTGCCTTCACCCGCATCTCTTCTATTTCGTGCACGCCTGCCCTCACCCCATCCTCCCACCACCCCAACAGGGATAGGGTTCCTCTTGTCCTCACCTACCACCCCAGTAGCCTCCGCATCCAGCACATAACTCTCCATAACTTCTGCCATCTCCAACAGGATCCCACCACCAAGCACATCTTTCCCTTCTCCCTCCCCCCACTTTCTGCTTTCCACAGGGATCACTGCCTACATGACTCCCTTGTCCATTAGTCCTTCCCCACTGATCTCCTTCCTAGTACTTATCTTTGCAAGCGGGACAAGTGCCATACCTGCCCCTACACCTCCTCCCACACTACCATTCAGGACCCCAAACATTCCTTCCAGGTGAGGGGACACTTCACTTGTGACCCTTTTGGGGTCATCTACTGTATCTGGTGCTCCTAGTGTTCCCTCCTGTATATCAGTGAGACCTGACGTAGTTTGGGAGACCACTTCACCAAGTGCCTACGATCTGAAAAAGCAGGATCTCCCAGTGGCCACCCACTTGAATTCTACTTCCCATTCCAACATGTCAGTCCATGGCCTCCTCTACTGTTGCGATGAGGCCACACTCAGGTTGGAGGAGCAACACCTTATTCCATCTGGGAAGCCTCCAACCTGATGGCATAGACATCGTTTTCTCAAACTTCCGGTAATTCCACACTCACCACCCCCCCCCCCCCCCGTCCCCTCCTATCAGAATGCCCTCCAGCCCTTCATCTCTTTCACCGATCAGCTTCCCAGCTCTTCACTTACTCCCCTTCCCAGTTTCACCCTTCACCTACCACCTTGTACGTCTTCCTCCCCTCCCCCACCTTCTTGCTCCATATCTTATTTTCCAGCCCTGTTTCTGCATTATTAAGGAAGTGTCCATTATTAACGAACCCCAGCACCCAGGACATGCCCTCTTCTCACTGTTACCATCAGGGAAGAGGTAGAGGAGCCTGAAGGCACACACTCAGTGATTCAGGAACAGCTTCTTCCCCTCTGCCATCCGATTCCTAAACGGACATTGAACCCTGGGACACTACCTCACTTTTTTCAATATACAGTATTTGTTTTTGCACGATTTTTAATCTATTCAATATATGTATACTGTAATTGATTTACTTATTATTTTATTTTGTGTTTTTTTTTCTATATTTTGCATTGCATTGAACTGCTGCTGCTAAGTTAACAAATTTCACGTCACATGCTAGTGATAATAAACCTGATTCTGATTCTGATGAAGGGTCTCAGCCTGAAATGTCGACTGTTTACTCTTTTCCATAGATGCTGCCTGACCTGCTGAGTTCCCCCACCATTTTATGCACGTTGCTCTGGACTTCCAGCATCTGCAGATTTTCTTGTCTTTATGCTATCAAACAATCAATCTAACCCTCCCATCCTACACAGCCCATCATCCTCAATTTTTCTTTCATCCATTGGAAAAGTCCTTAATTTATCTGCCTCTTCCACTACCGCCAGCAGTGTGTTCCAGGTACCCACCACTCTTGGTGTAAAAACCTTCCCTAAACACTCCTCCACTCACCTTAAATTGATGTCCCCTGGAATTAGCCATTGCTGCCCTGGGAAAAGGACTCTGGCTGTCCACTCTATCTCTGCCTCTATAACCTTATACACCTTTATCAAGTTGCCTCTCATCCTTCTTTGCTTACTCAGCCTTTCCTCATAAGGCATGCTCTCTAATCCAGGCAGTATCCTGGTAAACCTCCTATGCACCCTCTAAAGCTTTCACATCCTTCCTATAATGAGGCAACCAGAACTGAAGACAAATACACCAAGTGCGATCTAGCCAGTTTTATAGAGCTGCAAAGTTACTTTACAGCTCTTGAATTCAATGCCCCAACTACTGAAGGCCAATACTCCATAAACCTTCTTAACCACCAAATCAACTTGTGCAACAGTTTTGAGGGATCTTTGGGCCCCAAAGGTCTCTGTTCCTCCACACTGCTAAAAATCCTGCCTTGAACTCTGTATCTTCAAGTTCGGCCTTCCAAAGTGGGTCACTCCACTTTTCCAGGTAGAACTCCATCTGCCACTTCTCAGCTCAGCCCTGCATCTTATCAATATCCTATTGTAACCCATGATAACCTTCTACACTACCAACACCCACTACCAACTTTTGTATCATTTGCAAACATGCTAACCCACCTCTCCATTTCTGCCTCCAAATCATTTATAAATATTACAAAGAACAGAGTTCCCAAAACATATCCCTTCAGAACACCACTGGTTAGAGACCTCCAGGCTGAATACATTCCATCTACAACCACCATTTGCCCTCTGTGGGCAAGCCAATTCTGAATCTATGTATCCAGTTTTCCCTAGATCCCATGCCTCCTGACTTGTTCTCCCCACATTACCTTCAAATCCCCCCAGATTTTTCCACTCACCCACATACTGGGGGCAATTTACAGCAGCCAGTTAGCCTACAAACTTGGGCTGTGGGAACAAACAAGATCAGACAGGGGAAACCCATGCAGTCACAAGGGGAATATGCAGACTCCACACAGACAGTAGTCGCATAGGTTTGCTCAGGCCCTTTCTCTTGGTGACAATGCTGGTTTTGTTTCTCCCTCACTTTAGCCAACATATTATTGGGATCCCATTTCAAGTTTAGTTGTCATTAATCTATCCATACTATCCTTGGGCCTTAACAGTCACATACTTACAGATGTTGATTACAACATTTCAACAGTGATCTCAACCATCTTCCTCAGGCACAAGTTAGTCAAATGACAAATGATACCTCCTTATATGCCCTCTCGAGTGAGCAGGGCATGGGTAGAGCTTAATGCTAAATCCTGATTCGCTGGGTCTGAATTACCTTTTCCTGGTTGGTTAGTTTGACCTTGTTCTGATTGGCCAATCCCTCTTTAGGAGTGTGTGGTCCCAAATTAGAGCTACCTCTACACTCTTAGAACCTACATTTTGGTCACCCACATCCTCCATCTCTGGTGATTCCCTAATCTTTCACTTGTAGGCATTCTCTTCCTTGCCAAAGATGTTGGCCTCATCGAACCTTGGTCTCCCTGAGCATGATAGGCAGTGTTCAGGCCAAAGGATAGTGTGGATAGACTTGATAACCAATCACAAAGCTTCCGTAGTTAGTTAATTGCTATTAGACCATACACATGAAAATAGTGAAACAAAACAGTGTTCCTATGGTGCCAAGGAGCAAAACACAGTATTAACAGCCCACAATGCATAGCACATAAAAATAATACAGCCCAAGGCCCTGAAAGGCATGGCCTACAGATTGACGGTGCATGGAATGTTATCCTTCTCCAGTTTGTCTTCCACTGACCAAACTCTGGAGGGCAGCACCAGTGCCGGCGGAGGGGGGGATCCCCCAATCTAGTAGGGATTCCAGTGCCCCCACAGAGACCTTTGCTGTCTCTGGGGTCCTCTCCTGGGAACTGCAACAGATGACACCGTGGCATGAGGGGTTTGGACCACACAACAATCGAGGCAATGCAGCTTCCCTGTCGTCGGTCTCGCCAATGAACCAATGAAACGGACTTGCAGTATTCTATGTTACCAATGTCTAACAGGGTCATACAATCACAATAAAAATGTCCAAGACACTGTTTGTCGGATCACGCACCCACCTCGCACAACAGTGGTAGGCAACAAGTCCAAGTGATAACACGGTATGCTTAGCCGAGCACCTACGCTCCATCCGCCAGAAAAAGCAGGATCTCCCGGTGGGCACCCATTTTAATTCCACTGCCCATTCCCATTCCGATATGTCAGTCCATTGCCTCCTCTACTGCCACAATGAGGCCACAGTCAGGTTGGAGGAACAACACCTTATTTTCCATCTGGGTAGCCTCCAACCTAATGAATCAACATTGATTTCTCTAACTTGCAGTAACGCCCACCCACTCTCCTTCACCATTCCTCATCCCCTTTTCCTTCTCTCACCTTATCTCCTTGCCCTGCCCATCACCTCCCTCTGGTGCTCCTCCCTGCCCCCTTTCCTTTCTTCCATGGCCTTCTGTCCTTTCCTATCAGACTCCCCCTTCCCCAGCTCTGTATCTCGTTCACCAATCAACTTCCCAGCTCTTTACTTCACTCCTTCCCCTCCCAGCTTCAACTCTTACTTTGTCTTTCTCTCTCCCCTCCTCCCACCTTCTAATTCTACTCCTCATCTTTTTCTTCCAGTCCTGCTGAAAGGCCTCAGCCCGAAACGTTGACTGTACTCTTTTCCATGGATGCTGCCTGGCCTGCTGAGTTCCTCCAGCATTTTGTGTGTGTAACATGTTATGCAGCAAGTCGAGCTCCATCACTATCAAACAACAAGCGGATGGGATAGAAGATGTAAAAGACAAATAATTACACCTTTGGTTGGACCCAGAGAGGTCGCTGTGACCATGCATGCCGCCATCTTATCGGATTTGTGTTTTCTACAGCTACAATATATTTGTTCAAGCTCCCCACTATTTCCTTACCTTCCATTATTAGTTCCTCAGTTTCAATCCACATAGATGGGAACAACATTTGCATTTTTTACCTTACCTACTCTCTTCCATCATATCCAGTTCTCATCGAGGGGTCAGCAGTGAGCAGTTTCAAGTTCCTGGGCGTCAACAAGTCAGAGGATCTATCCTGGGCCCAACATATCGATGCAATTACAAATAAGGCACAATAGCGGCTATATTTCATTAGGAGTTTGAGGAGACTTGGTAGGTCACCAAAGACACTGGCAAATTTCTAGAGATGTACTGTGGAGAGCATTCTGACTGGCTGCATCACCATTAGTATGAAGGTTCCAATGCACAGGATAGAAAGAAGCTGCAGATTGTTGTAGACTCAGCCAATTTTAAAAGTCATTAAGAAGGAAAACAAAGAATACGAAGGTAAGCTAGCCAGTAACATTAAAGAAGTACCAAAAGTTTCTTCAGATATATAAAGTGTAAAAGAGAGACGAGAGTGGATATTGGGCCGCTAGAAAATGATGCTGGAGAGGTAGTAATGGCAAGGAAATGGCAGACGAACTGAATAAGTACTTCGCATCAGTCTTCACTATGGAAGACACCAGCAGTATGCCGGAAGTTCAAAAGTGTCAGGGGGCGGAAGGGAGTGAAGTTGCCCTTACTAGGGAGAAGGTGATTGGGAAACTGAGAGGTCTGAAGGTAGATAAGTCACCTGGACAAGATTTCTGAAAGAGGTGGCTGAAGAGATTGTGGAGGCATTGGTAGTGAACTTTCAAGAGTCAGTAGATTCTGGGATGGTTTTAGAGGACTGGAAAATTGCAAATGTCACTCCACTCTTCAAGGGAGAGATGGAGAAGAAAGGAAATTATCGGCCAGTTAGTCTGACCTCAGTGGTTGGGAAGATGTCGGAGTTGATTATTAAGGATGTGGTTTCAGGGTACTTGAAGGCAGGTGGTAAAATAGGCCAAGATCGGTATGGTTTCCTGAAGGGAAAATTTTGCCTGACAAATCTGTTGGAATTCTTTGAAGAAATAACAAGCAGGATAGACAAAGGAGAATTGGTGGATATTGTGTACTTGGATTTTCAGAAGGCCTTTGACAAGGTGCCACACATGAGGCTGTTTAACAAGCTATGAGCCCTTGGTATTACAGGAAAGATACTATCATGGATAAGGCAGTGGCTGATTGGCAGGAGGCAAAGAGTGGGGATAAAGAAAGGCTTTTCTGGATTGCTGTCTGTGACTATTGGTGTTCCACAGGGGTCTGTGTTGGGACCACGTCTTTTTATGTTATATGTCAATGATTTGGATGACAGAATTGATGGCTTTGTTGCTAAGTTTGTGGACAATATGAAGATAGGTGGAGGAGCAGGTAGTGCTGAGGAAGCATAGAGGCTACAGAAGGACTTAGACAGATTAGAGGAATGGGCAAAGAAGTGGAAGGCAGAACACAGTGTTGGGAAGTGTATGATCATGCACTTTGGCAGAAGAAATGAGACAATTCAAAAATCTGGGATGCAAAGGGTCTTGGGAGTCCTTGTGCACGATTCCCTAAATGTTCATTTGCAGATTGAGTTGGTGGTGAGGAAGGCAAATGCAATGTTAGCATTTATTTCAAGAAGACTAGAATATAAAAGCAAGGATGTAATGTTGAGGCTTTATAAAGCACTGGTGAGGCCTCACTTGGAGTATTGTGAGCAGTTTTGGGCCCCTTATCTTAAGAAAGAATATGCTGACATTGGTGAGGGATCAAAGGAGGTTCACAAAAATTATTCTGGGAATGAAACCCTTATCATATGAGGAGTGTTCAATGGCTCTAAGCTTGTACTCGCTGGAAGTTAGAAGAATGACAGGGGATGTCGTTGAAACCTATCGAAATGCTGAAAGGTCGTGGACCCCATGTATCCTAATATTCTGGATTAGCCTCCCAAGAGGGACTTTGTCAAACACCTTACTAAAATCCATGTAGACAATATCCACTGCTCTAACTTCATCAACCTCTCTCATCACCTTGTCCAAAAACTCAAATCAAGTTGGTAAGGCATACTTGCCCCTCACTAGCTCTCCCTAATTAGCCCATGGGTTTCTAAATGCTCATATATCCTGTCTCTAAGAATTTTCACCATTGATTTTCCGACAACTGACTTGAGCCTCACCAGTCTATAGTTTCCAGGATTGTCACTTGTTCCCTTCTTAAATATAGGTACAACGTTAGCCATTCACCTGTTCTCTGGGACCTCATCTGTGCCTAGAAAGGACACAAAGATACTGGTCAAAGCCCCAGCAATCTCATCTCTTTCCTCACAATATCCTAGAGTAAATCCCATCAGGCTCTGGGGACCTTAATACTCATTAGGAGTCCCAACACTTCCTCCTCCTTGACCTCTAAATGCCCTAACATATTTATACAATCAGCACTGATCTCCTGGTCCTCCATATCCTTTTCCTTGGTAAACACTGAAGCCAAGCATTCATTAAGTATTTCACTCATATTCCCTGCATCCAAGCAAATATTCCCCTCTTTATCCTTGAGTCATCCTACCCTCTCCTGAGTTATCCTCTTGGTCTTGATGTACGTACAGAATGCATTGGGATTCACCTTGATCCTGCTTGCCAGGGACTTTTCATGGCCCCTCCTGGCTTTCCTCATTCCTTTCTTTAGTTCTTTTCTGGCTTCTTTGTAATTTTCATGTGCTCTGTTTGATCTTAACTTCTGAAGCTTTACATACTTTTCCTTTTTCTTCTTGACTAAATTCATCACATCTCTGGACATCCAAGGTTCTCTTATCTTTCCATCCCCATCCTTCCTGCTGACAGGAACATACCCTCCTGTACTCTGTACAATTGATCTTTAAACACCCTCCATGTGTCTGATGTGAATCTGCCAGAGATAAAAAAGTGTTCCCAATTAACTCTTCTTAGATCCTGCCTAATGCCCTGGTAATTTCCCCTACTCCAATTTAAGACTCTCTCACAAGGACCTATCCTTATTTATGGCTATCCTGAATGTTAAGGAATTGTGGTCACTGTTTCTTAACTGTTCACCCACTGAGAGCTCAGTCACTTGGCCAGGCTCATTACCCAACACCAGGACCGGTACAGCCCCTCCTCTCATTGGACTGTCCACATATTGATTTTATAAACACTCCAGGATACACTTAACAAATTCTGCTCCATCTAAACCCCAAAGAAGGTCCCAGGTTATCTTAGGAAAGTTAAATTCCCTCATGACAACAACCCTATTAGTTTTGCATGTTTCCTTAATAGATTTCCATATCTGTTCTTCAATGTCTGGGTGGCTATTGAGGGGGGGCATCTGTAGTCCAATCCCATCAGTGTGATTGCACCCTTTCCACCCAAAAGGACTCAGCAACTGAACCCTTCATTATGTCTCCCCTGAGTGCAGCCATGATATTACCCCTAATTAGTAGTGCAAGTCCTCTACCCCTTTTACCTCCTTCTCTATCTTTTCTAAAATTTCAAAAACATGCTACATTAATTACCCTTTCCTGACACTCTCTCAACCATAAGTACAGGATTTGAATGTGCAGAGAACAGTGGGATATGGACATTTTGTGGGATATAGAGTGACTAGTTTAGTTGGACTAGTTTAACTGGTTCAGTACAACACGATGGGCAGAAGGGTCTGTTCCTGTTCCTGTATCGTTCTGTGTTCTATGTAAGTGCTGGTAAATGGGTTTAGTGTAGATGGGTACTTGATGGTCAGTATGGACATGTTGGGCCGAACAGCCTGTTTCTGTCCTGTAGGGCTCTCTGACAGTGAGAAATAGACCATTGAGTCTGTGTTGGGTAACAGAGCAATCTCATTCCTGTGATCTACTCTCCCCACCCAGATTGTTCCCCTCACCTTCACATTAGGGACAATTTACAGTGTCCAATTAACCCAGGTCTGGAGGCCGGAGCACCAGGGGAAAATCCACATGGTCACAGGGAGAACGTGCAAACTCCACACAGACAGTACCTGAGGACAGGATTGAATCTTTGTCTCTGGAGGTGCCCTGCTGTGCCACTGAACTCCCTCATCTCAACACCTATTTCCTGAATCTCTGTCCCACCAGGATGTTAGGGGAGGGGGTGAGACTGAGAGACAGACTTGTGGTCCCAGGAAAGGAACCGATCGTGATCTGGGTTGTCTCAGGATTGTTATTGACCCCATTGGGCAAATCCAAATCGATGCCAAGTCTGTCAACTGTGGAAACATGTAAAAACATAGCGGCCTCTGTTTCTGGCAGCTTTAAGTGACTGATTTACCCTGCAAAGCTGGGTGTTCATGAACCAGCTGTCAAAAGTTTAATTATTTAAGAGCACCAAACCATCAAATACTCCACGTCATCAATGAAAACATCCAACAGAATGTGAAATTGTCAGCCTGTTTACATTAGTATATGGATATGGATTTAAATTGCCAAGGTACAGGAAGACACAGAGCAAGTGTGTCAACTGTTCACTTCCCTCCACAGATACTGCCGATTCAGGCAACATCCTTGTAAATTTGTAAACTGCCGATGGTGTGGAGCGATGTGCCCATGATGAGTCCATGGCTCTCTGCAGCTTCTTAAATACCTGAACATTCAAATTCCTGTACCAGACCATGGTGAAATTCGTCAGGATACTGTTCTATTCTGAGAAATAGACCATTGAGTCTGTGCTGGGTAACAGAGCAATCTCATTCCTGTGATCTATTCTCCCCCCCCCCAGATTGTTCCCCTCACCTTCACATTAGGGACAATTTACAGCATCCAATTAACCCAGGTCTGGAGGCCGGAGCACCAGGGGAAAATCCACATGGTCACGGGGAGAACGTGCAAACTCCACACAGACAGTACCTGAGGACAGGATTGAATCTTTGTCTCTGGAGGTGCCCTGCTGTGCCACTGAACTCCCTCATCTCAACACCTATTTCCTGAATCTCTGTCCCACCAGGATGTTAGGGGAGGGATATACAAGTATTTGGACAGCCAAGGGCTGATTAAGGATAGTCAGCATGGCTTTGTGCGTGGTAGATCGCGTTTAACAAATCTTGTAGAGTTTTTTGAGGAGGTTACCAAGAAAGTAGACGAAGGAAAGGCTGTGGATGTTGTCGACATGGACTTTAGTAAGGCCTTTGACAAGGTCCCACATGGGAGGTTAGTTCAGAAGGTTCAGACACGAGGTATCCATGGAGAGGTTGTAAACTGGATTCGAAATTGGCTGTGTGGGAGAAGACAGAGAGTGGTAGTGGATGATTGCTTCTCAGACTGGAGGCCTGTGACTAGTGGTGTGCCTCAGGGATCTGTGCTGGAACCATTGTTGTTTGTTGTCTACATCAATGATCTAGATAATAATGTGGTAAATTGGATCAGCAAGTTTGCTGATGACACTAAGATTGGAGGCGTTGTGGACAGCGAGGAAGGCTTTCAAAGCTTTCAGAGGGATCTGGACCAACTGGAGGGGTGGGCCAGAAAGTGGCAGATGGAATTTAATACAGACAACTGTGAGGTGTTGCATTTTGGAAGGACAAATCAAGGTAGGACATACACAATAAATGGTAGGGCACTGAGGAGTGTGGAGGAACAAAGAGATCTGGGAGTTCAGATACATAATTCCTTGAAAGTGGCGTCACAGGTAGACAGGGTTGTAAGGAAGGCTTTTGGCATCCTGGCATTCATAAATCAAAGTATTGAGTATAGGGGTTAGGATGTTATAGTGAGGATGTATAAGACACTGGTGACGCCAAATTTGGAGTATTGTGTACAGTTCTGGTCACCTAACTATAGGAAGGATATCAGTAAGATTGAAAGAGTGCAGAGAAGATTTACTAGGATGTTGCCAGGTCTTCAGGAGTTGAGTTACAGGGAAGGTTTGAACAGGTTAAGACTTTATTCCTTGGAACATAGAAGAATGAGGGGAGATTTGATAGAGGTTTACAAAATTATGAGGGGTATAGACAAAGTGAATGTGAATAGGCTCTTTCCACTTCGATTAGGAGAGATAAATACGAGAGGACATGGCTTTAGGGTGAAAGGGGAAAGGTTTAGGGGAATTTGTTCATTCAGAGAGTTGTGGGAGTGTGGAACGAGCTGCCATCTGACATGGTAAATGCGGGCTCACTCTTAAGTTTTAAGAATAAATTGGATAGGTACATACGGGGAAATCTGCAGATGCTGGAAATTCAAGCAACACACATCAAAGTTGCTGATGAATGCGGCAGGCCAGGCAGCATCTCTAGGAAGAGGTACAGTCGACAGGCCAAGACCCTTCATCAGGTACTGAAACGTCGACTGTACCTCTTCCTATAGATGCTGCCTGGCCTGCTGCGTTCACCAGCATTTTTTGTGTGTGTGGATAGGTACATGGATGGGAGAGGTCTGGAGAGTCATGGACTGGATGCAGGTCAATAGGCCTAGCGGAATAATGTTTCGGCAGAGACTAGAAGGGCTGAATGGCCTGTTTTCTGTGCTGTTGTGTTCTGGTTCTATGGGTTGGGGGTGAGACTGAGAGACAGACTTGTGGTCCCAGGAAAGGAACTGATCGTGATCTGGGTTGTCTCAGGTTTTGTTCCAAATTGATGCAAAGTCTGTTAACAATGGAAACAGGTAAATAAAAGCTGTCTCTATCTCTGGCAGCTTTAAGTGACTGATTGACCTTGCAAAGCGGGAGTTCATGAACCAGCTGTCAAAACTTTAATTATTAAGAGCACCAAACCATCAAATACTCCACGTGATCAATTAAAACATCCACCAAAATGTGAAATTGTCGGCAGCCAGGGAATTATCAGTCTGTTTACATTAAATGGTTCCTCACTTTTATTGTATCAGCAAGGACAATAAATTAATCTGATACATTAATGTTTCATTCACTTGTTCTAACTTCTGGGCTAATTTGACGGTCTGGCATCCCAGAGCTGATCGAGGTGACTGAGAGAGGAAAACACAATCTTTTACTGCCGGCTGCAGGGAAGATTTCAGCTGGGAAGCCTCTGTCGTTCTGAGTTTCTTCATGTGGCAATGCTGCCCTCTGTCGTTCAAATCCTGTCATTACCAGTTTGAAAGGGGCAGGACAATGCCTTGGTTCCAGATTGTTGCCTCAAATTTCAAAGTAAGTTTATTATCAAAGTACATTTCTATCACCAGATATTACCCTCAGATTACAATGTACATTACAATGACAGCATAACAGCACCTCTACTTTCTTACTGCAGAAGATTGCGATGATTCGGCATGTCACCTAAAACTTTGACAAACTTCCATAGATAAACAGTGGAGAGTAGACTGGTTTTATCACAGCCTGGTATGGAAACACCAATGTCCGTGAACAAAAAAGGCTACAAAATGTAGTCAATATGGCCCAGTCCACCACAGGTAAAGCCTTCCCCTCCATTGAGCACATCTACATAGAGACCTGTTGCAGGAAAGCAGCATCCATCATCAAGGCCAGGCTCTTTTCTCACTGTTGCCATTGGGAAGGAGGTAGAAGAGCCTTGGGTGCCACTCCACCATATTCAGGAACATTTATTAACCCTCAACCATCAGGCTCCCGAACCAGTGGGGATAACTTCATTCACAACAGCACTGAACTGATTCCACAATCCATGTTCTCATTTTCAAAATTCAAATTTCAAAGTACAAAGTTCAAAATAAAGTTATTATCAAACTACACATTTTCTACCTTGAGATTCTTTTTCTTGTGGGCATACTCAATAATTCCATAAAAGACTAGTGACCATGACAGAATCAGTGAAAGACCAGGGCATTCAGCCAGTGTGCAAAAGACAACGAACTGTGCAAAAACAAAAAGAAAGAAATAATAATAATAAATATTATTTATTTAGGGCTTAATTAGGAAGGGGAAAAAAGATTATGAGAGAAAACTGGCGGGGAACATAAAAACGGACTGTAAAAGCTTTTATAGATATGTAAAAAGGAAAAGACTGGTAAAGACAAATGTAGGTCCCCTGCAGACAGAAACAGGTGAATTGATTATGGGGAGCAAGGACATGGCAGACCAATTGAATAATTATTTTGGTTCTGTCTTCACTAAGGAGGACATAAATAATCTTCCAGAAATAGTAGGGGACAGAGGGTCCAGTGAGATGGAGGAACTGAGGGAAATACATGTTAGTAGGGAAGTGGTGTTAGGTAAATCGAAGGGATTGAAGGCAGATAAATCCCCAGGGCCAGATGGTCTGCATCCTAAAGTGCTTAAGGAAGTAGCCCAAGAAATAGTGGATGCATTAGTGATAATTTTTCAAAACTCATTAGATTCTGGACTAGTTCCTGAGGATTGGAGGGTGGCTAATGTAACCCCACTTTTTCAAAAAGGAGGGAGAGAGAAACTGGGGAATTATAGACCGGTTAGCCTAACGTCGGTGATGGGGAAACTGCTGGAGTCAGTTATCAAAGATGTGATAACAGCACATTTGGAAAGTGGTGAGACCACACCTGGTGTTTTGTGTGCAGTTTTGGTCCCCTAATCTGAGGAAAGACATCCTTGCCATAGAGGGAGTACAAAGAAGGTTCACCAGATTGATTCCTGGGATGGCAGGACTTTCATATGAAGAAAGACTGGATGAACTAGGCTTGTACCCATTGGAATTTAGAAGATTGAGGGGGGATCTGATTGAAACGTATAAAATCCTAAAGGGATTGGACAGGCTAGATGCAGGAAGATTGTTCCCGATGTTGGGGAAGTCCAGAACGAGGGGCCACAATTTGAGGATAGAGGGGAAGCCTTTTAGGACTGAGATTAGGAAAAACTTCTTCACACAGAGAGTGGTGAATCTGCGGAATTCTCTGCCACAGGAAACAGTTGAGGCCAGTTCATTGGCTATATTTAAGAGGGAGTTAGATATGACCCTTGTGGCTACGGGGGTCAGGGGGTATGGAGGGAAGGCTGGGGCGGGGTTCTGAGTTGGATGATCAGCCATGATCATAATAAATGGCGGTGCAGGCTCGAAGGGCCGAATGGCCTACTCCTGCACCTATTTTCTATGTTTCTATGTTTCTATAAATAAGCAATAGATATTGAGAGCAGGGTATGAAGTATCATTGAAAGTGAGTCCATACATTGTGGGAACATTTCAGTGATGGGTCATGTGTGTCATATGGGGGGTGCTGGGAGCAGCCCCAAATGTAAGACACAGACACTGAAGTACTAGGAACAGGACTAGTTGAGTCAAGCAAGCAAGGGAAGTGGGGAAGAAACGACGCTGGACAAGGCACAGGCCCTGGACGAGGCTAGGATACTGGGCCTGGGCTGGGACTAGACTAGGAAAGCGGGACCTGGATGAGGAACTAGGAACTTAGAACCTGGACAAGGACTCCAAGCCAGAGACTGGACAGGGACCCAGAACCTGGGTCTTGACTCGGGCTCGGATCCCGGATCTAGACGAGGACAAGACATGGCTACAGGACTGGACGTGGAACTCCTGCACAGGACGAGAACACAATGCCATGGCTTGGACTAGACGAGGTACTCGGACGTGGCTTGGACTAGACGAGGTACTCCTGGGCTGGGCAAGGCACAAGGACAGGATGAGACCCTGAAGCCTTGCCTTGGTTCTGAGAGACAGGAACGCGGAACACAGAGCCTTGGTGGAGCTCCGGCAGTAGAACTTGACAGCGATACAGGTGAAGATGCAGGCGAGGTTGCGGGGAAAGGGAGGGGAAAGGAAAGGAAGGGGAAAGGAAAGGAAGGGAACAGTCCAGCAACCAAAGCTTCATTTTCTTCTTCTTCTTCTTCTTCTTCCTCTACTATTTCCGGCTGTTTAGACGCATCTAGGCGTATTACAGCCCTCCACAGGATGTATAATTAATTATAGAACTTCAAGGAACTCAAATTCTCGAATACAACCTAGTCTCACGTATAAACTGAATAATAGACTCTTCAATCAAATGTTGATTCTCTTGATGGCCAAACAAAGATTTAATAGAAAACCAAAATAAATTTAAGCCAGATAGCCTCTTGAACAGCATGCTTCTTTCAATTTTGTATCGATTACAGCTCAGCAAAACATGCTGGACTATCTCTGGACTACCACAGTCACATAATCCAGTAGGATGTTTTCCTATTATCTTTAAATAATAGTTTAGCCCACAATGCCCCAACCCAAGTCTTGTTAATTTCACAATATCCCTACGACTTAAAAGGTAACAGTCTGAGACCTTTTTAACTAGTGGGTGACTAGAAAAATAATGCCTGCCCCTTAATTCATTTTTCCAATCCTCCTGCCACTTCTTCTCCATACCTTTTTTAATCCTACTACTCAATTCTGCTCTGCCTAGGGGAACTCTAATTTCTACTTGCCTGCTCTGTAAGGAAGATTTTGAAATGCCATTCACAATTTCATTTCCCTCCACCCCTGCATGCACAGGTATCCATGAAAATCTAACTGCACAACCCATCTTCCCTACTGTAAACAACACTAAGAGAATCTCAATAACTATGTCAGGATGAGCTTTTGATTTACTCCCTTTTATAGATTCTAAGGCAGCAGCAGAATCCAAACAGATGATAACCCTCCGTGGTCGAGAGTCTTCTATCCACCATAAGGCCCAGAGGATTGCTAATAATTCTGTTGCAAAGACAGAAACACCATCTGAAACCCGGTGACCAATCTTAACTCCAAGTTGAGACACATACATCCCAAATCCTGCCCTACTGCTCCCTGGGTCCAATGAGCCATCAGTAAAAATCTTCAGATAAGATCCCCATTTATTATTTAAATATTCATTTGTGATCAACACTGATGAAATTGCTTTGCTTCCTTTAAGCTGAAAAAGGAGGAATAGGTCTACTTCTGGTTCTGGAAAGAGCCAAAAAGGGACGGATGGCAAGCAAATTTGGTCAACTATGTCTTCCTCAGTCAGTTTCAATTTCACAGCTCAGTTATTAACCAAATCTAAAAATGGGTCTCTTTTAATTTTACTTTGGTGCTCCGACTTCCCCTGCAGAAGACACTTTGATAGACAGCTGTGACTGAATCCATTTAGTTTTGCCCAATACTGCAGGCCCAACTGAATTCGTCTTAAATGTAGAGGCACTTCTCCCATCTCCACACATAATGCCAGGACTGATATTGTTCTAAAAGCTGCACAACAGAGTATAAGTGCTTTGGACTGCACAGTGTCTAGTTTTCCAAGCACTGCCGTAGCAGCAGAACCATAAGCAATACAACCATAATCTATAATTGATCTAATCATAGCTAGATATATTAAGTACATAGTTTCCCGCCCTGCTCCCCAGTCGCATCCAGCAATACTTCTCATAACATTTAAAACTTTCTCACACTTTCCAATTGTTTTATCTATATGAACCCTCCAAGTAAGTCTTTCATCAAACCGGACACCTAAAAACTTGAATACTTTGACTCTTTCTAGTGGAGAATCATATAGACACAATTCAAGCAACCGAAGCTGAACCCAGGAGCTGATTATGTAGCCAACCCAAAATGAGAATCATGTGCCTCAATTAAGGCACCAACAGAACAAGGGAAAACTGGAAAACATGGAATAAGGATTGATGGACCAGAATGCGGATTTCACGGACCGGACCATGACAATGTGAAGTTGAGTGACCCATTTGGTTCACTGCCTGACGATTGAGGGGTAATAACTGTTCCTGAACCTACTGGTGTGAGTCCTGTGGCTCCTGTACCTTCTTCCTGATAGCATCAGTGAGAAGGGAGCATGTCGTAGGTGGCGGGGGTCTTGGATGCTACTTTCTTGCAACAGCGTTCCTTGTAGATGTTCTTAATGATGGGGAGGGCTTTACCTGTTTTGGACTGGGCCCTATCCACTACTTTTTGTAGGATTTTCCATTCAAAGGCATTGGTGTTTCTATACCAGGCTGTGAGACAATATACTCTCCAGTCAATATACTCTCCACTATACATCTATAAAAGTTGGTCAAAGTTTTAGATGTCATGCTAAATCTTCACAAATTCTTAAGCAAAGAGTGCTTTCTTCATAATCGAACTTACGTGCTGGGTCCAGGACAAGTTCTCCAAAATAATAACACCAAGGAATTTAAAGTTGCTGACCCTCTCCACCTCTGATCCCCTGATGAGGATTGGCTCATGTACTTCTGGTTTCCTCCTCCTGAAGTCAATGATCAGCTCCTTGGTCTTGATGACATTGAGCAAGAGGTTGTTGTGGCATCACTCAGCCAGATTTTCAATCTCCCTCATACATGCTGATTCATCACCACCTTTGATTCAGCCTATGAGTGTTGTCATCAGCAAACTTGAATATGACATTCGAGCTGTGCTTAGCCTCACCATCATAAGTGTAAAGCGAGTAGAGCAGGGGGTTAAGCACACTGACTTGTGGCGTACCCATGGAGGAGATGTTTTTGCCAATCCAAACTGACTGGGGTCTACAAGTGAGAAAATCCAGGATCCAATTGCGCAAGGAGGTATTGAGGCCAAGGTCTTGGAGCTTATTGATTAGTCTTGAGGAGATGATGATATTGAATGCTGAGTGTAGTTGATAAAGAGCATCCTGATGTATGCACCCTTGCTGCTCAGATGTTCTAGGGTTGTGTGAAGAACCAATTTGATGGCATCCGCTGGGACCTGTTGCTTTGGTAGGCAAATTGGAGCAGATCCAAGCCACCAATCAGACAGGAGCTGATATATTTCAACACCAGCCACTCAAAACACTTCATCACTGTGGATGTAACTACCACTGGACAATAGTCATTCAGGCAAGTTACCACGCTCTTCTTGGGCACCAGTATGATTGAAGCTTCCATGAAGCAGGTGGGTACCGCACACTGCCAAGGCGAGGAGTTAACAATCTCAGTGAACATACCAGCCAGTTGGTCAGCACAGGTCTTCAGTACTCGGCCAGGTCTGAATGCTTTCCTAGGTTTCATCCTCCTGAAGGCAGCCTGCACATCAGCTTCAGATACTGCTAAGATATTCCATGTATCAGTCTTATAGAATGAGTAGAAACCAGGGAGGGACAAAAACTTAAGGTGCCATTAACAAATTTATCATTTCAGTGAGAAGCATTGAGTACGCCATGGAAATATAATTTTCAGTCATCACCAGGAACAGATCTGTCCACTTATCACCTTGCTGTCTGTAGGAGCTTGCTGTGTGCAAATTGTGCCCATTTCCTACATTGCAACAGTGACTGCACTTCAAGATCTTATCGGCTGTAAAACACTGTGGGAGAACTTTATTAAAATGAAGCAATGTGCCGTTTCTAAAGAGCACAGGTCCAACATGGAGACAAGAGAGACAGCAGATGTTATCACAACTTAGTTTTTTTTATGTTGCACTGTACTGCTCCAAAACAACAAATTCCTCCTCATATGTCAGTGATAATAAACCTGATTCTGATTTAAATTAACATGTCAGATAACCTACCCCAGGTCCCCAACATGGATACAATCACAAAGGACACGACAGCATCTTAACTTTCATATAAGATCAAGGAGAATTCACTTGTCACTGAACACCCTGAGGAACTTCCACGGCTGTACGGATGAAAGTATCCTGACTAATTTCATCATGGTCTGGTACAGGAATTTGAATGTTCAGGTATGTAAGAAGCTGCAGAGAGCTGTGGACTCATCACTGGCACATCCCTCCCCACCATCGGTAGTATCTACATGAGGTGCTGACTCAAGAAGGTGACACCCATCCATCAAAGATCCCCACCATGTGGGCCATGCCATTGTTTGACAGCTCCCGTTGGGCAGGAGGTACAGAAGCCTGAAGTCCCACACCACTAGGTTCAGGAACAGCCACTTCCCTTCAATCATTCAGTTCCTGAACCAACTTGCACAGTGATAATCACTCCCTCAGTATAGAAACACTGCGACCACTATGACCACAATGGACTTTGTTTTTGTTATAATTGTGCTTGTTCTTGTGTGTTCCCTGGGAAAAGTTTCACTGCTAACATAATGGTCTTTCTGTAGAAGCAGTGTTTGGGTTATGGTTAGAGATAACAGCTGCTTTGGAATGTAAGCTGGGTCTTTTGTCCAGTGGGAGATGAAGAGAGAAGATGTGGGAGAGAACCAGACATAGGATTCAACCCCGTGGGAGCACCGTGATTCGATGGAGCCAAGTGCCAGGGTCTACGGAGGATTGGTGAACATGCATGACTCTTGGAAGAGTTAAGCTCCAGCTTCTGCACGTTTGACTATTTCATTGTAATGGGCCCTTTCTGTTTTTTTTTCTTTCTTTTCGTTACTAACCCTTTAGTTAATTTAAGTTTCTTAAATATAATTCCTTTCGTCGTATGCAGTGTGCTGTCTGTTATTTCTTGGCACTGAGTTGTAACAGGGTAGCAAATGTATTAATGTATTCAGATTAATTTATTTCATTGCTGATACAATAAAAGTGAGAACAATTTAATGTCAGCTGCCTCCTGCTGTTTAACTCATGTCAGTTTACAAGGAGTAGGGCAATGCCTTGGTTCCATTGTTGCCTCAAAGTTCGAAGTAAATTTATTATCAAAGTACATTTCTGTCACCAGATATTACCCTCAGATTACAATGTACATTACAATGACAGCACAGTAACACCTCTACTTTATTAGAAGTTTGTGAAGATTTTGGCACTCACCTAAAACTTTGACAAACTTCTACAGACACACAATGGAGAGTAGACTGGCTGCATCACAGCCTGGTATGGAAGCAGCAATGTCCTTGAATGGCAAAGCCTATAAAAAGTATTGGGTACGGTCCAGTCCATCACAGTTAAAGTCCTCCCCACCATTGAGCACATGTACAAGGAGAGCTTATCAAAGTACCTATATGTCACCATTTACAACCCTGAAATTCATTTTCTTGTGGGCATACTCAATAAATCCATAATAGAATAATAATCATCACAGAATCAATGAAAGACCGCACCAACTTAGGCATTCAATCAGTGTACAAAAGACAGCAAACTGTGCAAATACAAAAAGAAAGAAATAACAAACAAACAAACAAACAAATAAATAAATAGATAGATAGATAGATAAGTAAACAAACAAACAAACAAACAACAAAATATCAAGAACATAAGATGAAGAGTCCTTGGAAGTGAGTCCATAGGTTGTGGGAACATTTCAATGATGGGTCAAGTGAAGTTGAGTGACCTACTTGGTTCAAGAGCTGATGGTTGAAGGGTAATAACTGTTCCTGAACCTGATGGTGTGAGTCCTGAGGCTCCTGTCCCTTCTTCCTAATGGCAGCAGTGAGAAGAGAGCATGACCTGGATGGTGGGTCCTTGATGATGGATGCTGCTTTCCTGCAAAAATGCTTCATGTAGATGTGCTCAATGGTGGGGAGTTCTGAACCCATGATGGACTGGGCCATATCCACTACATTTTGTGGAATCTTCCATTCAAAGACATTGGTGGTTGTGTCTCTCCTGGTTTGCTTTGCTATTTTATTTCTGGCCACTAGATGTCACTTGTAAGTTTACAGCGGTTGTTCATCACTTGTTGTTGCGTTGCTGAGCAACTGACCTTCGACATCAGGTCGGCCATTTTATAATCACTTGTATACTTCATTCATTTGCTATCTGTCAGAAGCACTTTGTTACGCGTCGATATTTGAATCCATCTCTCCTGATAACACCATGAAACACTGTCTTTTCACTCAGCCCCTTGTGTACTGTAACACGTTTTGCAAATAAAAACAGCGGAAGCATTTTATGTTTAATAAAAACGTAACAACTAATTAATTGAACTCCAAAACCTGAACACAAAGTGAGGTAACCCTACCTCACATAATTAAGCCATCATGTCAGACCAGGGTCTTAAAGTGAACCCCATCTCAATGTTGGTGGTTGCGATTTATGTATGTTTCCACTAATTACATTACCCCACAGTTTCAACAAGTTAATCCACGCAGTATACCTCCGTGTCTCTCAGGCGAGCACACAGAAAGGAAATGTGCATTTTCCGTGAAGCATCCACGATCACCATCATTGCCACAGTTTACCTGATGAGGATGGCAGCTCGGATCTTGGTTTTATGTTTGGCATGGCCAAGCTTGCCCCATGTCCCGAAATTACAGTCCCACAGCTCGAACTCTGTGCCAATATCCGAGTGGTAGAGGTGGCAGAAATGATCTTGTTCTTGTTCGTCCATCGTCGACGTCGATGAAGACCTCGACACCATTATTGATGGTGTCGAGACTAGCGCGTGATTTGGATTTAAGTGAGGGAGAGTTGTGCAGCGTCAGCCTCACTCTCTCTTCCCAATTCCCATCTGGATCCAGTGGCAAGACAGAGTCGAGACGGCTGGAGATGGGACTAGGCGCAGTGGATGACCAGGACGTCTTCTGTGTCTTGTCCTGCTCTACACGTTCCACGACGCTTGCAGAGACCGCCTTCTTGACCGTTGGACCTTCCATTGGTCTCGTCCGCTCAATCCGCCGGAGTCTGTCTTCACATGCTGGGATAGACAACTCCCTATCTCACCAAGGATTTGAGACCCGTCGGCTACCCTCACCTGATTTAGCCGGCTTGTCGAAGCCGTTGCCCGGGGTGTGGCCGCTGTCGTATGCAAACAGCTACGGGGAGCCACAGGTGAGAGCTGAGTGTCAGGTGGGGACCAAAGGTGGACTAACCGCCTTGAAAAGGACACGACATGTTACCCCACCAGAGGTGCTACCCCTCCCTGACACCCCATACACCCAGAAGTGATCACTGATGAAATCGATGACAAACGTGATGCCGTGACACTCCACTCTGATTCCAGGGTGGTCCTGGGGTAGAATCACAATGAATCCTGATGCTTCTACATCTACGTGAACAACAGGGGGCAGTGTGTAAGGAGATCAGCTGGTCCAGAGCAGTGGAAATTCATCTCTAATGATCAGCTCCAGCCAGTGATCTAGTTCACGGCACATGGTTAACAGGTCCAGCGTCTTGTTCAGATCAGCTGAGACAGACGCCACTGTTCCACAATTTGACCTGATTGACCCAGA
This sequence comes from Mobula hypostoma, assembly GCF_963921235.1. Classification (NCBI taxonomy): domain Eukaryota; kingdom Metazoa; phylum Chordata; class Chondrichthyes; order Myliobatiformes; family Myliobatidae; genus Mobula; species Mobula hypostoma. Next base: position 15,325,400 of record NC_086128.1, on the reverse strand, counting down.
ATCTGATGCTGAGATCCGCCCACAGGTCACAAGCCGTGCTACTAACATCTCCAGCAGCTGGTTAGAACACAAATGCTTTCAGAGGTTCTCAAGTTGGCAGACGCTGTCACAGGCCACAGCAAGGCTCACACATATCGTTGAATCATTGGCATGAAAGAGCGACTGTAAGGGATGGCACGTCTACAAGGGTCCCTGCTCCCTGGGTGACTTTGGTCAAGCCAAGGGCATCATCACTCTCGGTCTGCAAGGTGAGGAGATGAACACTACCAGGAGGAGCCCGACCTCAACACCAGCGTCTGCCCCAAGAGTGTCAACAAGTCGGACAAGAAGGAAGAGCTGGATGAGGAGGATCAGGACAGTGGAAACGATGTCAGTGAATTCCTGTAGACAGACTTCTCCGAAACCTATGAAGAGTATCACGCAGAGAGCCTGCAGAACACGAGTGAGCAGAAAATGATCAGTATAAATAGAAAAATAAATTGTTGGTAAATGATTGAAACAGGAGATTTGGTTACAAATCTGTAAACACAAAGACAATATTTTCAGTCTGTACAGATTCCAGATTTGTCTTGGATTCTCTGTTGTATATTTGACACAGATTGGCTTATTTTAAAGTTTGGGTTGGGATAACCTCTTTTCTTCCCCTTTTTACACTTATAGCATCTGCCTTTGCAGAAAGTTGGAAATAACTTTAACTCGTGTTTTATACAAGTCTTTCCCTGCCACATTTTATTACATGCGTAAACGAAAACAAAACTAGAGGCAAGTAGTTCTATAGTATTCTCCACACTTTTTGATAAAATGGGTTTGACTTTGCGGGTGTGATTTGCCAGTTTTTACCCAATATGTGGTGTTCTTTCTGTCAATTTATTGTAAATGTGATTCTCTGAAATGTTGCCCAATGTATAATGCCTCTGGTACACAGTCCTCAGTTTAGAGGAAGGCCTGTTTCAAACCATTAAACTGTGACTATTTTTTAAAGTGCATGGATTTCCAACAGCTGTTATAACCAGTGGGTAGTGATCCCTCTTGAGTGACAGAATTTTACTCCTGTGTTTCAAATCTCATTAGTAGTTTTATCAGTTTTTAGGATTTGACTGTATTATTCAATTGATCAGGAGCATTGACTGTAATTCTGTTTAATGTTTATTTTGTGAATGTCCTGTGTTCAGTTGGTGACATCCTTTACAGATACAGGCTGGGAGTGTTGTGTCTCTCCTGGTTCGCTTTGCTATTTTATTTCTGGCCACTAGATGTCACTTGTAAGTTTACAGCGGTTGTTCATCACTTGTTGTTGCGTTGCTGAGCAACTGACCTTCGCCATCAGGTCGGCCATTTTATGATCATTTATTCATTTGCTGTCGGTCAGAAGCACTTTGTTACAAGTCGATATTTGAATCCATCTCCCCTGAGAACACCATGAAACACTGTCTTTTTACTCAGCTCCTTGTGTACTGTTACACGCTGGTGAATAATAAAACCACCTTCAAACTACAACTCCGCCTGGACTGGAGTTTGCCTCTCTCCCGAGCTTGAGAGAATGGGGGAACCTGCTGAGCGAGGGCAGAACATTGGTGTTTCCATTCCAGGCAGTAATATAGACAGTCAATACACTCTCCTCTACACATCGATAGTAGTTGGTCTAACTTTTAGCTGTCATGCTGAATCTTCACAAACTCCTAATTAATAGAGACACTGCCACGCTTTCTTCATCAGTGCACTTACAAACTGGGCACAGGACAGATCCTCTGAAATAATAATTAATAATATGATAATCACAAACACCGTGTATGTTTGCTCCGCATTGTAACATTAGCAAAACCAAGGAGTTCCAGAGACCCAGATTCAATCCTGTCCTCAGGTACTGTCTGTGTGGAGTTTACACATTCTCCCCGTGACCGTGTGGATTTTCCCCTGGTGCTCCGGTTTCCAGACGTGGGTTAATTGGACGCTGTAAATTGTCCCTAATGTGAAGGTGAGGGGAACAATCTGGGTGGGGAGAGTAGATCACAGGAATGAGATTGCTCTGTTACCCAGCACAGACTCAATGGTCTATTTCTCACTGTCAGAGAGCCCTACAGGACAGAAACAGGCTGTTCGGCCCAACAGGTCCATACTGACCATCAAGTACCCATCTACACTAAACCCATTTACCAGCACTTACATAGAACACAGAACAGCACAGCACAGGAACAGGAACAAGCCCTTCTGCCCATCGTGTTGTATTGAACCAGTTAAACTATTAATTACATGTCCAACTAAACTAGTCACTCCATATCCCACCGTTCTCTGCACATTCAATCACCTAAACACCTTTATCATATTTGTCTCCACCACCAACCCTGTCATCACATTCCAGGCGTCTACTGATCTCTATGTAAAAAACTTGTCCTGCACATCTCCTTTGTACTTGCCCCCTTCACCCTAATTGCATGCCCATTTGTATTTGACATTTCTATCCTGGGAAATAGATACCAGCTGTCTGCACCATCTATGCCTCTCGTCATCTTATAAATCTCTATCAGGTCTCACCTGACCCTCTTTTTGTATTCCAGAGCAGTCAAAGATCGGGCAATGAAATAGAGCCGAGGACAGGTTCAGATCTTCATGGCCGTAGATCCTGTTCCTAGTCCTTGCTGGGAGAATTGGCAAGTCGGCAGTATCTGTGGAGAGAAGTGAACAGTTGACACACTTGCTCTGTGTCTTCCTGTACCTTGGCAATTTAAGTCCACATCCATATACTGATGATGTGTTGTGAGAGTCCCTGCCTCCACAGGCAATGCTTCCCAGAGTCCACCACCTCTGTGGGAAATATTCTTCCTCACATCCCCACAAAACCTCCTACCCCTCACCTAAAACTTGTACCCAATCGTCCTAGATACCTGTGTTCAGGGGAAAAGCTTATCCTTTCTCTGTGTCTCTCATAATTATGTCCCCCTCTCTCAGGACCCCCTCAACCTCCTGTGCTCGACAGAAGACAAGCCCAACTGATCCAGTCTCTCCTCACAACTGAAACACTGAGCTCCAGGTGACATTCTGGCAAACACACACAAAATGGCAAAAGAACTCTTCAGGTCAGGCAGCATCTGCGAAGGGAAAGTCGGCATTTCAGGCCGTGACCCTTCAACAGGACTGAGTGATTTTGGTAAACCTTCTCTGTACCCTCACCAATGAAGTCTCATCCATGTCATCAATTGAAACATCCATCACAATGTCGACAGCCAGGGAATTATCAGCCTGCTTACAGCAGACATCCCACCTCTCCCGGAAGTTCCGGGAGTCTCCCGCATATCGATAGTGGCTCCCTGACGCCCGGAAATTATATACAATATAATTTCCCGGAAATAGATTTTTTTGAGGGGGAGAGGGAGAGGGACAGCAAGCATCCTGATTGGTCTCTCTTTGTGCTAAGAGTGGTCCCCAACCACCGGGCCGTGAGGAAACAATGTGATTTGGCGATATGAAACGATATGAGTCAGTGGCACCTTTCCTCATTCCCTGTCACGCACTGTTGAATTTTAACGCATGCGAGGTCATCAGTGACCCGAGACGAGCAAAGGAATGGGTCCGTGACCCACTTGTGAATGTCCCCGGTGAATCATCCACGTCAACGCGGGAAAAAGATCAACTCCTCGAGCTTTCAAATGACGGCGGGCTGAAAAGTATGTTTGACAAACATCTCTGCCGGCATTCTGGATCAAAGTCAAGGCTAAGTATCCTGAGATAGCCATGGAAGCACTGAAAACGTTGCTTCCATTTCCAACATATCTCTGCGAAGCGGAGTTTTCTGGAATGAATGCAATGAAAACTAAATTGCGGAATAGACTGGACATACGGAACCCCCTTCAAGTGTCGCTGTCTCTCATCACCCCTCGATGGGATGGTGTTGTTGCAGGAAAACAAGCCCAGGGCTCCCACTGATTCAGCGATATTGGTGTGTTGCAATGATTTTATATGTTCATACGGGGAAAATATGCGCTGTGTGTTTAATATCCAAACGTTACTTAAAATGTTATGATGCTATTGACTTATATATTATAACAGTGGTCCCCAAACTCCGGGCCACAAAGAATACAGCGGTGGCCGGAACACACGATTGCTGATTGCGTCGTCTCTGATCTGGGCCGACATTTACGTGCCGGGTGGCACCTAATCAATTAGCTTGTTTATTTCGGCTTTTTTCTTAAAGATGTGCTGGGTGTGTCCCGGCCACCGCTGTACCACTGCATTCTTTGCGGCCTGGAGGTTTGGCACCACTGTTATAATTGACTTATCACTACATTCATGCAAGGAAAATATGCGGTGTATTTAATATTAAATTCGTTAGATAAACCCCTTCAGAAACGAAATTGACTGTATTAGCCACTTACAAGTGATTTATAGTTGACGTATTACCTATATTCCGGTGCCGTTTAACACCACCCCCCCCACCCCCCCCCCCCCCCCCCCGGTCGGCCAGTCCGCAAGAATATTGTCAATACTAAACCGGTCCGCGGTGCAAAACAGGTTGGGAACCCCTGATTTAAACTAGCTGGCTAGCTGCCAAGGAGCTACGCTATTGATGTCCTACGTGATGAGGCCAAACTCCCTGTAGACTTGCTTAAAGTTGTAATAGAATAAACATGATAATATAATATAATACAAGTACATATTTTAATGTCACATTTGCTGCATATCCCCAGCTTGGTTTACAGATTAGACAAAATCACTAAACAAAGTATTACATACACCCTTGGAGGTCGACCGGAGGTGGGGTATATGGGGCTGCGGGGGGTGGGGGTGCTACCTCCCTGAAATGAGTTTTTGCAGGGTGGGATGTCTGGCTTACAGTAAATGTTTCCTCACCTTTATTGTATCAGCAAGGAAAATAAATTAACCTGATACATTAATGTTTCATTCACTTGTTCTAACTTCTGGTCTAATTTGACGGTCTGACATCCCAGAGCTGATCGAGGTGACTGAGAGAGGAAAACACAATCTTTTACTGCCGGCTGCAGGGAAGATTTCAGCTGGGAAGCCTCTGTCGTTCTGAGTTTCTTCATGTGGCAATGCTGCCCTCTGTCGTTCAAATCCTGTCATTACCAGTTTGAAAGGGGCACGACAATGCCTTGGTTCCAGGTTGTTGCCTCAAATTTCAAAGAAAGTTTATTATCAAAGTACTGTACCTATATGTCACCAGATGTTACCCTGAGATTCATTATTTTGGACATTCACAGTAGTTACAAAGAAATACAATGGAATCACTGAAAAACTACACACAAAGATAGACAAACAACAAAGATGTGCAAAAGAAGACAAACTGTGCAAAAACAAATAATAATATTAAATCAGTGAAATATAATATTGGGAACATGAGGTGCAGAGTCACTGAAAGTGAGTCTATAGGTTGTGGAATCAGTTCAGGGTTGGGGTGAGTGAATTTGAGTGACGTTATCCCCACTGGTTCAGGAGCCTAATGGTTGAGGAGTAATAAATGGTCCTGAATCTGCTTTTGTGGCACTGAATTCACCTGTACCTCCTCCTGATGGCAGCAGTGAAAAGAGAGCAAGCTGGGGGTCCTTGATGATCGATGCTGCTTTCCTGTGACAGGGCTCCTTGTAGGTGTGCTCAATGGCGAGGAGGGCTTTACCTATGATTGACTGGGTGGTATCCTCTACCTTTTGTAGGCTCTTCCATTCAAGGACATTGCTGCTTCCATACCAGGCTGTGATGCAGCCAGTCTACTCCCCACTGTGTATCTGTAGAAGTTTGTCAAAGTTTTAGGTGAATGCCAAAATCTTCACAAACCTTTAAGGAAGTAGAGGTGCTGCCTTGCTGTCATTGTAATGTACATTGTAATCTGAGGGTAATATCTGGTGACAGAAATGTACTTTGATAGTAAATTTACTTCAAACTTTGAGGCAACAACCTGGAACTCTGCTTCTTGTAAATTGGCGATAGCACAATTTGAAAACAGAGGGCAGCATTACCACATGAAGAAACTCAGAACGACAGAGGCTTCCAAGCTGAAATCTTCCCTGCAGCCGGCAGTAAAAGATTGTGTTTTCCTCTCTCAGTCACCTCGATCAGCTCTGGGATGTCAGACCGTCAAATTAGCCCAGAAGTTAGAACAAGTGAATAAAACACTAATGTATCAGATTAATTTATTTTCTTTGCTGATACAATAAAGGTGAGGAACAGGCTGATAATCCCTGGCTGCCGACAATTTCACATTCTGGCGGTTGTTTTAACTGATGGCATGGATGTGACTTCATTGGTGAGGGTACAAATTATTAGAAAAACTTGACAGATGGGTCAGAAGTTGTTGAATCGTTGTGGGTAGAACTAAGAAACTACAAAGGGAAAAAGACCCTGGTGGGAGTTATATACAGACATCCAAACAGTAACAAAGATATGGTCTACAAATTATAATGGGAGATAGAAAATGCATGTCAAAAGGGCAATGTTACAATAATCATGGGGGATTTCAAAATGCTTGTAGATTGGGAAAGTCAAGTTGGTGCTGGATCCCAAGAGAGGGAATTTGTGGAATGCCTGCAAGATGGCTTTTTAGAGAAACTCATGGTTGAGGCCAGCAGAGAATCAATGAACTGGAATTAATTGAAGGTCTCAACATAAAGGAACCCTTAAGAGTCAGTGATCATAACATGTTAGAATTCACCCTGCAATTTGAGTAGGAGAAACTAAAGGCAGGTGTATCAGTATTACAGCAGAGAAAAGATAATTACTGAGATACAAGAAAGGAGCTGGCCACAATTTATTGGAAAGGAATACTACCAGGGATGACGGCAGAGCAGCAATGGCTGGAATTTCTGGGAACTATTTGGAAGGCGCAGGATAGATACATCCCAAAGAAAAGGAAGTATTCTAACGGCAGGATGATGCAACTATGGGTGACAAGAGAAGTCAGACCCAACATAAAAGCAAAAGAGAGGGAATGCAATTGAGCAAAATTAGTGGGAAGTTAGAGGATTGGGAAGCTTTTAAAAGCCAACAGAAGTTCAACTAAAAAAGTCATAAAGAAGGCAAAGATGGAATACGAAGATAACCTAGCCAATTATATTAAAGAGGCTACCGAAAGTTTCTTAAGATATATAAAGAGTAAAAGAGAGGCAGAGTGGATATCAGACCACTGTAAAATGATGCTGAAGAGGTAGTAATGGGGGACAAGGAAATCGCAGACGAAGTAAATAACCATTTTGCATCAGTCTTCTCGCTAGCAGTATGCTGGAAGTTTGAGTGTCAGGGGCAGAAGTGAGTGAAATTGCCATTACAAGGGAAGCTGAAAGGTCTGAAGGTAGGTAAGTCACCTGGACCAGATGAACTACAGCCCAGAGTTCTGAAAGAGGTGGCTGCAGAGATTGTGGAGGCATTAATAATGATCTTTCAGGAATCACTAGATTCTGGAATGGTTCCAGAGGACTAGAAAATTGCAAATGCCACTCGATTCTTCAAGGAGGGAAAGAGGCAGAAGAAAGGAAATTATAGGCCAGTTAGTCTGATCTCAGTGGTTGGGAAGATGTTGGAGTTGCCTATTAAGGATGTGGTTTCGGGATATTTGAAGGCACGGGATAAAATAAGCTGTAGTCAACATGGTTTCCTCAAGATAAAATCCTGTTTGTCAAATCTGTTGGAATTCTTTCAAGAAATAACAAACTGGATAGATAAAGGAGAATCAGTTGATGTTGTGTATTTGGATTTTCAGAAGGCCTTTGACAAGGTGTCACACATGAGGCTGTTTAACAAGCTACCAGTCCAAGATATTACAAGAAAGATTCTAGCAGGAGTAAAGCAGTGGCTGGTTGGCAGGAGGCAAAGAGTGAAAATAAAGGGAACTTTTTCTGGCTGGCTGCCAGTGACTAGTGATGTTCCATAGGGGTCTGTGTTGGGAGCGATTCTTTTTACATTACAGTATATGTCAATGATTTGGATGATGGGATTGATGGCTTTGTTGCCAAGTTTACAGATGATATGAAGATAGGTGGAGGGGCAGGTAGTTTTGAGGAAGTAGAGAGGCTACAGAAGGACTTCGACAGATTAGGAGAATGGACAAAGAAATGGCAGATGGAATACAATGTCAGGAAGTGTATGGTCATGCACTTTGGTAGAAGGACTAAAAGCCAGACTAATTTCTAAATGAGAACATTCAGAAATCAGAGGCACAAAGGAGTCCTTGTGATGGATTCCCTGAAGGTTAATTTTCAGGTTGAGTCTGTGGTGAGGAAGGCAAATGCAATGTTAGCATTCATTTCAAGAGGACTAGAATATAAAAGCAAGGTTGTAATGTTGAGACTTTATAAAGCACTGGTGAGGATTCAATTGGAGTATTGTGAGCAGTTTTGGGCCCATTATCGAAGAAAAGATGCGCTGACATTGGAGAGGATGCATAGAAAATTCATGAAAATGATTTCGATATTGAAAGGCATATGATATGAGGAGTGTTTGATGGCTCTGGGCCTGTACTCACTGGAATTCAGAAGAATGAGGGGTGATCTCATTGAAACCTATCGAATGGTGAAAGGCCTTGATAGAATGGATGTGGAGAGAATGTTTTCTATGGTGGGAGAGTCTAAGGCCAGAGGCCATAGCCTCAGAATAGATCGATGTCCATTTAGAACAGGGATGAGAGAGGAATTTGATGAATCTGTGGAATTCATTGCCACAGGCAGCTGAGGAGACCAAGTCACTGGGTATGTTTAAAGCAGAAGTTGGTAGTTCTTGATTGTTCAGGGCATGAAGGAATACGGGGAGAAGGCAGGAGATTGGGACTGAGAGGAAAAATTGGATCAGAAATGATGAAGTGGTGGAGCAGACTCGATGGGCCAAATGGCCTAATTCTGCTCCTATGTCTCATGGTCTTTTAAGCTTACCCAAATTGATGGAAATCTGTCAACTGCACAAACAAGAAAAAAAAAATGTGTATATGTAGTCCAAACCATCATATACTGCATGTCATCAATTCAATTATTCACCAGAATGTGCAGTTATCGGCACCAGGGAATTATCAGCCTGCTTACAGTAAATGGTTCCTCACCTTTATTGTATCAGCAAGGAAAATAAATTAATCTGATACATTAGTGTTTCATTCACTTGCTCTAACTTCTGGTCTAATTTGACGGTCTGACATCCCAGTGCTGATCGAGGTGACTGAGAGAGGAAAACACAATCTTTTACTGCCGGCTGCAGGGAAGATTTCAGCTGGGAAGCCTCTGTCGTTCTGAGTTTCTTCATGTGGCAATGCTGCCCTCTGTCGTTCACATCGTGTCATTACCAGCACAATGCCTTGGTTCCAGGTTGTTGCCTCAAAGTGGAAAGTTCAAAGTAAATTTATTATCGAAGTATGTATATGTCACCATATACTACCCTGAGATTCATTTTTGTGGGCATTCACAGTAGATACAAAGAAATACAAAAGAGGATAAACTGTGCAAATACAAAAATAATAATAATAATAATAATAATGCTAAGAATATTAAATCAGTGAAAAATAATATTGGGAACATGAGGTGCAGAGTCACTGAAAGTGAGTCTATAGGTTGTGGAATCAGTTCAGTGTTGGGGTGAGTGAATTTGAGTGACGTTATCCCCACTGGTTCAGGAGCCTGATGGCTGAGGGGTAATAAATGTTCCTGAATCTGGTTTTGTGGTACCGAACTCACCTGTACCTCCTCCTGATGGCAGCAGTGAGAAGAGAGCAAGCTGGGGGTCCTTGATGATCGATGCTGCTTTCCTGTGACAGGGCTCCTTGTAGTTGTGCTCGATGGTGAGGAGGGCTTTACCTGTGATGGACAGGGCTGTTTGTCTGTGTACAACTACATATCAAGTTAATAAAAGCACGCACACGGGAGATGGCTTTAACTGGTGTATTCACATCGCAGTGAGAGAGAGAGAGAGTGAGAGAGAGAACAATGCAGATATGTAGACAACAGCACATGTGCAGACAACTGATCAATATGTAGTGCTGGGGGGCGGGGTCATTGCTCTAAAAGAAATAGATCCATACATTACAGTTCCTCCTCCTTTAGGTTAATGCAACATAATACTTTATATGTACAAAACATTCAATTTCCCTTTCATAAACCCATATTCCAAATAAACATGCTTTCACAATAACAATCTATAACTAACTTCACAGTTCTGAAGATTCAGTCTTTTGGGAGGTGCTCTGTTTCTTTCAGGATAGTGCCACTGGACATGTGGAGGGGCACTGGGTTTGGTAGGTGTCTTGTCTAAGACAACGTTCTTGGTTTCCATTGTCACGTTGCCATCAGTGACTTGATCATCACTGTAAGATATGTCTGCTGACTGTAATGTTCCCGCCTTGTTGGATGCAATCAACTCTGGTGTGTTCTTCGGTTGAGCATCCAGTGTCTGGTCCACATGATGTCTCCATGTCTGATCTCCAACATCCACTGCGTACGTCAGTGGTCCAGTTCTTGTAGCTATCCTACCGGGTGTCCACTTGTCTTCTCGGTAATCACACACTAGGACTTCCTGTCCAATCACGAAGCTCCTTGCTGCTTCACTTGGCAACTGGTGAACTGTTTGTTCTGCACTTCCCTCCAGAGGTCTGGTTTCAGGAGATCTATGCAAGACCTCAGATTCCTGCTCATGAACAGCATTGCAGGTGTTTGATTTGTCATCACATGAACAGAGGTCCGATACACAAAAAGGAAATTGTCTACCTTGTGCTGTAGAGAAATGTCCTCCTTGTCCATCACTTTAATGGACTTCTTGAATGTTTGGACAAATCTTTCAGCTAACCCATTCGATTCTGGGTGGTGAGGAGCTGACTTGAAATGTTTGATGCCATTTTCCTTCATGAACAGCCAGATTTCTTCTGACATATATTGTGGTCCTTTGTCACTCACAATTTGTTCTGGTAAGCCATTCCTGGTGAAGATAGTCCTCAGAGTGGAGACGGTCTTTGCTGAGGTGGTTGACTTCATTGGTATAACCTCCGGCCACTTTGAATGAGCATCCACAGCAATCAGAAACATGGAGTCCATGAATGGCCCAGCAAAGTCAATATGTACTCTCTGCCATGGTGAAGATGGCCACTCCCAAGGGTGTAACAGTGCTTGTGGGGGTGCACTTTGAACTCTTTGTCATCCCGAACAGCTTTTGGCCATGTTTTCAATCTGCTCATCTATTCCCTTCTCAAACACCTTCTGATTAGCATTAAGCAGCTGTGACAGTCTCTGGTTAGTGCTACCATTCAAAAATATTTTTGGCTTTTTGCACCATTCAGGGAGATATTTTGTGCATTTCACATTCTAACTTCCTTTTCTGTAGTTGTGCTGCATCCTTTGCTGCAGTCTCTAATGATACTGCAATGGTCAATGCCTGCTCTAAGGTTAGGTCTCTTTCTGACAGTAGCCTCGTTTGAGAGCTTTGACTATGTATGCCACGTGCAAGCCTGTCACTTAATGCATCAGAAAGTCCATCTCTAAAGTCACAGTACTGGGAAAGTTTGTGCAGTTCTGCAATGTATTCAGAAATGTATTCATCTTTAGACTGGTTCCTTCTGTAAAATCTAAATCTCTCAGCTATTACCGGCGGACTTGGGCTCAAATGATTTTGTAAAATTGTAACCGTTTTATTGAATGTCTTGTTTACTGGCTTTGCAGGGGTTACTAAATTGTGTAAGAGGCTGTACGTCCTCAGGCCCATTAAGCTAAGAAGTGCAGGGACTTTCTTTTGTTCCTCCACATTGTTCACATTACAATGCAGTTCAACCCTCTCAATATATGACTCCCAGCCATCATTAGCACTATTTAATTTATCAACTTACCCAACTGAAGCCATCGCCATGTTATTTTCACTTTAAATTCAGCACATCTTTCACTGTTACTCAAGGGTCCTTCGGCTTTCTCATGCCATTTAACTCTCGCTGTTTCATCCCATAACTATCCGTGCAGTTCGTGATATTTTCTGACATTCAGGTTTGTCCTCATTGCCAATTTGTTGTGTTTGTGCACAACTACATATCAATTAAATAAAGGGATGCATGCAGGAGATGGCTCCAACTGGTGTATTCAACGAGAGAGAGCAGAATGCACATGTGCAGACAACAGATCAATACGTAGTGCTCTTCATTGCTCTAAAAGAAATAGATCCATACATTATAGTATCCACCAGTTTTTATCGGTTTTTCTGTCCAAGGGCATTGGTGTTTCCATACCAGGCCGTAATGCAACCAGTCAGTATACACTTCAGTGTGCAGACATCCCACCCTGCAAAAACTCATTTCAGGGAGGTAGCACCACCACCCCCGCCCCCCGCAACCCCATATCCCCCCCCCCCCCGGTCGACCTCCAAGGGCGCATGTATATGGGACATTTGATCATGAAAGAACACAACAATTTATTTGATCACATATTGAAACTATTTACACACACACACACACACACACACACACACACACACACACACACACACACACACACACCTAAATATATTCCTTGAGTATTTTGTTGGCAATCTCAATGCTAATGCAAATAGCTTTTCTATTTCTTTTGCAAACTTTCCTTGTACAGTGATGTGGCTTGCTTGGCAGATTTGAGCATTTTGCCGGAAGTCTCAACCTCATAGCAGTCTGTGTCAATTAATTCGTTAATTTTGCAAGACATCAGACCCACAAGATTCACAATTATATTATATTATATTATCATGTTTATTCTATTACAACTTTAAGCAAGTCTACAGGGAGTTTGGCCTCATCACGTAGGACATCAATAGAGTAGCTCCTTAGCAGCTAGCCAACTAGTTTAAATAACGTTAGCTATGCTAATGAATGAATGACGCCTGTTAAACTCACCTCAACATGTCTTTTACAGTCTTAACCCACCATGGGCAATAGAAAAGTCACTGTTGCAAACAGTGCAGCGAGCAGCACTGTCATTATTTTTGACCCCTATTAGGCAGGGGTACACTTTAGTGTAGTCTGGGGTGACGTACATTTTATATTTTCTTTTTTTGGAACACTCTGCCATGTAGGACACTAAACTGAACTGATGGACAATGAAAACCAGAGAAAGGTTGACTGTAAATCCCGCCCACAGAGAAAACTGATAGGTCTACTTAGCACAAAGAGAGACCAATCAGGATGCTCTCTCCGTCACTCTCTCGCTACGTCTGTCACTTGCTCGCTCTCTCTCTCTCTCTCCCTCTCTTTCTCTCTCTCGCTCTCAAAAAAATCGATTTCCGGGATATTGTATATAATTTGCGGGTGCCAGGGAGCCGCTATCAATATGCGGGAGACTCCCGGAACTTCCGGGAGAGGTGGGATGTCTGAGTGTGTGTCTTTAGAAGTTTATCAAAGTTTTAGATGACTTACCAAATCTTCACAAACTTCTAACAAAGTGGAGGTACTGTCATGCTTTATTGCAATGGCACTTATTGCTGGTCCCAGAACAGATAGACTGAAATGATAACAACAAGGAATTTAAAGTTGCTGATCCTCTCCTGCTCTGATCCCGATGACGACTGGCTCACGGACCTCCGATTTCCTCCTCTTCTCGTCAATAATCATCTCTGTGGTTTTGCTAACGTTACAATGCGGAGCAAACATGCACGGTGTTTGTGATTATCATATTATTAATTATTATTTCAGAGGACCTGTCCGCCCAGTTTGTAAGTGCGTTGATGAAGAAAGCGTGGCAGTGTCTCTATTAATTAGGAGTTTGTGAAGATTCAGCATGACAGCTAAAAGTTAGACCAACTACTATCGATGTGTAGAGGAGAGTGTATTGACTGTCTATATCACAGCCTGGAATGGAAACACCAATGTTCTGCCCTCGCTCAAGAGCTTCCCCCATTTTCTCAAGCTCGGGAGAGAGGCAAACTCCAGTCCAGGCGGAGTTGTAGTTCGAAGGTGGTTTTATTGTTCACCAGCGTGTAACAGTACACAAGGAGCTGAGTAAAAAGACAGTGTTTCATGGTGTTCTCAGGAGAGATGGATTCAAATATCGACTTGTAACAAAGTGCTTCTGACCGACAGCAAATGAATAAATGATCATAAAATGGCCGACCTGATGGCGAAGGTCAGTTGCTCAGCAACGCAACAACAAGTGATGAACAACCGCTGTAAACTTACAAGTGACATCTAGTGGCCAGAAATAAAATAGCAAAGCGAACCAGGAGAGACACAACACTCCCAGCCTGTATCTGTAAAGGATGTCACCAACTGAACACAGGACATTCACAAAATAAACATTGAACAGAATTACAGTCAATGCTCCTGATCAATTGAATAATACAGTCAAATCCTAAAAACTGATAAAACTACTAATGAGATTTGAAATACAGGAGTAAAATTCTGTCACTCAAGAGGGATCACTACCCACTGGTTATAACAGCTGTTGGAAATCCATGCACTTTAAAAAATAGTCACAGTTTAATGGTTTGAAACAGGCCTTCCTCTAAACTGAGGACTGTGTACCAGAGGCATTATACATTGGGCAACATTTCAGAGAATCACATTTACAATAAACTGATAGAAAGAACACCACATATTGGGTAAAAACTGGCAAATCACACCCGCAAAGTCAAACCCATTTTATCAAAAAGTGTGGAGAATACTATAGAACTACCTACCTATAGATTTGTTTCAGATTACACACGTAGCAAAATGTGGCAGGGAAAGACTTGTATAAAACACCAGTTAAAGTTAGTTCCAACTTTCTGCAAAGGCAGATGCTAAAAGTGTAAAGAGGGGGAAAAAAGAGGTTATCCCAACCTAGACTTCAAAATAAGCCAATTTGTGTCAAATATACAACAGAGAATCCAAGACAAATCTGGAATCTGTACAGACGGAAAATATTGTGTTTACAGATTTGTAACCAAATCTCCTGTTTCAATCATTTACCAACAATTTATTTTTCTATTTATACTGATCATTTTCTGCTCACTCGTGTTCTGCAGGCTCTCTGCGTGATACTCTTTGTAGGTTTCAGAGAGGTCTGTCTACAGGAATTCACTGCCATCGTTTCCACTGTCCTGATCCTCCTCGTCCAGCTCTTCCTTCTTGTCCGACTTGTTGACACTCTTGGGGCAGATGCTGGTGTTGAGGTCGGGCTCCTCCTGGTAGTGTTCATCTCCTCACCTTGCAGACCGAGAGTGATGATGCCCTTGGCTTGACCAAAGTCACCCAGGGAGCAGGGACCCTTGTAGACGTGCCATCCCTTACAGTCGCTCTTTCATGCCAATGATTCAACGATATGTGTGAGCCTTGCTGTGGCCTGTGACAGCGTCCACCAACTTGAGAACCTTGAAAGCATTTGTGTTCTAACCAGCCGCTGGAGATGTTAGTAGCACGGCTTGTGACCTGTGGGCGGATCTCAGCATCAGATTCTGGGTCAATCAGGTCAAATTGTGGAACAGTGGCGTCTGTCTCAGCTGATCTGAACAAGACGCTGGACCTGTTAACCATGTGCCGTGAACTAGATCACTGGCTGGAGCTGATCATTAGAGATGAATTTCCAGTGCTCTGGACCAGCTGATCTCCTTACACACTGCCCCCTGTTGTTCACGTAGATGTAGAAGCGTCAGGATTCATTGTGATTCTACCCCAGGACCACCCTGGAATCAGAGTGGAGTGTCACGGCATCACGTTTGTCATCGATTTCATCAGTGATCACTTCTGCCACCTCTAACCAGCTGCTGGAGATAGAACATAGAAGATTCCAACACAAGCAAGGTCATTCGGCCCACAATGTTGTGCCAAACCAGCTAAAAAGCAAATCAAAAACACCCA
The DNA here is from genome assembly GCF_963921235.1 of Mobula hypostoma. Taxonomy (NCBI): domain Eukaryota; kingdom Metazoa; phylum Chordata; class Chondrichthyes; order Myliobatiformes; family Myliobatidae; genus Mobula; species Mobula hypostoma. The sequence goes on along the minus strand of NC_086128.1, from coordinate 15,309,643 downwards.
AACATGACTATCTCTTCTTTCAGTTAGTCCTGACGAAGGGTCTCGGTCCGAAACGTCGACTGTACCTCTTCCTACAGATGCTGCCTGGCCTGCTGCGTTCACCAGCAACTTTGATGTGTGTTGCTTGAAGTTCCAGCATCTGCAGAATTCCTCGTGTTTGCAAACATGATCTCTCCGACCTACACCATGTCCATATCCCTCCACCTTCCTTACATTCATGTGCCAATCCAAATATCCTGTGTAAGTCTCTAATGTACTTCCCTCTACCACCAAGGTTGTGGCTGAGAGGGAAATGGATCAACCATAATGAAATGGTGGAGCAGACTCGATGGGCCAAATGGCCTAATTCTGCTCATATATCATATGGTCTTTTGGTCTCTTCCGAATTGATACAAAGTCTGTCAACTGCAGAATAAGGAAAATGTTTGTATTTATGATAGAAACATAAAAAACCTACAGCACAATACAAGCCCTTCAGCCCACAAAGCTGTGCCGAAAATGTCCTTATTTTAGAAATTACCTAGGGTTACCCATAGTCCCTCTATTTTTCTCTCCATATACCTGTCCAAGAGTCTCTTAAAAGACACTATCATATCCACCTCAATCCCATGGTTGATGAAGGTCAATGCACCGTATGCTTTCTTAACCACAGTCAACCTGCGCAGCAGCTTTGAGCGTCCTATGGACTCGGACCCCAAGATCCCTCTGATCCTCCACACTGCCAAGAGTATTACCATTAATACTAGATTCTGCCATTATATTTGACCTACCAAAATGAACCACCTCACACTTATCTGGGTTGAACTCCATCTGCCACTTCTCAGCCCAGTTTTGCATCCTATCAATGTCCCGCTGTAACTTCTGACAGCCCTCCACACTATCCACAACACCCCCCAACCTTTGTGTCATCAGCAAATTTACTAACCCATCCCTCCCACTTCCTCATCCAGGTCATTTATAAAAATCACAAAGAGTAGGGGTCCCAGAACAGATCCCTGAGGCACACCACTGGTCACCGGCCTCCATGCAGAATATAAGCCATTTACAACCACTCTTTGCCTTCTGTGGGCAAGCCAGTTCTGGATCCACAAAGCAATGTCCCCCTGAATCCCATGCCTCCTTACTTTCTCAATAAGCCTTGCATGGGGTACCTTATCAAATGCCTTGCTGAAATCCATATGCACTACATCTACTGCTCTATCTTCATGAATGTGTTTCGTCACATTCTCAAAACATTCAATCAGGCTCGTGAGGCACCTGCCTTTGACAAAGCCATGCTGACTATTCTGAATCATATTATGCCTCTTCAAATGTTCATAAATCCTGCCTCTCAGGATCTTCTCCATCAACTTACCAACCACTGAAGTAAGAATCACTGGCTTATAATTTCCTGGACTATTCCTACTCACTTTCTTGAATAAGGGAACAACATCTGCAACCATCCAATCCTCTGGAACCTTTCCTGTCCTCATTGTAAATGCAAAGATCATCGCCAGAGGCTCAGAAATCTCCTCCCTCGCTTCCCACAGTAGCCTGGGGTACATCCCATCCGGTCCCAGTGACTTATGCAACTTGATGCTTTCCAAAAGCTCCAGCACATCCTCTTTCTTAATACCTACATGCTCAAGCTTTTCAGTCCGCTGTAAGTTATCCCTGCAATCACCAAGATCCTTTTCCGTAGTGAATAGTGAAGCAAAGTATTCAGTAAGTACCTCTGCTATCTCCTCCAATTCCATACACACTTTTCCACTGTCACACTTGATTGGTCCTATTCTCTCACGTCTTATCCTCTTGCTCTTCGCATACTTGTAGAATGCCTTGGGGTTTTCCTTAATCCTGTCTGCCAAGGCCTTCTCATGGCCCCTTATGGCTCTCTTAGTTTCTTTCTTAAGCTCCTTCCTGCTAGCCTTATAATCTTCCAGATCTCTATCCTTATCTAGTTTTTTGAACCTTTCGTAAGCTCTTCTTTTCCTCTTGACTAGATTTACAACAGCCTTTGTACACGGTTCCTCTACCCTACCATCCTTTCCCTGTCTCATTGGAATGTTCCTATGCAGAACTCCATGCAAATATCCCGTGAATATTTGCCACATTTCTTCCGTACATATCCCTGAGAACGTCTATTCAAAATTTATGCTTCCAAGTTCCTGCCTGATAGCTTCATATTTCCCCTTACTCCAATTAAACACTTCCCTAACTTGTCTGTTCCTATCCCTCTCCAATGCTATGATAAAGGAGATAGAATTGTGATCATTCTCTCCAAAATGCTCTCCCACTGAGAGACCTGACACCTGACCAGATTCATTTCCCAATACCAGATCAAGTACAGCCTCTCCTCTTGTAGGCTTATCTACATATTGTGTCAAGAAACCTTCCTGAAGACACCTAACAAACTCCACCCCATCTAAACACCTTGCTCTAGGGAGATGTCAATCAATACTTGGGGAATTAAAATCTCCCATCACGACAACCCTGTTATTATTACACCTTTGCAGATTCTGTCTCCCTATCTGCTCCTCGATGTCCCTGTTACTATTGGGTAGTCTATATAAAAAAATACCCAGTAGAGTTATTGACCCCTTCCTGTTCCTGATTTCCACCCACAAAGACTCAATAGACAATCCCTCCATGTCTTCCTCCTTTTCTGCAGCCGTGACATTATCTCCAAACACAATTTAAACATTCACCAGAATATGCAATTGTCGGTAGCCAGGGACAGTTTATAGGAAACTACATGTTTCCTCACCTCTATTGTATCAGCAAGGAAATAAATTAATCTGATACATTAGTGTTTCATTCACTTGTTCTAACTTCTGGTCTAATTTGACGGTCTGACATCCCAGTGCTGATCGAGGTGACTGAGAGAGGAAAACACAATCTTTTACTGCCGGCTGCAGGGAAGATTTCAGCTGGGAAGCCTCTGTCGTTCTGAGTTTCTTCATGTGGCAATGCTGCCCTCTGTCGTTCAAATCCTGTCATTACCAGTTTGAAAGGCGTCTTGTAAGTTATGGGTTGTTGCCTCGAAGTTCGACGTGGCTGTTACCACCATATATTACTCTCAGATTCATTTTTTTTGGGGCATTGACAGTAGATACAAAGAAATTCAATGGAATCACAGAAGAACTACAAGATAGACAAACAGCCAATATGTGCAAAAGAAGACAAACTGTACAAATACAAAACAAATAATAACAAATGAGTGAAAAATAATACTGAGAATATCAGGTTCAGAGTCACTGAAAGTGAGTCCATAGGCTGTGGAATCAGTTCAGTATTGGAGTGAGTGAATTTGAGTGACGTTATCCCCACTGGTTCAGGAGCCTGATGATTGAGGGTCAATAAATGTTCCTGAATCTGGTTTTGTGGCACCTACCTCATCTGTACCTCCTCCTGTTGGCAGCAGTGAGAAGAGAGTATGGACTGGATGATGTGGGTCCTTCATGAGGTGGTCTCTAGCACTCCTTATAAACATGCTCAATGCGAGACGGTTTTACCTGTGACAGATTGAACCGTATCCACTACTTTTCGTAGGAATTTCTATTCAAGGACATTGGCATTTGTGTGTTGATTTTAGGCCAGAAACTTACCTTCCCATCTGAAATTGCAACGACCAACCTGCGGCCTGACCTGGTCCTTTGGTCCAACTCCCATCGGCGCATCTTTATCATTGAGCTGACGGTCCCCTGGGAGGATTAGATTAGGTTATGAGGACACTCAGTCCTCATTTATTGTCATTTAGAAATGCATACATTAAAAAATGATACAATGTTCCTCCAGAGTGATATCAGAAAAAAAAGGACAAACCAAAGACTAACACTGACAAAACCACATAATTATAACATATAGTTACAGCAGTGCAAAACAATACCATAATTTGATAAAGAGCAGACCATGGGCACAGTAAAAACAAAGTCTCAAAGTTCCGATCGACTCTTGATAGTCCCCAATAGCAGGCAGCAAAGGGAGAAACTCTCCCTGCCATAAACCTCCAGGTGCCGACAACTTGCCGATGCATTGGAAGCACCAAACCACAGCCGACTCTGAGTCCGTCTGAAAACTTCGAGCCTCCGACCAGCCCCTCCGATACAGCCTCCCGAGCGCCATCCTCTGCCGAGCGCTTTGACCCCGCCCTGGTTGCCGAGCAACAAGCAAAGCCAAGGACTCGGGGCCTTCCCCTCCAGAGATTCTGGACCACACAGTAGCAGCGGCAGCGAAACAGGCATTTCAGAAGTTTCACCAGATGTTCCTCCGTGCTCTCGCGTCTGTCTCCATCAAATCAGGATTGTGCACCGCACCCTACTTGACAGATAACAGACATCACCACCGGGGTGGCCGCTGTGCGCTGCATCGTGCTGCCATCTTCTGCTCCTCTGTGGATGAGGCTTACGAACGGAAAAGGCTGCGATATGCTAACCTTGCAGTTGAAGCTGAGGAGCGAGGCTGGAACGTAAAAGTGCGCCCAGTTGAGGTGGGGTGCAGGGGCTTTGTAGTCAGTTCCACCGTAAGGCTGCTGACGGAACTAGGAGTCAGAGGGCAGGCCCATAGGAAGGCAATCAAAGCACTTGCTAATGCCGTTGAAATGAGCAGTCACTGGCTGTGGCGGAAAAGAAGGGATGCTGTCTGGGCTGCCAAGTGACCATCGAGAGACCATCCATGTGACACACACCCAGGTCTGATCAGCCTGTGGTGGGCCTGCCTCGGCTGAGGGTGTCTTGTGATAAAAGGCCGAAACACCCAGTGATGTCGAGGTACACAACTGAAGATGTGTCGTAATGGTAGTAACATCATCTCGTGGTCATCTTTAAGAACTCCTTCCATTCAAGTCAAGCGCAGTGCAGAAACTTTAGGGATTGTAACATCCAGTCCTATTAATCAAACATACCAGGCTGTGATACAACCATTCAGTCCTCTCCACTGTGTATCTACAGAAGTTTGTCGAAGTTTGAGATAACAAACTGAATCTTCGCAAACTTCCAACAAAGTGGAGGTGCTGTCGTGTTTTCATTGCAATGGCACTTATTGCTGGTCCCAGGACAGATAGTCTGAAATGATAACACCAAGGAATTTAAAGTTACTGATCCTCTCCTGCTTTGATCCCCTGATGAGGACTGGCTCATAGACCTCTGGCTTCCTCCTCCTCTCATCAATGATCATCTCTGTGGTTTTGCTAACGTTACAATGCTGAGCAAACCTGCACGGTGATTGTGATCATCCAGGCTTACAGAGACACGATGGTCCTGATGCAGGGTCAAGTTCAAAGTCAAGTTTATTGTCACGTGCCAAGTGCAGGTGTGTACCGGTGTAATGAAAATCTTACTTGTAGCAGCAGCAGATAAGCAGCACTCACAGAAATAACATAAATTGTAAAAAATGCACTGCACACACACAAGAACAAGCACAATTATAACAAAAACAAAGTCCATTGTGGTCATAGTGGTCGCAGTGTTTCTATACTGAGGGAGTGATTATCACTGTGCAAGTTGGTTCAGGAACTGAATGATTGAAGGGAAGTGGCTGTTCCTGAACCTAGTGGTGTGGGACTTCAGGCTTCTGTACCTCCTGCCCAACGGGAGCTGTCAAACAATGGCATGGCCCACATGGTGGGGATCTTTGATGGGTGGGTGTCACCTTCTTGAGTCAGCACCTCATGTAGATACTACCGATGGTGGGGAGGGATGTGCCAGTGATGAGTCCACAGCTCTCTGCAGCTTCTTACATACCTGAACATTCAAATTTTACAGGGAATTATCAGCCTGCTTACAGTAATTGTTTCCTCACCTTTATTGTATCAGCAAGGAAAATAAATTAATCTGATACATTAATGTTTCATTCACTTGTTCTAACTTCTGGTCTAATTTGACGGTCTGACATCCCAGAGCTGATCGAGGTGACTGAGAGAGGAAAACACAATCTTTTACTGCCGGCTGCAGGGAAGATTTCAGCTGGGAAGCCTCTGTCGTTCTGAGTTTCTTCATGTGGCAATGCTGCCCTCTGTCGTTCAAATCCTGTCATTACCAGTTTGAAAGGGGCACGACAATGCCTTGGCTCCAGGTTGTTGCCTCAAAGTTCAAAGTAAATTTATGATCAAAGTACATTTCTGTCACCAGATATTACCCTCAGATTGCAATGTACATTACAATGACAGCAAGGCAGCGCCTCTACTTTGTTAGAAGTTTGCAAAGATTTGGCATGTTACCTAAAACATTGAGAAACTTCCATAGATTTACAGTGCAGCGTAGACTGACTGGTTGCATCATGGCCTGGTGTGGAAACACGAATGTCCATGAACAGAAAAAGCTACAAAAGTAGTGGATATGGCCCAGTCCATCACAGGTAAAAGCCCTGTCAACATTGAGCACATCTACAAGGAGCCCTGTCACAGGAAAGCAGCATCCATCATCTAGTCCATACTCTCTTCTCACTGCTGCCATCAGGAGGAGGTACAGGTGAGTTCGGTACCACAAAACCAGATTCAGGACCATTTATTACCCCTCAACCATCAGGCTCCTGAACCAGTGGGGATAACATCACTCAAATTCACTCACCCCAGCACTGAACTGATTCCACAACCTATAGACTCACTTTCAAAGTTCAAAGTTCAAAATACTTTTGTTATCAGTGTACATATATGTCACCATATACAACCCTGAGATTTGTTTTCTTGTGGCAAACTCAGTGAATCTAAAGTAGCACAATAACCATAATGGAATCAACGAAAGACCGCACAAACTGGGGTGTTCAATCAGTGTGCAAATGACAATTAACTGCAAATACAAAAAGAAAGAAATAATAATAATAAATAAATAAGCAATAAATATCAGGAATATGAGATGAAGTATCGTTGAATGTGAGTCCATAGGTTCTGGGAACATTTCAGTGCTGGGGCAAGTGAAGTTGAGTGACCCATTTGGTTTAAGACCCTGATGGTTGAGGGGTAATAACTGTTTCTCACCCTGGTGGTGTGAGTCCTGAGGCTCATGTACATTCCTCCTGATGGCAGCAGTGAGAAGGGAGTATGTCCTGGATGGTGGGGATGTTTGATGATAGATGCTGCTTTCCTGTGACAGCATTTCATATAGATGTGCTCAGTGATGGGGAGAGCTTTACCTGTGATGGACTGGGCCAAATCCACTACTTTTTAGGGACATTGGTGTTTCCACTATAGAAAGTTGTCAAAGTTTTAGATGTCACTCTGAATCCATGCAAACTCCAAAGGAAGTAAAACCACTACCTTGCTTTTTTTCATAATTACACCTTTGAGGGCCCAGGACAAGTCCTGTGAAATAATACCACAAAAGAATTTAAAGTTGCTGACCCTCTCCACTTCCGTTCTTCCAAAGAAGACTGGCTCATGGACCTCTCGTTTCCTTCCCTAAAGTCAATAATCAGTTCCAGAGATTTGCTGACATTGAGTGAGAGGTTATTGTGGCAACACTCAGACTGATTTTCAAATCTCCCTCCTATATGCTGATTTGGCTTATGACAGTGGCGTGCTCAGCCACACAGTCACAAGTGCAGAGCAAGTAGAGCAGGGAGCTAAGCACACAGACTTGTCTTGCACCTGTGCTGATGGAAATGTTGCTGCCAATCTGAACTGACTATGGTCTGTGAGTGAGGAGATCAGGGATTCAATTGCAGAAGGAGGTGTTGAGGGCAAGGTCTCAAATCTTATTGATTGTATTTGTGGGAATGATGGTAATGAATGTCAAGGACTCTATAACTCCATTTCTCAAAATTATTTATTATGATTATTTTGTTTTTCTTTTTGTGTTTGCACAATTTGTCACCTTTTGCACATTGGCTCTTTGTCCGTCTTTTTTGCATGTTTTTTCCATTGTAGTGTTTCATGGTATTATCAGGAGGGATGGATTCAAATATTGACTTGTAACAAAGTGCTTCTGACCGATAGCAAATGAATAAATGATTATAAACTGGCCGACCTGATGTCGAAGGTCAGTTGCTCAGCAACGCAACAACAAGTGATGAACAACCGCTGTAAACTTACAAGTGACATCTAGTGGTCAGAAATAAAATAGCAAAGCAAACCAGGAGAGACACAATAACCAATGTCTTTGAACAGAAAATTCTACAAAAAGTAATGGATAAGACCCAGTCCACTACTTTTTGTAGGCTTTTCCATTCAAGGACATCGGTGTTTCCATACCAGGCTGTGATGCAACCACTGATGAAGAAAGCGTGGCAGTGTCTCTATTAATTAGGAGTTTGTGAAGACTCAGCATGACAGCTAAAAGTTAGACCAACTACTAGCGATGTGTAGAGGAGAGTGTATTGACTGTCTATATCACAGCCTGGAATGGAAACACCAATGTTCTGCCCTCGCTCAAGAGCTTCCCCCATTTTCTCAAGCTCGGGAGAGAGGCAAACTCCAGTCCAGGCGTAGTTGTAGTTTGAAGGTGGTTTTATTGTTCACCAACGTGTTACAGTACACAAGGAGCTGAGTAAAAAGACAGTGTTTCATGGTTTTATCAGGAGATATGGATTCAAATATCGACTCGTAACAAAGTGCTTCTGACCGATAGCAAATGAATAAATGATCATAAAATGGCCGACCTGATGTCGAAGGTCAATTACTTAGCAACGCAACAACAAGTGATGAACAACCGCTGTAAACTTACAAGTGACATCTGGTGGCCAGAAATAAAATAGCAAAGCAAATCAGGAGAGACACAAGAGGAAGGGTCTCGGCTTGAAACGTCGACTGTACCTCTTCCTAGAGATGCTGCCTGGCCTGCTGTGTTCACCAGCAACTTTGATGTGTGTTGCTTGAGACACAACACTGCCCGCCTGGTATCTGGTTCTTTGTCCATCTTTTTTGCGTGTAATTTTTCATTGATTCTATTGTGTCTACTGTGAATGCTCACAAGAAACTGAATCTAAGGTAGCACCTGGTGACAGATATGTATTTTGATGATAAAGTATACACTGAGTACAGGGCTATGGTAGGAAACTTTGTCACATGGTGTGAGCAGAATTATCTGCAGCTTAATGTGAAAAAGACTAAGGAGCTGGTGGTAGACCTGAGGAGAGCTAAGGTACCGGCGACCCCTGTTTCCATCCAGGGGGTCAGTGTTGACACGGTGGAGGATTACAAATACCTGAGGTTACGAATTGACAATAAACTGGACTGGTCAAAGAACACTGAGGCTGTCTACAAGAAGGGTCAGAGCCGTCTCTATTTCCTGAGGAGACTGAGGTCCTTTAACATCTGCCGGACGGTGCTGAGGATGTTCTACGAGTCTGTGGTGGCCAGTGCTATCATGTTTGCTGTTGTGTGCTGGGGCAGCAGGCTGAGGGTAGCAGACACCAACAGAATCAACAAACTCATTCGTAAGGCCAGTGATGTTGTAGGGATGGAACTGGACTCTCTCACGGTGGTGTCTGAAAAGAGGATGCTGTCCAAGTTGCATGCCATCTTGGACAATGTCTCCCATCCACTACATAATGTACTGGGTGGGCACAGGAGTACATTCAGCCAGAGACTCGTTCCACCGAGATGCAACACAGAGCGTCATAGGAAGTCATTCCTGCCTGTGGCCATCAAACTTTACAACTCCTTCCTTGGGGGGGGGGGTCAGACACCCTGAACCAATAGGCTGGTCCTGGACTTATTTCATAATTTACTGGCATAATTTACATATTACTATTTAACTATTTATGGTTTTATTACTATTTATTATTTATGGTGCAACTGTAACGAAAACCAATTTCCCTCGGGATCAGTAAAGTATGACTATGACTATGACTATAAATTTACTTTGAACTTTGAACTTGGTACAACAGAATTGCCCAGGAATTCATTGACAGCACCACTGAAGTCAATGGAATGGATTTGAGAGGGAGAATACAAGGCCCCTGACGTGGTTAGATGAGCAGTCCAGTGATGAGTTTCTGGCAGCTTCAGAAAAAATGTTGAGAACAGAAACAGGCCACTCAGCACATCGAGCCTATGCCAGAATTTATGTCTTTCTCCTCCTTTTCCTTTCTTAAAGTTCTCAGTTCAAATTTCAAAGTAAACTTTGCTATCAAAGTATAACTACAGTATATATCACAATTTACAACCCTGAGTTTCATGTTCCTGCAGCCATACTCAGCAAATCGAGAGAATTGTAACTTTAACAGGATCAGTGAAAGATCACCCAGAGTGCAGAAGACAACAAACTGTGCAAGTGCAAATATAAATAAATAGTAATAAATAACAAGAACATGAAATAGCAAGGTAAAGAGTCCTTAAGGTGAGATCATTGGTTGTGGGAACATCTCAATGGATGGGCAAATGAGTGTAGTTATCACCTTTTGTTCAAAGTCTGATAGCTGTAGGGTAGTAACTATTCTTAAACTTGGCCCTGAGGCTCTTGTACCTTCTACCTGATGGCAACAGTGAGAAAAGAGCATGGCCTGAGTGGTGGGGATCTCTGATGATGGATGCTGCTTTCCTACAGCAGTGTTTCAGGTAGATGTGCTCAATGGTTCGGAGGGCCTTACCCGTAATTTACTGAGCCAAATCAACTACATTTTGTAGGACTTTCCATTCAAGGGCATTGGCATTTCCATGCCAGGCCATGATGCAACCAGTCGATACCATCTGTACGACACATCTATAGCAGTTTGTCAAAGTTTTAGATGTCATGCCAAATCTCCGCAGATTCCTAAGGAAGTAGAGGCACTGGCATGCTTTCTTCTCAATTGTACTTGCGTGCTGGGCCCAGGACAGGTCCTCTGAAATAGTAGCACCCAGGAATTTAAAGTTGCTGACCCTCTCCACCTCTGATCCTCCAATGAGGACTGGCTGATGGTCCTCTGGATGAATGGATAAGTCCTGTATTCACCACCCTTTTCAATTTTGTCTCCCTTTTACATTGCAACTCATCCCATTGACTGCAATTTGGCTCTCCTTGCTAGCTGTCTCACTATACATTGCCTCTGTTTGTAAACCAGCTACACCATTCTCAGCCCGATTTCTCCAGTTGCCAGTTCCCTGTCAAATTAGTTTAAACCCTCCTGAACAGCTCCAGCAAATGTACCCACAAGGATATTGGTCCCCCTTGGGTTCAGGTGCAACCCTTCCCTTTAGTACAGGTTGTATCTTCCCCAGAAGAGGTCCCAATGATCCAAAAAACTGAAACACCACCTCTTGTACCAGTTCCTGAGCCACACATTCATCTTCCAGATCACCCTGTTCTTACCCTCACTGGTGCATGGCACAGGCAACAGTCCAGTGATTACTACCCTGGAGGTCGTGCTTTTCAGCTTTCTATGCAGCCCCCTAAAATCTTGCTTCAGGATCTTTCCTTTCCAGCCTATGTATGTCATTGGTGCCAAAATGTACCAAGAATTTTGGCTGCTCACTCTCTCCTTTAGAATGTAGCAAAGGATGCAGCACAACTACAGAAAAGGAGGTTAGAATGTGAAATGCACAAAAATATCCCTGAATGGTGCAAAAAGCCAAAAATGTTATCAATGTGGCAAATCCTCTCATGATGCAAATGACTGTTGGTTCAAGGAAAAAGTCTACAGGAAGTGTCACAGACAAGGTCATAGACAGAATGTGCAAGGCAGACAAAAAGCACAACGAGTCAAGTCTCAAACACAAAACTAAGCAGATGCATAAAGTTACCAAATGCAAAACAGAATCAGACAACATATCACAATAGATGTCTGGTATAAAACTGAAAATGGAGCTGGATACGGGTTCAGCGTTATCTATAGTTCCAGAGGCTGACTACAACAGACTGTTTTCTAAGATATTATTAGAGAAGATTGTGTTCAGTTGGTGACATCCTTTACAGATACAGGCGGGGAGTGTTGTGTCTCTCCTGGTTCGCTTTGCTATTTTATTTCTGGCCACTAGATGTCACTTGTAAGTTTACAGTGGTTGTTCATCACTTGTTGTTGCGTTGCTGAGCAACTGACCTTTGCCATCAGGTCGGCCATTTTATAATCATTTATTCATTTGCTGTCGGTCAGAAGCACTTTGTTACGAGTCGATATTTGAATCCATCTCACCAACGTGTTACAGTACACAAGGGGCTGAGTGAAAAGACGCTGTTTCATGGTGTTATCAGGAGAGATGGATTCAAATATCGACTCGTAACAAAGTGCTTCTGACAGACAGCAAATGAATAAATGATCATAAAATGGCCGACCTGATGCGAAGGTCAGTTGCTTAGCAACACAACAACAAGTGATGAACAGCTGCTGTGAACTTACAAGTGACATCTAGTGGCCAGAAATAATTTCTCTGACATTAATTGTACCTTTGAAATCTTTGAAACCTTTGAAGCCTTTGAAAAATCACATTTATACTAAACTGACAGAAAGAACACAAAATATTGGTTAAAAAAGGCAAATCACACCCCCAAAATCAAACCCATTTTATCAAAAAGTGTAGAGAATACTATAGAACTACCTGCCTATAGATTTGTTTCAGATTACACACGTAGCAAAATGTGGCAGGGAAAGACTTGTATAAAACACCAGTTAAAGTTAGTTCCAACTTTCTGCAAAGGCAGATGCTAAAAATGTAAAAAGGGAGAAAAAAGAGGTTATCCCAACTTAGACTTCAACATAAGCCAAATTGTGTCAAATATACAACAGAGAATCCAAGACAAATCTGGAATCTGTACAGACTGAAAATATTGTGTTTACAGATTTGTAACCAAATCTCCTGACGAAGGGTCTCGGCCTGAAACGTTGACTGTACCTCTTCCTAGAGATGCTGCCTGGCCTGCTGCGTTCACCAGCAACTTTGATGTGTGTTGCTTGAATGTCCAGGATCTGCAGAATTCCTGTTGTCTCCCGTTTCAATCATTTTCCGACAGTTTATTTTTCCATTTATACTGTAATTTTCTTCCTGGAGCTCGAGATATTCGCCTCTCAGTCTCTCGATCTCTCCTTCCAGTTCTTGGACCTTGTTTTCCATCACCTCGTTACCCCGGTGAGCTCCTTCCCTTCCAAGGGACACCACAGCCGGTTGTTCCCGTCCTCCAGCCTGGACAGGCACTTCTCCAGCTCCAGGTATTCCCTGATCAGCTCCTGCTCACTCGTGTTCTGCAGGCTCTCTGCGTGATACTCCTCGTAGGTTTCAGAGAAGTCTGTCTACAGGAATTCACTGACATCGTTTCCACTGTCCTGATCCCCCTCGTCCAGCTCTTCCTCCTTGTCCGTCTTGTCCGACTTGCTGACACTCTTGGGCCAGACGCTGGTGTTGAGGTCGGGCTCCTCCTGGTAGTGTTCATCTCCTCACCTTGCAGACCGAGAGTGATGATGCCCTTGGCTTGACCAAAGTCACCCAGGGAGCAGGGACCCTTGTAGACGTGCCATCCCTTACAGTCGCTCTTTCCTGCCAATGATTCAACGATATGTGTGAGCCTTTCTGTGGCCTGTGACAGCGTCTGCCAACTTGAAAACCTCTGAAAGCATTTGTGTTCTAACCAGCCGCTGGAGATGTTAGTAGCACGGCTTGTGACCTGTGGGCAGATCTCAGCATCAGATTCTGGGTCAATCAGGTCAAATTGTGGAACAGTGGTGTCTGTCTCAGCTGATCTGAACAAGACCCTGGACCTGTTAACCATGTGCCGTGAACTAGATCACTGGCTGGAGCTGATCAGTGGAGATGAATTTCCACTGCTCTGGACCAGCTGATCTCCTTACACACTGCCCCCTGTTGTTCACGTAGATGTAGAAGCGTCAGGATTCATTGTGATTCTACCCCAGGACCACCCTGGAATCAGAGTGGAGTGTCACGGCATCACGTTTGTCATCGATTTCATCAGTGATCACTTCTGCCACCTCTATCGCTCAGACATCGGCACAGAGTTCGAGTCCCTGAATGACTACCTCAGCAGCGAATCAAAAAGGATCAAACAGGCTGTTCACTGTCAACAAAACTCCATGTCTGGTGTAGGGCGTCTCCACTGACCACACCTGGTAGGTGAACACATCTTCGGTGACATCCCAACTTACGGCTCATCCGCAGTAACAGCCACTGCCTGCTTCCTAAACCACAGCAGCACCACCAGGGGACTGTTGTTCACATTAGGTCCATGAGCAGCACCTCATACAAAGACACCCCGTGGTGCAGCGCTGAGGTGTTTGATGTCAACTGACCTTAATCTGCCTTGCGTGCTCAGCTACTTGGGTCCAAGCCACTCCACCAGTAGGCCGAGTTCTTCACTCTCTTGAGATTAAGGTCTTCAGTGGCATTGGAGAATGTGGACTTCCAAGCCCAGTGATTTTCTGGCTTATCATCGAATTTGGTGAGTCCAGCCATCAGCAGGTCACAATGGGCTAGGAATCTCCCATCGTCATTCCCAGGAGGCTGAGCAGCATCACCACCTGTGTTATGCCATGGTACGTTGGAGCCTTGGAGTTCGCGACTACGTGGCTGCCTGTCTCTTTCTGCCCATGGGTAAGTGAGTGGACTGTCATTGGACGTTTTGAGATATCTGCCCATTCAGTGTGAGTACAAGCATGAAAGGGAGGCGGCCTCTGTTCTGTTCCCGTTTGGGTAGAAGGTGTTGAGCTGTGGGGTGTTATCATGAGGAAGAGGTGCCCCCTTCAAACATGAATGGCTTGCTTGAGTTTTCAGTGTTTGCTAATGGGATGGTATAAGCACGAGCAGACTGGTCTCGGATATACTTCGTAGTCCTCTCAGCTGAATGACCTGGTGAGCTTGATCTGACGTTGTCATTCTCAGCCAGCTGCTCCATGACCATCTCAAAAAGTTTGGCCTCAAATAAAACCACCTCCACCTCTTTTTCATGCTGCAGGGCCTCTAATGTGGCCTTTAATTCCAAACAGGTTTCCTTCACTTCCAATTCAGCCTGTCTCACTTTAACATCAATCTCTCTTTGTGCAAGTGACACCCTGGTTCGTGTAGCTTTGGCCCCAGCACGGGTTTCCAATGCTGCCATGCTTGCTGCTGATCTGCTGGACTGTCTCCATGATCTCGATGAACGAAACAAACCACAGACCTGGTTTCATGGGTTCTCTTCTCTGTTGCCGACATTTTAGCTTTCTGTCATGCGGGAGCCGTTGAGTGTCTTTTCAATATTCTGCCCTCACTCAAGGTTTTTCTCCATTTCCTTTCGCTAAGGAGATCGGTAAACTCCAGTCCAGGCACAGTTGTAGTTTGAAGGTGGTTTTATTGTTCACTAAGTTGTTCAAGCTGTGGGGTAATGTAATTAGTGGAAACGTACATAAATCACAACCACAAATATTGAGTTGGGGTTCACTTTAAGAGCCTGGTCAGACGTGATGGCATAATTACGTGAAATAGGGTTACTGCACTTCAGAAAAAAGCCAAAATAAACAAGCTAATTAATTAGGTGCCGCCCAGGGTGATTTGAGTATCTCAGAAACTGCTGATCTCCTGGGATTTTTATGCACAACAGACACTGGAGTTTCCAAAGAATGGTGCCAAAAAACAAAAAAAGCATCCAGCGAGTGGCTGTTCTGTGAGCGAAAACATCTTGTTAAATCCACTCGCTGGATTTTTTTTTGTTTTTGTACTTGTCCAAGTTCTCTCCTGTGTGATGGTTGCCCTCGCCCCGTCGTGCCCACAACCTGGAGGCAGACTGTTTTTGACTCCATACTTGGCCTCTTGCATCCAGGCCAGAAGGCCTCACAGAAACTGTTTCCACTAAAGTTTGTGTGGCATGTCCTTTGAACGGACATGCGTGATTGTACTGCAGCCCATGTGGAGAGCCAGCGGGCAAAAATTAACGTGCCATTGGCACCTTTGAGGTGCCTGAGTGACAGTTTGACCATCAAACCTGGTTTGTGGACCTGGTGGCTCCTCATCACCCTCCCCTCCCCCCACGAGGTTTCGCACATCTCCTTACCTTGGTGGACCGTACCACCAGGTGGCCAGAGGTTGTCCCTCGAGCACCAACGACAGCCACAGACGTGGCTCAGGCATTGATCAGCACAGTTTGGCACCCCATCTGATATTTCCTCTGACTGCAGACCCCAATTCATATCAGACCTCTGGGCTACGATGGCCCAGAACTTCAGCATTAGGCAACATCACACCACAGCGTATCACCCACAGTCCAATGGCCTATGCCAGCGGTTTCACTGCTCCTTAAAGGCTGCCCTGAGGGCTTCCCTGACTGATGAGTGTTGGCAAGATCGTCACCCATGGGTCCTGCTGGGGCTCGGAACAGCTCCAAAAGGGGACCGCCTGTCATCCGTGGCTGAGTTGGGATACGGGCAGCTGTTACTAGTGCCAGGTGATTTTATTCCTGATGCCATGACTGCCTGGTCAGCCTCTCAACAGCGTTCCCTCCTCCTCAGTAAATTCAGTTCCTTTTCACCTATTCCTACTCCCACCATGGCATACAGTAACCCAGATCCCTGTTGATCTACATTCCACCTCGTTTGTTTTCATCTGCCATGATACACACCAATATCCCCTTAGGCCCCCTTACCATGGCCCGTAACACATTTTGTGACAGAGAGAAAAGACTTTTATCATAGATAAGAGGAGTAAACCTAAATATATTTCAGTAGGTCGCCTCAAACTGATTTGGAGGACATGACCAGAGGCACCTACTGTCCCTCCACCCATGGAACATCGGACCTGAGCTGGGCGGCTCCTCCAAGCTCCAAACAGGCTTACAATGTCAGTTTTAATAAATCCTGAGG
The DNA here is from genome assembly GCF_963921235.1 of Mobula hypostoma. Classification (NCBI taxonomy): domain Eukaryota; kingdom Metazoa; phylum Chordata; class Chondrichthyes; order Myliobatiformes; family Myliobatidae; genus Mobula; species Mobula hypostoma. Next base: position 15,292,975 of record NC_086128.1, on the reverse strand, counting down.
GGACCTGTGTAGGGTAACATAACTGGGAGAAATGTACATAAATCACAGGCACCAACATTGATTTGGGGTTCAGAGGCTGTTCTGACGTGATGGTGTAATTTTTTTTTATATTAACAAAATATACTTTATTCAAAAATAAAATTATTATTTATTATTATTATTTACAATGAACCATTCAATGACTTTCAGTCCTTTATAGATATTTCCATTGTGGTCTGTACATATCCATACTTATGGCCACCCACGTGGCACTCCAGTAGTTCACCTTACCATATCATTGTTGAGGGGTATACTCCCCACCACCCGACCCCTCCCCCTCCCACGGGTGGAGAAACCTATACTGTGGTCCTTCCCCACCGGGCCCTTGCGGTGGCTGCACCAAGTTTCAGTGCGTCCCTCAGCACGTACTCCTGCAGCCGAGAATGTGCCAGTCGGCAGTATTCTCCCACGGACATCTCCATGTGCTGGTAGATCATCAAGTTTCGGGCTGACCAAAGAGCGTCTTTCACCAAGTTGATGATCTGCCAGCAGCACCAGATGTTGGTCTCCGTGTGCATCCCCGGGAACAGCCCGTAGATCAGAGACTCACCAACAGCAGGGTGGTCCCTTGGAGATAGCAAAAAAGAGAGCGAGCCAAGCACATGTGGCACCCTTTATAGGCCAGGGGTCTGGAGGGTCCAGCCCAGGTGATTCACCGGGGGGCCAACAGCTTGGTGCTAAACGGGTTAATCCAATTAAGGTGGCCAGTGGTTAAGTGTGCATTGATTAGTTGGGAGGGGTGAAATGTTGACTGGCATGTGGTGTGCCTTCCGACCAGGTAGAAGGCAGTGCTGAGCTGTGACAGGCACGGCTCTCTGGATACAAGACACTATGCAGAATAGGTCCTTATGTCCCTTCAAACTGCGCCACCCAGCGATCCCCTGATTTAATCCTAGCCTAATCACAGGACAATTTACAATGACCAATTAACCGACCAATCTTTGGACTGTGGGAGGAAGCCGGAGCACCCGGAGGAAACCCATGCAGTCATGGGACGAACATTCAAACTCCTTACAGGCAGTGGCAGGAATTGAACCCGGGTCACCAGTACTGTAAAGCCTTGTGCTAACCACTACACTCTCATGCTGCCGTGATAATAAACCTATTCCATTCCCAATTGATAAGCTTTCTTCTATGTAGGCTTTTTGGAAAGGCTACCTTGAAGAAAGTAACTCTTCCGAGCATAGTTTTGCCAGCGTGAAATTCAGTTTCTTCTCACTAAGCAAAGGTCAAAGTAAGTTCATTTTCAAAGTACATGCACATCACCATACACTACATTGAGATTCATTTTCCTGCAGGCATTTTCAGGAAAATAAAGAAATATGACAGAATTCATAAACAACTATACATAAATAAAGACAAGCAACCAAAATGCAAAAGACAAATTGTGCAAACAAATAGATAAAATAAATAAATAAATGATAAACACTGAAAATGTAAGTTGTAGATTCTTTGGAAGTGAGTCCATAGGTTGTGAATTGGTTTGGTTTTGAGGTGAGTGAAGTTATCCACGCCGGTTCAGGGACCTAATGGTTGAAGGGTAATAACTGTTCCTGAACCTGGTGATGTGCGACCTATAGCCCCCGTAGCTCCTGCCTGAAGGTAGTAGCAAGAAGAGAGAATGGCCTGGATGGTGGGGGTCCCTGATGAAGGATGCTGCTTTCTTGTGACAGTGCTCCTTGTAGTTGTGCTGAGTCATTATCAGAGTTTTGCCTGAGAGAGACTGGGCTGTATCTATCACTTTCTGTAGACTTGGTGAGAGGGTAAACAGTAGTAAGGATGTGGCCTACACATTACAATGGGATATAGAAAATGCATACCAAAAGGGCAATGTTACAATTGTCATGGGGGTCTTCGATATGCTGGTAGATTGGAAAATCAGGTTGGTGCTGGATTCCAGGAGGGGGAATTTCTAGAGTGCCTACAAGATGTCTTTTTAGAGCAACTCGTGGTTCAGCCTACCAGAGGGTCAGCTATTCTGGATTGGGTGTTGTACAATGAACCAGAATTGGTTAGAGAGCTTAAGTCAGATGTATCAGTATTAGAGTGGAATAAAGGGAATTACAGAGGCATGAGTGAGGAATTGGCCAGAATTGATTGGAAAAGAACACTGGCAGGGATGACGGCACAGTAGCAATGGCTGGAATTTCTGGAAGCAATTTGGAAGGCACAGGATATACACATCTCAAAGAGGAAGAAGTATTTTAAAGGCAAGATGACTAGTGAGGCCTCACTTGGAGTATTGTGAGCCGGTTTGGGCCCCTTATCTTAGAAGGGATGTGCTGAAACTGGAAAGGGTTCAAAGGAGGTTCACAAAAATGATTCCAGGATTGAATGGTTTGTCATGTGAAGAGTGTGTGATGGTTCTGGGCCTGTACTCACTAGAATTCAGAATAATGAGGAGTGACCTCATTGAAACATCGAATGTTGAAAGATCTTGATAGTATGGATGTGGAGTGGAGGTTTCCAATGGTGGGAAAATCTAAGACCAGAGGACACAGCCTCAGAATAGAGGGGCGTCCTTTTAGAATGGAGGTGAGGAGGAATTTCTTTAGCCAGATGATGGTGAACTCATGGAATTCTTTGCCACCGGCAGCTGTGGAGGCCATGTCTTTATGTATATTTAAGGCAGAGGTTGAAAGATTATTGATTGGTCAGGGCATGAAGGGATACGGGGAGAAGGCAGGAGATTGGGGCTGAGAGGGTGGAAGAATGGATCAGCCATGATGAAATGGTGGAGCAGACTCGATGGACCAAATGGCCTAATTCGGCTCCTATATCTTATGGTCTTGAAAAGGACCTGAGGAACAACTTCTTCACACAGAGGTTGGTGAGTATATGGATGAGCTGCCAGAGGGAGGGGCAGAGGCAGGTACAGTTACAAAATTTAAAAGGCATTTCGGCAGCTACATGGATAGATGCTTAGACGGTCATGGGTCAAACACAAGCAAATTGGAATGCCTAAAGTCGTCAACTTGTTCAGCATGAACGAGTTGGGCCAAAAGGGCTACTTCCACGCTGTATGACTCTATAACTCTATAACTCTATAACTAGCCATGTATTTGCCTGATTATTAAATAAAATCAGGGCCAACAAAATCGCAAATGGGCCTTCAATTGTCTTTGCCATGTGCCTGTGCAGCAGTTTCACTCAGGCCCTGAATTCAGAACAGAAATGTTTCCAATCCATGTGGCTGCCTAATGTATTTTAAATGTGGCACCTGTGACATGGTTCTCCTTTTTCTCCCATTTCTCAGTGTTTTCCAGAAGTTTTCCAAATGATCCTTTGCACAATGAGGTTTGAGCATTCAGTTCAGCAGCAGAGTGGCTATTTGCTCAGAGTTTGTTTTACCAGATCCTGAAGATGTGTGAAGAACATAAGGAATAGGATGAGGAGTGGACCATCCAGCCCTTCATTAGTAAGGGAGAGCCATTGAGTCCCACAGCATGAAAACAGGCCCTCCAGCACAACTCTTCCATGCCAACTAAGTAATTCTCATTTGCCCAACAATGTAACATTGATTATACTTCATTTCTTGGCATCCACAACTCTGTGTAAATAGAAACTTGCCCAACACATCTTCTTTAAGCTGTTCCCTTTCACTTTGACATTTCCACCCTGGGAAACCAATTCTGACTCTCTATCCTATCTGTGCATATTCTTACAAACTTCTATATCATAATCATAATCTGCCCTCCAGCTCTGACACTCCAGAGAAAACACCCAGGTTTAGAAATATAGAAACATAGGAAACCTACAGCACGATACAGGCACTTCGGCCCACAAAACTATGCCGAATATGTCCTTACCTTAGAAATTACCTAGAGTTACCCATAGCCCTCTATTTTTCTAAGCTCCATGTGCCTATCCAAGAGTCTCTTAAAAGACCCTATCGTATCAGCCTCCACCACCATCGCTGGCAGCCCATTCCACGCACTCACCAGTCTCTGTGCAAAAAACTTACCCCTGACATCTCCTCTGTACCTACTGCCAAACACCTTAAAGCTGTGCCCTCTCATGCAAGCCATTTCAGCCCTGGGAAAAAGCCTCTGACTATCCACACAATCAAAGCCTCTCATCATCTATACACCTCTATCAGGTCACCTCTCATCCTCCATCGCTCCAAGAAAAGCAGGCTGAGTTCACTCAACCTATTCTCATAAGGCATGCTCCCCAATCCAGGCAACATCCTTGTAAATCTCCTCTGCACCCTTTCTATGGTTTCCACATCCTTCCTATAGTGAGACGACCAGAACTGAGCACAGTACTCCAAGTGGGGTCTGACCAGGGTCCTATATAGCTGCAACATTACCTCTTGGCTCCTAAACTCAATCTCATGATTGATGAAGGCCAATGCACCATATGCTTTCATAACCACAGAGTCAACTTGCGCAGCAGCTTTGGGTGTCCTATGGACTCGGACCCCAAGATCCCTCTGATCCTCCACACTGCCAAGAGTCTTACCATTAATACGACATTCTGCCATCATATTTGACCTACCAAAATGAACCACCTCACACTTATCTGGGTTGAACTCCATCTGCCACTTCTCAGCCCAGTTTTGCATCCTATCAATGTCCTGCTGTAACCTATGACAGCCCTCCACACTATCCACAACACCCCCAACCTTCATGTCATCAGCAAATTTACTAACCCATTCCTCCACTTCTTCATCCAGGTCATTTATAAAAATCACGAAGAGTAGGGGTCCCAGAACAGATCCCTGAGGCACACCACTGGTGACCGACCTCCATGCAGAATATGACCCGTCTACAACCACTCTTTGCCTTCTGTGGGCAAGCCAGTTCTGGATCCACAAAGCAATGTCCCCCTGGATCCCATGCCTCCTTACCTTCTCAATCAGCCTTGCATGGGGTACCTTGTCAAATGCCTTGCTGAAATCCATATACACTACATCTACTGCTCTACCTTCATCAATGTGTTTGGTCACGTCCTCAAAAAATTCAACCTCTCCTGATAATTCATACCCTCTAATCCAAGCAACATTCTGGTGGACTTCTTCTGCACCCTTTCCAAATTCTCCATATCTTTCCTGTAATGGGGCGACCAGAATTGCATCCAAGTGGCCAAGAGTGGCCTAACCAAAGTTTGATACGACTTGCCGACTCATACTCATTGCCTTTGACTGATGAAGACGAGCATGCAGACACCTTCTTTACCACCCTATCTACATGCATGGTCACCTTCAGGGAGCAATGGACTTGGACCCCAAGATCCCTCTGAACAGTAGTGTTATTAAGAGGCCTGCCATTTACTGTATACTTTTCCCTTACATTCGGCCTCCTAAGGTGCACCACCTTACACTTGCTCAGAATAAACTCCATCTGCCATTTCTCTGCCCATGTGTTGGTAGAAGGGTGTTTAATTTCTTACACAGAAGGTGGTGAGTGTGTGAAATGCCCTGCTGGGGGTAGTGATAGAGACAAATCCATTAGGACATTTAAGAAACTCTTAGATATGCACATGGATGATCGACAAATAGAGGGCTATGTAGGAGGGAAGTGTTAGGTTATGTGGTTAAGCTTTTGGACCATCCTTACCATGAGGGACCATGTCATACTAAAATCCATGTAGGCAACATTCACTGCCCTACCCTCATCAAGCAATAGAGTTTTGAAAAGATTTTACCAATGCAATATTCCTGAGCTTCACACTGTTCCTACTCTGAGAAAGAAGGCCACCATGCCTCCACTTGTAGATGCCCCTGGACAGACTGCTTTGGTAGCAATGTTGCCTGGGAATAATCTCCCTTTGGTGAGGTGCAGCTTGTCACCAGCTCAGGAGTGGTCAAGGTTGATGGCTCACCGGTGGGACCATTGCTATAGGCACTCCCCGGCAACCTGGAGTACAACAAGCTAGCTCTGCCTTTCAAGTCACTGATCTCAACCACCGCACGCCTGACGTTACCCTGCAGCAGGATTACTCTTGGACTTAGCGTTGTAGTTTTGTTCCCACGACAGGGTGGAGTGAAGTGCCCTTCAGGCCTGCTTCAGTGGCTTGCAAAGTTCTACAATATAAATGGAAGCTGCCATCCGATGGTGCCACCATGTCCAGAGTTCCCCACAAAGCAAATACCAATGTTAAAGACTGGGCAGAGGTGAACATAGAAACCTTCCCAGTGGAAGGGAGATGTAATCAGAGAACCAGTCCCCATGTACTCATGTTGCCTGTCAAATACGACAAGAAGTGGGTTGGGAAAAGGTCAAGAACATGGCCTCTCAGCCTGCTACATTTGGAAAAGGCTATGGAGAACATCAGTTCACTTCAAAATATCTCTTCATTACAGATCAATCAGATCAAACCTGCCTTCACCTTCTCTGGCACTTAGATCCAGTTCAGATGTTGGAGATGATTTGCAGTAAAGATAAAGATTTGCCGGTGTTTGTTGCCCATTTTGGGGAGTGTGGTGGAGAGCCAGCAGGCCTGTGTTACGACTGTGCTTTAAGGTGAGCAATTTGATCAAATGACAATGAAGAAAGGTGTAAATGGAGCTGATTTTGAAGTGACCTTCTCGGTCACTTATGTCACTGATCATAGAGCACTGCAGCATGAAAACAGGCCCTTCAGCCTATCAAGTCTATGCTGATCACCAACCACCCATTTACACTAATCCTACATTAATCCCATTTTAGTCTCCCCACATTCCCATCAACTGCCCCCCAGATTCTACCCTTCTCCTACACACTTGGGGCAAGTTGTAGCAGCTAATTAACCTACTAACCTGCACATCTTTGGGATCTGGCAGGAAACCAGAGCATCTGGGGTAAACCCATGCAGTCACAGGAAGAATATCCAACTCCACAAAGACAGTGCCCGAGGTCAGGATCGAACCTATGTCTCTAATGCTAGGAGGCTGTGTCTCCACCATCTGCATTGCTGCACTGCCCTAAAGGAACTCAACTGGCAGAGTTACATTGAGAATGCTCAGTGAATAGGTGGGGAGAGGGGGAGTCCATAAGACATAGGGGCAGAATTGGGCCATTCAGCCCATCAAGTTTGCTCTGCCATTCAATCATGGTTGATTTAATTCCCTCTCAACCCCATTCTCCTGCCTTCACCCCATAACCTTTGACACCCGTACTAATCAAGAACCTATCAACCTTCGTTTTAAATATACCAAATGAATTGGCTTCCGCAGCTGCCTGTGGCAATGAATGCCACAGATTCACCATGCTCTGGCTAAAGAAATGCCTCCTCATCTCTGTTCTAAAGGGATGCGGGAGGAGAGAGAGCAGTGCGCTGAGCGTGCACAGCCCTCCGGTGAAAAATGATATCGTATCCGTTAAATAGGGGCAATTCTGATTTGATGGAGACAGACGTGAAAGCACAGAGGAACATCTGGAGAAATTTCTGAAACGCCAGTTTGCTGCTGTTGTTACTGCGCGATCGGGAATCTTTCAGAGGGAAGGCCTCAAAATCCCCGCTTTGCCTGCTGTTGGCGACTGAGATTGAGGTCGAATCGTTCGGATAGAGATGGTGCTCAGTACTCGGTGTTGGAGAGCTGATCAGAGCTCGAAGTTTTCGGATGACTCAGAGTCGGACTGTGGTCGGGCATGGCAGGGAGAGTTTTTCTTCCTTCTCCCATCTGCGTGAGATGTGGGACATTTGAGAGACTTTGAACTTTTTACTGTGCTCATGGACTTCTTCACCAAGTTATGGTATTGTTGCACTGTTGTAACTATATATTATAATTATGTGGTTTTGTTAGTTTTTTCAGTCTTGGTCTGTCTTAGTTTTTTCAGTCTTGGTCTGTCCTGTGTTTTATGATATCACACCAGAGGAAATATTGTATCATTTCTTAATGCATGCATTACTAAATGACAGTAAAAGAGGACTACGTGTCTTCATAATCTAAATAATCTAAAATGTTCCTCTATTCTGAGGCTGAGCCCTCTGGTCCTAATTCTGCCAGTATTGGAAGTATTCTCTCCACGTCCACTCTAGCTAAGTCTCTCAATGAGATCCCCCACATTCTTCTAAATTCAAATATTCTTCATGCATTAACGCTTTCATTCGCGGGATCATTCCATGAACTTCTTCTGAACCCTCTCCAACGCCAGCATATGCTTTCTTAGATACGGGCCCTAAAACTGGTCGCAGTATTCCAAATGTGGTCTGCCAAATGCCTCTGGCCCAAAGGGATTGTGCTCTAATTGATCCAGTTCCTTACTTTAATACACACCTTGTACTTTTCTTGCCTCCCTTCAGCAGTCTGAGGAACCCACCACCTTCAAGCAGGCTTCAATTATACCAGTGCCTAAGAAGAATGTGGTAACCTACCTCAATGACTGTCATCCAGTAGCATTTACATCCACAGTGAAGAAGTGTTTTGAGTAGTTGGTGATGAAGCATATCAACTCCTGACTGAGAAACGACTTGGATCTGCTCCAATTTGGCTACTGGAGCAACAGGTCCACAGTAGCTGCCATCTCACTGGCTCTTCACTCAACCCTGGAACATCTGGACAGCAGATTTATATGTGCATACATTATACAAACATTTGTACATCAGGATACTCTTTATCGATTACAGCGCAGTACCCAATGCCATTGTCCCCTCAAAACTAATCAATAAGCTTCAAGACCTGGGCCTCAATACCTCCTTGTGCAATTGGATCCTGGATTTTCTCACTTGCAGACTCCAGTCAGTTCAGATTTTTTTTTTAATTTTTTTAAAATTTCAAAATATACTTTATTCAAAAATAAATATATACAATAAACCATTCAATAACTTTCCATCTTTTACATATGTTTCCATTATGGTCTGTACATATCACACTTTTGGCCACCCACGTGGCACTCCAGTTGTTCACCTTACCAGATCATTGTTGAGGGGTATACTCCCCGCCCACCGACCCCTCCCACTCGCACGGGTGGAGAACCCTATACCGTGGTCCTTCCCCACCGGGCCCTTGCGGTGGCTGCACCGAGTTTCAGTGCGTCCCTCAGCACGTACTCCTGCAGCCGAGAATGTGCCAGTCGGCAGCATTCTCCCACGGACATCTCCATGTGCTGGTAGATCATCAAGTTTCGGGCCGACCAAAGAGCGTCTTTCACCGAGTTGATGATCTGCCAGCAGCACCGGATGTCGGTCTCCGTGTGCGTCCCCGGGAACAGCCCGTAGATCAGAGAGTCCTCTGTTACACAGCTGCTGGGGATAAAACGTGACACTAGCCCGTCCATCCTCCTCCACACCCTCTCTGCGAACTGACAGTGTGCAAAGAGGTGGGTCACAGTTTCCTCCTCACTGCAGTCCTCCCGTGGGCAGTGGGGTGTGGAGACGACGTTCCGGGCGTACAGGAGGGCTCTGACTGGGAGGGCCCCTCTCACCACCAGCCAGGTGAGGTCTTGGTGCCTGTTGGTGAGATCTGGCGATGAGGCATTTTGCCAGATGAACTGGACGGTCTGCTCAGGGAACCACCCCACTGTGTCCATCACGTCCTTCTCCTGCAGTGCCTGCAGGACACTACGTGCCGACCACTGCCTGATGGCCCTGTGGTCAAAGGCGTTCTCCTGGAAGAACTTTTCTACGAAGGACAGGTATGCCAGCAACGACCAGCTTACTGGGGCATTGTGCGGGAGTGGGGCCAGACCCATCCTTCGTAGCCAGGGCGACAGGTAGAACCTGGGCACATAGTGGTACTTGGTGCCCACATACCTGGGTTCTACACACAACCTGATGCAGCCACACAAGAAGCTGGCCATCAGGGTGAGGGCGATATTGGGGACGTTCTTGCCCCCATTGTCCAGGGACTTGTGCATGACGGTCCGTCTCACCCGCTCCATCTTGGATCCCCAGACGAATCTGAAGACAGCTCGGGTGATTTCCGAGCTGTAGGAGCTGGGGACGGGCCACACCCGCGCCAAGTACAGCAGCCCTGAGAGCACCTCACACCTGATGACTAGGTTCTTGCCCGTTATCGATAGGGAGCACCCTCCCCACAGTCCCAGTTTCTGTTTCACCTTGGCAGTCCGCTCCTGCCAGTTCTTGTTGCACACCTCAGCCCCTCCGAACCAGATCCCCAACACCCTCACGTGGTCAGACCTGATGGTGAAGGGGACGCTGGATCGGTCGGGCCAGTTGCCGAAGAGCATGGCTTCGCTCTTCGTGCGGTTGACCCTGGCCCCCGACGCTAGCTCGAACTGTTCGCAGGTGCCAATCAACCTACGAACTGACCTCGGATCAGAGCAGAAGACGGTGACGTCGTCCATGTACAGGGAGGTTTTCACTTGGATCCCTCCACTGCCTGGCAGCGTCACCCCTCTTATGCCCTCATCCCTCCTGATGGCTTCCGCAAAGGGTTCTATGCAGCAGACAAACAAGACAGGGGAGAGGGGACAGCCCTGCCTGACTCCAGACCTGATGGGGAAGCTGTCTGTTTCCCACCCGTTGACCTGGACTGCACTACGGATGTCTGTGTAGAGCAGTCTGATCCAGTTCTGGATTCCCTCCCCAAATCCCATTTTGGAGAGCACGTCCGCCATGTACGTGTGTGATATCCAATCGAAGGCTTTCTCCTGGTCCAAGTTGACCAGGCAGGTGTTCACCCCACTGTCCTGCACGTAGGCGATGGTGTCCCTCAGCAGCGCGAGGCTGTCTGAGATCTTCCTGATCGGTACAGCACAGGTTTGGTCCGGGTGGATCACCTGTCCCAGAGCAGACTTGACCCTGTTGGCGATAGCCTTGGACAGGATCTTGTAATCCACATTCAGGAGAGAGATGGGTCTCCAATTTCTAATGTCCTCCCTTTCCCCCTTCTGCTTGTAGATGAGGGTGATGATGCCCCTCCTCATGGACTCTGACATGCAGCCGGCCAGAAGCATAGCGTTGTACACTTCCAGCAGGTCTGGGCCCATCCAGTCCCACAGAGCCGAGTACAACTCAGCCGGTAAGCCGTCGCTTCCAGGAGTCTTACTGGACTCAAAGGAACGGATGGAGCCTGTCGGCTCGTCCAGGGTCAGTGGCTGATCCAGACTCTCCTGCTTGCCGTTGTCTAAGACCTGCATGATAGACGACAGGAAGTTGCGGGAGGCTGTGGATTCTGTGGCCTTTTCGTCGTACAGACCGACATAGAAGGACCTGCAGATTCTCAGTATGTCGGTCTGCGAGGACGCGACTGAGCCGTCCTCTTCCTTAAGGTTGTGGATCACAGAGCTCCCCCTGTGCACCTTTTGGAAGAAGAAGCGTGAGCACATCTCGTCCTGCTCCGCGGTTTGGACCCTTGATCGGAAGATGATCTTGGAGGATTCAGCGGTGAGGTGCTGGGCTTGCCGGCCCTTCACCTCTCGCAATTCCTCCCTGACATCCACCCCCTTCGACTGCAGAAGGAGAAGTTGCTGCAACTCTGTCTGGAGTTTACGCAGTTCCCTCTGCTCCTGCCTTGCCTTCTGGATACCCTTGCGGATGAAGAACCTCTTAATGTTCTCCTTGGTGGCTTCCCACCAGTGAACCGGGGAATCAAAGAAGGCTTTCAAGGTTCTCCAACCTGTGTACTCCCTCTCTAGTTCCTCAATGTTCTCTGGGGTCAGCAGCTTAACATTCAGCTTCCACGTCCCCCTGCCTGCCTTCTGGTCCTCCCATAAGCGACAGGTGGCTCTCAGAAGGCAGTGGTCAGAGAAGAACACCGGCGTGACGTCGGTGGACCTGACCGTGAGGGACTCTGACAGGAAGAGGAAGTCGATCCGGGAGCGGGCTGAGCCGTCCGATCGTGTCCAGGTGGCTTGTGGCTGTGCTCCACCTGTGGGGGTGCCAAAGGCGTCGCGCAGCTTGGCTGTCTTTACTATTTCCCTCAGGAGTCTGGAGGTACTGTCCAGCCTGCCGGATCCTCCAGCCGCATCAATGGTGCAGTTGAAGTCTCCGGCCAGAACGACCGGCTGGGACGTCACCAGCAGCTGTGGGAGCTGCTCGAAGACGGCCAGCCGCTCGCTCCGCACGGGGGAGGCGTACACGTTGATCAGCAGGAGCGGAGTGCCCTGGTATTTGACATCTGCTACCAGGAGGCGCCCCGCAACCACCTCTTTAACTTGGGTGATTGAGAAGTTGCCTCCCCGCAGCAGAGTCCCCAGGCCGGAAGCGCGACAATCGTTGCCCCCCGACCACACAGACAAACCTTTTTTCCACCACCGTGACCACCTCTGGTAGTTACGGAAATGTGGTAGTCCGCACTCCTGGAGGAAGGTCACGTCGGTTTTTACAGTGTCCAGGTACTGGAGCGTGCTGACGCATCACCCAGTACTCTTCAAACTGCGCACGTTGAAGCACGCCAATTTAAGGTCTGCCATCATTGTAAGTCCTTTATTTTGGCTGCTCTCCGTCCTCACCCTTGCAGTCCTGAGCCTTCATGCCCACCGCCTTTGTGAAGTTTTCCACCTTCTGTGGGCTCAGGTACTGGGGATAATCCTCCCCCGGGTGTGGCAGTTCTGGTTCTGGGCCTGGGGGGTTGTTGACTTCCGGGGCTGCTTCCCCTTTAGGCTGCTGGGTGCCGGCCGTGGCTCTGCTCCCGGATTCCCGGAGCCAGGGGTCTCTGCTGCTCTCCGCCTCCTGTACTTGGGGGGTGGCCAGCAGACTTTCCCTGCTCTCTCTCCTCCTTTCCGCTCGTGAAGTAGGGTTACCGCACTTTGTGTTCAGGTTTTGATTTCAATAAATGAATTGTTACGGTTTTTCTTAAACATAAAATGCCTCACCCTATTTTATTTGCAAACACCAAAACAGTACGCAAGGAGATGAGTAAAAGAACAGTGCTTCTAGGTGTTCTCATGACAAATATTGATTAAAATTACTTTGACTCGTAACAAAGTGCTTCTGACCGATAGCAAATGAATAAAATAGACAAGGGATTATAAAATGGTCGACCTGATGTCGAAGGTCAATTGCTTAGCAACAGCTAATGGACAACCACTGGAACCTTACAGGTAAGCAGTGACATCTAGTGGCTGGAAATAAAATAGCAAACCAAATCAGGTGAGACACAACAACCAGAATCAGAATCAGAATCAGGTTTATTATCACCAGCATGTGACATGAAATTTGTTAACTTAAGCAGCAGCAGTTCATTGCAATACATAATCTAGCAGAGAGAGAGAAAAATAATAATAATAAATAAAATAAAACATAATAAATAAACAAGTAAATCAATTACGTATATTGAATAGATTATTTTTTTAAAATTGCAAAAACAGAAATACAGTATATTAAAAAAAGTGAGGTAGTGTCCAAAGCTTCAAAGTCCATTTAGGAATTGGATGGCAGAGGGGTAAAAGCTGTTCCTGAATCGCTGAGTGTGTGCCTTCAGGCTTCTGTATCTCCTACCTGATGATAACAGTGAGAAAAGGGCATGTCCTGGGTGCTGGAGGTCCTTAATAATGGACACTACCTTTCTGAGACACCGCTCCCTGAAGATATCCTGGGTACTTTGTAGGCTAGTGCCCAAGATGGAGCTGACAAGATTTACAACCTTCTGCAGCTTCTTTCGGTCCTGCGCAGTAGCCCCTCCATACCAGACAGTGATGCAGCCTGTCAGAATGCTCTCCATGGTACAACTATAGAAGTTTTTGAGTGTATTTGTTGACATGCCAAATCTCTTCTAATGAAGTATAGTCACTGTCTTACCTTCTTTATAATTACATCAATATGTTTGGACCAGGTTATATCCTCAGAGATCTTGACACCTAGGAATTTGAAGCTGCTCACTCTCTCCACTTCTGATCCCTCTATGGGGATTGGTATGTGTTCCTTCGTCTTACCCTTCCCGAAGTCCACAATCAGCTCTTTCGTCTTACTGACGTTGAGTGCCAGGTTGTTGCTGTGGCACCATTCCACTAGTTGGCATTGTTGTAGCGTGGATGAAATTACCGGAGAGACAGACTCACTGGTAGATACAAAGCTGCTTCTTTATTTGACACAACAAGCAGGCATCATACGGACGGAGACGCTTTCAGTAGAAAGGTCTGCTAGCCCAATGTGGGCTCGATATTTATATGCTAAACACAAAGGCAATCGCTACTTAAAAAAATATAGACAATGCATAGACAATGTTTCCTTTTGAAGCTACCTACAAACATCTCACACCACCTAACTCCATCCTTTCCCTCCGACGCCAACATGTCTGGGTTGGTATCCACAGCCTTTAGGAATGCAAGTTACATCCACAATACATTTATTTGGCATTTTACCTGCTAACATAGAAGATAATTAATATTTATAATGTATAGAAAAAACTATCTTTGAAACTACAGCATCTGGTCAAACTACAGTGCCAGAAGCATCCGGTATTCACACTTCTTTAAGAAGCGTATTGTTGTGGATTCAATCCACAGTACTTTGTCAAATAGTTAAATAGAAGTCTGGTGGCCAAAGTCATTTAAGTGTAAACAAATCATCTACCCAAAGAAACTCACTCTAACAGTTCCTCCTCTTGGCCCTCCTGGACAAAAATTAAATTTGTATCAGGAAAGGCCAACCTAGGAGGATCTGCTCAAATAGGGTCGCAAAAATGCTCTGTCTCAAAATCCCCCGCCCCCAATTTTATGTACCTCGATCTATCCTAGCATTCCCTAATCGCTACTTACCAAATGTTAAGCAGAGAGGCTGTTCCAAGCCTTTAGAAATGCGGCTCCTTTGGTGTGCCTGCTCTTTCCCTACAGGCTGACTGCAGCTTAATTACATTCCTTTGTCTTCAGCCCTTTATCCTCTGGTCGCTGAAACTCTCCTTCCAGGAGCATCCATAGGCTCTCTCATCGATGTACAGGAAGGGGTTGGGGTGGCCTCTGCGTAAATGTCTGCAAGGACCTCTCCCCGGTGGCACCCTCTTCCGAACAGACTGTTCCGTTGATCACTGGCCCAAATGCTGAAAGGGCCCAGCTCCTCAGACTGGGGTGCCTGCTTCCAGATGCCGAGTGCAGTCTGAAATGCCATCGAAGTGGAACTTGCCGTCTCTGCTTTAACTCAAAAATCCCTCCCCGTCTATTTCCCAATAAATTTCTATACTATGCTATAAAATTAATTGTCTACCTTCAGCAACCAGCCTTCTTTACAGAGTACCTTCATCATCACACTTTAGCAGGCTATTCATGGTTTTCCAACACGCTCTCAGTGTCTTCTGCCATGCTCTCGGCGTTTTCTGCCTTTGCGTTTTCTCCGGGTATGTTTTCATCAGCTGTGGTCAGGTCTGGCATGGCCGGCTGGTGTTCCTCTCTTAGGTTCTCTGTAATTACATGGTTACTGGGTACACTTGGTTCCCCACTCTGTCTGTGGGAGCAACAAGAGGGTGAGTTGTATGCTTTAACCTGAGTCCAGTGTTTCCACTGGCTGCCTTGCCGAGTCCATACACACACACACGTATCATTCGTTAAGAGTACCGTCTGTGGTCCTATCCACCTGGGGGCAAACTCTGGCCTTTCTGGCAGCACCCTCACCATGACTTGGTCGCCGGGCTGTGGAAGAACTATCCCCTTTCCCTCTGGCTCTTTCTGATCAGCGATTCGCTGCTGTTGTTTCGCTCGGTCCTTCAACACTTTAAGTTGGTTACAAAGGGCTTTCACATATTGGGTCATTCTATCCCAGGCTCCAGGCTCCCCGCAACCCATAATTACCCCATAAGGGAGCCGCATTGCTCGCCCCATCAATAATTTGTAGGGGCTGAGACCCAACGTGCAGTTCGGGGTTGCATGCAATCTCATCAGGATTCCTGGTAATACATCCACCCATGTCTTTCCTGTCTCAGCTATAGTTTTGGCTAACGCATTCTTGATTGTTCAGTTCATCCTTTCCACCATCCCTGAACTCTGGGGGTGGTAGGGTACGTAGAACCGCTGTCGAATCCCTAGCAGTCAGCACATTTCCTTCATCACTTTCCCTGTGAAATGTGGTCCCTGATCTGAATCCACCTGAACTGGGGTTCCCCACCTTGGGAGGACTTCCTGAACTAGGATCCATGCAGCAGTGCGGGTGGTGCAGTCCCTTGTTGGGAAAGCCTCTACCCCCCCAGGTGAAGTGATCCATAATTACCAGACAGTAGCTTTTCCTCCTGCTTTTTAGCAGGGGCCCTGTGAAGTCTATCTGGATGTTTTCCCAGGGTCCCCTCGGCCGAGGCTGATTTGCCAGCTGTAGCTTTCTGCCCTTACCAGGGATATGCTGGGCACAAATGATACAACGGCGGCAGAATTTCTCAACATCCCCGCCCATCCCGGGCCACCACCAGTCCTGCCGGAGGGTCGTAATCATGCCCTGCCTTCCTTGATGCATCACCCCATGATATAACTTTAGTAGTATCTGCCTAATGCAGGGTGGGGCCACCGCGACTCTTTCCTCCCCGTGTATCCAGCACCCATCTGATCCCGCCTTTGCTCCTTTTCTCCTCCAGTTTTCCTTCTCTTCTGCCTCTACCTCTTCATATAATTTTACTAAGCTGGCTTCTGTCGTTTCCTCCTGCACACTTGCAATTTCAGTTTCCTCTTGTCTCCTTGCTGCCTTCTTCGCAGTAATGTCTGCCCTCAGAGGAACTGGGAAAACCTTATGTTCTGGAGTGGCCACAGTCTCTCCGAGTATCCCCTGGTGTTTTTGTTCCTTCACTATACCCTAAACAGTAAGCGGTCAGTGTATCAGGTTTTATAGGATACTGCTTATGGGGTTTATACAAGTCCCCATCTATTTCCACTTGGTTTATCTCTACTCGACCACAATCTTGCTTGTTTGTAGCCCACTGCTGGGAACCGCTGACAAGGTAACCCATAGACCCCATCCGGGCTGCAGTTTCTGATGATCGGGGCAGCTGGGCCTATGCTAGGCAGGTTGTGTATTCTGTTGGTTGTATGTGTTCGCTGCCCCTGACTTGTCCATATTATTTCTCCCTTTCCTGAATCTATAACAGCTCCTGCTTCCCTTAGGATGTCTACTCCAAGGATGGTGCCCTCATTATTTGGATATACCCAGAAATACACCAGAAGCTGTACTCCCCTGATTTCTAGTATTTGCTTCTCGCTTCTTTCTGCTTTTATTGTTTTTCCTCCTACACACTTGATATAACTGGCTTGTCTGGTTGTTAGTAAGGGTAAGTCTGTTATCGATACCGATGCCCCTGTGTCCACTAACATATCGCATTGCCGTCTCCCTAACAATGCCGTTGTGTACATCCGTGAGTCCCCAGCGCTGCCAATGGAGCCCGCTGCTACATCCTTTTCTGCCCTAAGAGGCGCCGTTAGTAACTCTTTGATCTGATCGACAGTCAGACTGGTTGCTGATGGGGTGAGTGACTGGGTGTCTGCTGTGACCTTCACCTGGGTTTTCCCCCTCCCTTTTGGGCACTGTGTCCAGCCATGTCCCGATAGGCCACAGCTGTAGCATATCAACTCCTTCACTGCCTTATACCTGGTCTGGCAGTCCTTTGCTAGGTGCCCTGGCTGCCGTCAAGCAAAACAAACTCTCCGGGACATCACAGCAGCTGCGTCCACTATACCCACTTTACAATTTCTCTTGCCTTTTCTTTGGTCTATCTCACTGGCCCACGAAACTATCTCAGAGCAGTTGGACCCTACCGTTATGCCTAAATCCAAAACTTCCTGGTGGACTGAGCTCAGGCCTTCTTTCAGCATTTTTAGGAAGACTAGGTCGTCCCTCCCTGGATTATCTAACCTGGAATACTCCTCGTACACTCGGTATTTATGTTCTGCGTAATCTATGGCTGTCTCGTCAGCCTTTTGAATCACTGCCACTATCGTTCCCCAGCTACTCTCGCCTCCCCCCAGCCGCTGCCTCACTTCCCCTTTAAAAGAGCGATATCTTTCTTCATTACTGGCGCTCCCGGTAGTTGTCCATGTACCATCCCGCACCCCATGGGCCATCCTGTCCCACATATTCCTCGGGCACTTGGCTTTCACTAACACATGTATATCTTTAGGGTGCATCTGGTGAATTTCAACCATTTCCTCAAGCTTACACCAGAATTCTGAATTCCCACAGGCGACTTTAAGTGAGGGCAACTCGGACAAAATGCTCTGTTTCTCCCCGGGGGTGAAGGGCTTATGAATAGTTGTAATCAAGGTCAAGGGCTGGCTTGGATCATCATGGTTCTCAACCCAACGTTGCCTGACTTCAATAGGTACCATTCTGGTTGATCTCTCTGGGTAAAACCTCTCCCTGAGATATCCCCACACTAATTCCCACACTACGCAAAATATAAAAGACGGGTAGCAGTTAAACAGTACATACTTAAAACCGCAGAGTATGTATTCCACAATCTGCCACTTTTGAGTACTTGAACTCATGATGCCTTCTGTATTCCTTTGCATCACACTTGCAAACACATACACTAAAATGCAGCTCCCCGAACGAGTATACACGCCCCTACTCTGGCGTCTCGAACCGTACCGTTGGTTACCACTTTTTGCAACTGGTGGTCCAACTCTCACCAAGTTAACCAAGTTAACATGCAAAGATTCCTCACTTACATAAACACACATACACACGCACACACTACTTCTACATCTACCAGTTCAGCTCTCCACGTTCGTGATACTTTGTGTCCAATGCACCACCGATCGAACAGATCCAAGTGTGAGTGTTATTTTAGAAAAATACTCACCAACTTAGACTGCTAGGAACGCTGGTCACATAACGGATCACGAAGTATCCCACTCCTGACACCAAATGTTGTAGTGTGGATGAAATCACGGAGAGACAGAGTCACTGGTAGATACAAAGCAGCTTCTTTATTTGACACAACAAGGTACAGCAGGCATCATATGGACGGAGAGGCTTTCCGCAGAAAGGTCTGCTAGCCCAATGTGGGCTCGATATTTATATGCTAAACACAAAGGCAATCGCTACTTAAAAAATTATAGACAATGCATAGACAATGTTTCCTATTGAAGCTACCTACAAACATCTCACACCACCTAACTCCATCCTTTCCCTCCGACGCCAACATGTCTGGGTTGGTATCCACAGCCTTTAAGAATGCAGTTAAATCCACAATACATTTATTTGGCATTTTACGTGCTAACATAGAAGACAATTAATATTTATAATGTATAGATAACACTGTCTTTGAAACTACAGCATCAGCTCAAACTACGGCGCCAGAAGCATCCGGTATTCACACCTTTTTAGGAAGCGCATTGTTGTGGACTCAATCCACAGTACTTTGTCAAATAGAAGTCTGGTGGCCAAAGTCATTTAAGTGTAAACAAATCATCTACCCAAAAAAACTCACTCTAACAGGCAGATCTCACTCCTGTACGCCCTCTCATCACCACCTGAGACTCTACCAACAATGGAACAATGTCCTTGAATGGAAAATCCTACAAAAAGTAATAGATACAGCCCAGTCTATCATCGGTAAAGCCCTCCCCACCATTGGGCACATCTACACAAAGCGTTGTCGCAGGAAAGCAGCATCCATCATCAGGGACCTCACTACCCAGGCCATGCTCTCTTCTCACTGCTGACATCAGGAAGAAGGTACAGGAGCTTCAGGACTCTCATCACCAGGTTCAGGAACAGTTATTACCCCTCAACCATCAGCTCTTGAACCAAGTGGGTCACTCAAATTCACTTGACCCATCATTGAAATGTTCCCACAATCTATGGACTCCCTTTCAAGGCCATTTCATCTCATGATCTCAATATTAATTGTTTATTATTTCTTTCCTTTTGTATTTGCAGTTTGTTGTTGTTTGTACTCTGGTTGAACACCCAAGTTGGTACGGTCTTCCATTAATTCTGCAATGGCTAAAATTCTATTATGGATTTATTGAGTATGCCCACAAGAAAATAAATTTCAGGATTGCATATGGTGAGATATATGCACTTTGCTAAGCACTCCTTGTAGATGTGGGTTTTACCTGTGATGGACTGGGCAGTATCCACTGATTTTTGTAACCTTTTCTGTGATATAAACAGTCTTCTCTCCACTGTGTATCTATAGAAGTTTGACAAAGTTTCAGGTGACATACCAAATCTTCACAATTTTCTAAGTAGAATGCTGCTGTGCTGTCATTGTAATGTAAATGTTAATCTGAGGGTAATATATGGTGACAGAAATGTATTTTGATAATAAATTTACTTTGAACTTTGAGGCAACAACCTGGAGCCAAGACATTGTCGTGCCCCTTTCAAACTGGTAATGACAGGATTTGAACGACAGAGGGCAGCATTGCCACATGAAGAAACTCAGAACGACAGAGGCTTCCCAGCTGAAATCTTCCCTGCAGCCGGCAGTAAAAGATTGTGTTTTCCTCTCTCAGTCACCTCGATCAGCTCTGGGATGTCAGACCGTCAAATTAGACCAGAAGTTAGAACAAGTGAATGAAACACTAATGTATCAGGTTAATTTATTTCCTTGCTGATACAAGAAAGGTGAGGAAACATTTAATGTAAACAGGTTGATAATTCCCTGGCTGCTGACAATTTCACATTCTGGTGGATGTTTTAATTGATGACGTGGAGTATTTGATGGTTTGGTGCTCTCAAGTAATTAAACTTTTGACAGCTGGTTCATGAACACCCAGCTTTGCAGGGTAAATCAGTCACTTAAAGCTGCCAGAAACAGAGGCCGCTATGTTTTTACCTGTTTCCACAGTTGACAGACTTTGCATCGATTTGGATTTGCCCAATGGGGTCAATAACAATCCTGAGACAACCCAGATCACGATCGGTTCCTTTCCTGGGACCACAAGTCTGTCTCTCAGTCTCACCCCCTCCCCTAACATCCTGGTGGGACAGAGATTCAGGAAATAGGTGTTGAGATGAGGGAGTTCAGTGGCACAGCAGGGCACCTCCAGAGACAAAGATTCAATCCTGTCCTCAGGTACTGTCTGTGTGGAGTTTGCACGTTCTCCCCGTGACCATGTGGATTTTCCCCTGGTGCTCCGGTTTCCAGACCTGGGTTAATTGGACGCTGTAAATTGTCCCTAATGTGAAGGTGAGGGGAACAATCTGGGTGGGGAGAGTAGATCACAGGAATGAGATTGCTCTGTTACCCAGCACAGACTCAATGGTCTATTTCTCACTGTCAGAGAGCCCTACAGGACAGAAACAGGCTGTTCGGCCCAACATGTCCATACTAACCATCAAGTACCCATCTACACTAAACCCATTTACCAGCACTTACATAGAACACAGAACGATACAGGAACAGGAACAGGCCCTTCTGCCCATCGTGTTGTATTGAACCAGTTAAACTATTAATTACATGTCCAACTAAATGTGAAGGTGAGGGGAACAATCTGGGTGGGGAGAATAGATCAAAGGAATGAGATTGCTCTGTTACCCAGCACAGACTCAATGGTCTATTTCTCAGAATAGAACAGTATCCTGACGAATTTCATCAGGTATTTAAGAAGCTGCAGAGAGCCATGGACTCATCATGGGCACATCGCTCCACACCATCGGCAGTTTACAAATTTACAAGGATGTTGCCTGGATTGGGGAGCATGACTTATGAGAATAGGTTGAGTGAACTCAGCCTTTATTCATTGGAGCGACGGAGGATGAGAGGTGACCTGATAGAGGTGTACAAGATGATGAGAGGCATTGATCATGTAGATAGTCAGAGGCTTTTTCCCAGGGCTGAAATGGCTAGCACAAGAGGGCACAGTTTTAAGGTGCTTGGAAGTAGGTACAGAGGAGATATCAGGGATAAGTTTTTTACACAGAGAGTGATGAGTGCGTGGAATGGGCTGCCAGCGTCTGTGGTGGAGGTGGAAGTGATAGGGTCTTTTCAGAGTCTCATGGAGCTCAGAAAAATAGAGGACTATGGGTAACCCTAGGTAATTTCTAAGGTAAGGAATGTTTGGTACAGCTTTGCGGGCCGAAGGGCCTGTATTGTGCTGTAAGTTTTCTATGTTTCTATGTTCTAAATTCGTTCATTCCAACACTGAACAGATTTCACAATCTATGGGCTCACTTTCAAAGACTCTGCACCTCATGATCTCCATTTTTTTCACTTATTTATTATTATTATTATTTGTATGTTGACAGTTAATTTTATTCACGTATTAGTTGGTTGTCTATCTTTAATTGTCTATCTTTAATTGTATGTAGTTTTTCAGTGGTTGTATTGAATTTCCTTCTATCTACTGTGACAGCCCTAAAAAAATAATCTTAAGTTAAAATATATGGTGGCATATAGGTACATTGATAATAATTTACATTGAAATTTGAACTTTGAACTTTGAGGCAACAACCTGGAAGCAAGGCATTGTCGTGCCCCTTTCAAACTGGTAATGACAGGATTTGAACGACAGAGGGCAGCATTGCCACATGAAGAAACTCAGAACGACAGAGGCTTCCCAGCTGAAATCTTCCCTGCAGCCGGCAGTAAAAGATTGTGTTTTCCTCTCTCAGTCACCTCGATCAGCTCTGGAATGTCAGACCGTCAAATTAGACCAGAAGTTAGAACAAGTGAATGAAACATTAATGTATCAGATTAATTTATTTCCTTGCTGATACAAGAAAGGTGAGGAAACATTTAATGTAAGCAGGTTGATAATCCCTGGCTGCTGACAATTTCACATTCTGGTGGATGTTTTAATTGATGACGTGGAGTATTTGATGGTTTGGTGCTCTCAAGTAATTAAACTTTTGACAGCTGGTTCATGAACACCCAGCTTTGCAGGGTAAATCAGTCACTTAAAGCTGCCAGAGACAGAGGCCGCTATGTTTTTACCTGTTTCCATTGTTGACAGACTTTGCATCGATTTGGATTTGCCCAATGGGGTCAATAACAATCCTGAGACAACCCAGATCACGATCGGTTCCTTTCCTGGGACCACAAGTCTGTCTCTCAGTCTCACCCCCTCCCCTAACATCCTGGTGGGACAGAGATTCAGGAAATAGGCGTTGAGATGAGGGAGTTCAGTGGCACAGCAGGGCACCTCCAGAGACAAAGATTCAATCCTGTCCTCAGGTACTGTCTGTGTGGAGTTTGCACGTTCTCCCCGTGACCATGTGGATTTTCCCCTGGTGCTCCGGCCTCCAGACCTGGGTTAATTGGACGCTGTAAATTGTCCCTAATGTGAAGGTGAGGGGAACAATCTGGGTGGGGAGAGTAGATCACAGGAATGAGATTGCTCTGTTACCCAGCACAGACTCAATGGTCTATTTCTCACTGTCAGAGAGCCCTACAGGACAGAAACAGGCTGTTCGGCCCAACATGTCCATACTGACCATCAAGTACCCATCTACACTAAACCCATTTACCAGCACTTACATAGAACACAGAACGATACAGGAACAGGAACAGGCCCTTTTGCCCATCGTGTTCTATTGAACCAGTTAAACTATTAATTACATGTCCAACTAAACTAGTCATTCCATATCCCACCGTTCTCTGGGCATTCAATCACCTAAACACCTTTATCGTATTTGTCTCCACCACCAACCCTGTCATCACATTCCAGGCATCTACTGATCTCTATGTAAAAAACTTGCCCTGCACATCTCCTTTGTACTTGCCCCCTTCACTCTAAATGCATTTCCGCTCGTATTAGACATTCCAGTCCTGGGAAATAGATACCAGCTGTCTGCACCATCTATGCCTCTCGTCATCTTATAAGTCTCTATCAGGTCTCGTCTGACCCTCTACAACAGCAGAGAAAACATGCCAAGTTTGTCTAATCTCTCCTTCTGGATCATATCCCCTGATCCAGGCAGCATCCTGGTAATCCTCTTCTGCATCCCATCAATAGTCTCCACATCCTTCCTGTGATGGAACGATCAGAATGGAATGCAATTATTTATTAATTATTAATTATTATTTCAGAAGACCTGTCCTGTGCCCAGTTTGTAAGTGCACTGATGAAGAAAGCGTGGCAGTCTCTATTAATTAGGAGTTTGTGAAGATTCAGCATGACAGCTAAAAGTTAGACCAACTACTATCGATGTGTAGAGGAGAGTGTATTGACTGTCTATATCACAGCCTGGAATGGAAACACCAATGTTCTGCCCCCGCTCAAGAGCTTCCCCCATTTTCTCAAGCTCGGGAGAGAGGCAAACTCCAGTCCAGGCGGAGTTGTAGTTTGAAGGTGGTTTTATTGTTCACCAACGTTTACAGTACACCCCCTTGTAAAAAGACAGTGTTTCATGGTGTTCTCAGGAGAGATGGATTCAAATATCGACGTGTAACAAAGTGCTTCTGACCGACAGCAAATGAATAAATGATCATAAAATGGCCGACCTGATGTCGAAGGTCAGTTGCTCAGCAACGCAACAACAAGTGATGAACAACCACTGTAAACTTACAAGTGACATCTAGTGGCCAGAAATAAAATAGCAAAGCGAACCAGGAGAGAGACAATAACCAATGTCTTTGAACAGAAAATTCTACAAAAAGTAATGGATATGACGCAGTCCACTACTTTTTGTAGGCTTTACCATTCAAGGACATCGGTGTTTCCATAGCAGGCTGTGATGCAACCAGTCTACTGTGAATCTAGAGAAGTTTGTCAAAGTTTTAGGTGACATATAACCATATACCCATATAACAATTACAGCACAGAAGCAGGCCATCTCGGCCCTTCTAGTCCATGCCGAAAGCTTACTCTCACCTCGTCCCACCGACTTGCACTCAGCCCATAACCCTCCATTCCTTTCCTGTCCATATAGCTATCCAATTTAACTTTAAATGACAATATTGAACCTGCCTCAACCACTTCTGCTGGAAGCTCGTTCCACGCAGCTACCACTCTCTGAGTAAAGAAGCTCCCCCTTATGTTACCCCTAAACTTTTGCCTTTTAACTTTCAACTCATGTCCTCTTGTTTGAATCTCCCCTACTCTCAATGGAAAAAGCCTATCCACATCAACTCTATCTATCCCCCTCATAATGTTAAATACCTCTTTCAAGTCCCCCATCAACCTTCTACACTCCAAAGAATAAAGACCCAACTTGTTCAACCTTTCTCTGTAACTTAGGTGCTGAAACCCAGGTAACATCCTAGTAAATGTTCTCTGTACTCTCTCTATTTTGTTGACATCTTTCTTATAATTCAGTGACCAGAACTGTACACAACACTCCAAATTTGGCCTTACCAATGCCTTGTACAATTTCAACATTACATCCCAACTCCTATACTCAATGCCCTGATTTATAAAGGCCAGCATACCAAAAGCTTTCTTCACCACCCTATCCACATGAGATTCCACCTTCAGGGAACTATGCACCATTATTCCTAGATCCCTCTGTTCTACTGCATTCTTCAATGCCCTACCATTTACCATGTATGTCCTATTTTGATTAGTCCTACCAAAATGTAGCACCTCACACTTATCAGCATTAAACTCCATCTGCCGTCTTTCAGCCCACTCTTCTAACTGGCCTAAATCTCTCTGCAAGCTTTGAAAACCTACTTCATTGTCCACAACTCCACCTATCTTAGTATCATCTGCATACTTACTCATCCAATTTACCACCCCATCATCCAGATCATTAATGTATATGACAAACAACATTGGACCCAGTACAGATCCCTGAGGCACACCACTAGTCACCGGCCTCCAATCTGACAAACAGTTATCCACCACTACTCTCTGGCATCTCCCATCCAGCCACTGCTGAATCCATTTTACTACTTCGATATTAATGCCTAACGATTGAACCTTCCTAACTGACTTTCCATGTGGAACCTAGTCAAAGGCCTTACTGGTCAATATAGACAACATCCACCGCTTTACCCTCGTCAACTTTCCTAGTAACCTCTTCAAAAAATTGAATAAGATTTGTCAAACATGACCGTCCACGCACATATCCAAGGGGTGACTGTTCCTAATCAGACCCTGTCTATCCAGATAATTATATATACCATCTCTAAGAATACTTTCCATCAATTTACCCACCACTGACACCAAACTCACAGGCCGATAATTGCTAGGTTTACTCTTAGAACCCTTTTTAAACAATGGAACAACATGAGCAACACGCCAATCCTAAGGCACCATCCCCAAAATGCCAAATCTTTGCAAATTTCTTACAAAGTAGTGGTGCTGCCTTGCTGTCATTGTAATGTACATTGTAATCTGAGGGTAATATCTGGTGACAGAAATGTACTTTGATTATAAACTTACTTTGAATTTTGAGGCAACAACCTGGAACCAGTCCATGAGCCAGTAGGGTCGGTCGGTACCATCTGAGGGGAATAACGCTCATAGTGATTTTTGGCAAGGTATACATCTCTAGAGTTAGACAATATACGATAGCATTGCACCAGTGGTAGCTTTATGTGTGCTATCATGCATTTTATAACACTACCCTAAAATAAGCATTTCTGAAAAGTGGCCAATATAAAGTACAACATATATATTCAACCTAGTGGTATTTTGTCATCAGTGATCCCTCACATTGAAATTTGTCACAACGATAGCTGAGTTCAAGCACTTTTCATCAAATGTTGTTATAAAATTCTACATTGAAAACTATTTCATTGGTGGCACTCGCAGTACAGTGCCCAATTTCAGGAGAGTGAATCATTTCATTTTTAGAAAAATATTTGTCTGTTGTTTATTTTGGAAAGATCGATAAAAAACCCTAGGACACATATAATCACTTGGATTTGTAGAGAATGTATTCAGGAATTCAAATAAGTAATCACTTTTTGTATATATTCCATATTAACATCAGTACAGCAGAAAATGTTACCCCAGCCCCCAAAAGCTTTTTACATGACTTGGAGCCCTTCAGAAATTTCACCTTATTACAAAAAATGCAGATTTGATCATACACCCTTGCTTTGGATGAAGATCTCCTACTTGGCCTTTTTGATGTGCAGGTATTCTCACCAGCTTCATCAGGAATGCTTTCCTTGGCTTTCCTTTTCAGAGTCTCTAAGTCTTTCTTCATGGTGAAGAGACTTCCGCATCTTCAGTGGTAGTAGATTCTTGGGACTTCTCTTTCTCCAAGTTTTTAGCAACATCTAAAATAGGGGCATAGTTTCTCACTTTGGCTGCTTCAACTAATGTTTTCCAGGATTCATAGTCTTAAGGACTAACTAAATGGTCATCATCTTCTTTTGATGTTTTCCGGTGTATGATACACTGCTTCTTAATAGATTCTTTGTGCTTATGTCTCTCCATTCTGAAGAAAAGTGATTCAGCTACTCGAGATCTAAATCTACTCCACTCTTCTCTCTCCTCTCTTGTGTAGGACTATCCCACCACCACAGTACCTGAAACAGAAAAAAATCACATTAACATTGCTGGTGAAAAAAGCACCTGCTACAAAGGTGATATAAATGTACGTATAAATGGTGATATACAAGATATAAATGTGAAACAGAAGTACATCTTGTGTAATGTATAGTCACTGTGTTGTCACTGCCAGTAATACTGTAGATAACATTTGTAATTTTAACAACTTTTATGAAAGACATATAGTCTGAGCTATATTCCCACCAATTTTCAAAGACAAAACATCAATAATAAGAGAGAACCATCAGTTTGAAGTAGAATGCTTTATTCTGTGCTATGTCTAGTTTTGAAAAGTGTGTTTTGGCATCGGGTTATAAATCGAGTGATAACACACAGAAAGCTACCACTGCTGCAATGCTATCACATATTTTCTTGCACGAGGGGTATATACCTTGCCAAAAATCACTATAAGAATTATTCCCCCCAGATGGTACCGGTGGCCCAAATTTGGGGTGCTGGCTCACGGACTACCAGGCATTGTCCTGTGCCTTTCAAACTGGTAATGACAGGATTTGAACGACAGAGGGCAGCATTGCCACATGAAGAAACTCAGAACGACAGAGGCTTCCCAGCTGAAATCTTCCCTGCAGCCGGCAGTAAAAGATTGTGTTTTCCTCTCTCAGTCACCTCGATCAGCTTTGGGATGCCAGACCGTCAAATTAGACCAGAAGTTAGAACAAGTGAATGAAACACTAATGTATTCAGATTACTCTTAATAATTTCTCCTTTTGCTCCTCCCATTTCCTCCAAACTAAAGGTGTAGCTATGGGCACCCGTATGGGTCCTAGCTATGCCTGCCTTTTTGTTGGGTTTGTGGAACAATCTATGTTCCGTGCCTATTCTGGTATCTGTCCCCCACTTTTCCTTCGCTACATCGACGACTGCATTGGCGCTGCTTCCTGCACGCATGCAGAACTCGTTGACTTTATTAACTTTGCCTCCAACTTTCACCCTGCCCTCAAGTTTACCTGGTCCATTTCCGACACCTCCCTCCCCTTTCTAGATCTTTCTGTCTCTGTCTCTGGAGACAGCTTATCCACTGATGTCTACTATAAGCCTACTGACTCTCACAGCTATCTGGACTATTCCTCTTCTCACCCTGTCTCTTGCAAAAACGCCATCCCCTTCTCGCAATTCCTCCGTCTCCACCGCATCTGCTCTCAGGATGTGGCTTTTCATTCTAGGACGAGGGAGATGTCTTCATTTTTTAAAGAAAGGGGCTTCCCTTCCTCCACTATCAACTCTGCTCTTAAACGCATCTCCCCCATTTCACGTACATCTGCTCTCACTCCATCCTCCCACCACCCCACTAGGAATAGGGTTCCCCTGGTCCTCACCTACCACCCCACCAGCCTCCGGGTCCAACATATTATTCTCCGTAACTTCCGCCACCTCCAACGGGATCCCACCACTAAGCATATCTTTCCCTCCCCCCTCTCTCTGCATTCCGTAGGGATCGCTCCCTACACAACTCCCTTGTCCATTCATCCCCCCCATCCCTCCCCACTGATCTCCCTCCTGGCACTTATCCGTGTAAGCGGAACAAGTGCTACACATGCCCTTACACTTCCTCCCTTACCACCATTCAGGGCCCCAAACAGTCCTTCCAGGTGAGGCATCACTTCACCTGTGAGTCGACTGGGGTGATATACTGTGTCCGGTGCTCCCGATGTGGCCTTTTATATATTGGTGAGACCCGACGCAGACTGGGAGACCGCTTTGCTGAACATCTACGCTCTGTCCGCCAGAGAAAGCAGGATCTCCCAGTGGCCACACATTTTAATTCCACATCCCATTCCCATTCTGACATGTCTATCCACGGCCTCCTCTACTGTAAAGATGAAGCCACACTCAGGTTGGAGGAACAACACCTTATATTCCGTATGGGTAGCCTCCAACCTGATGGCATGAACATTGACTTCTCTAACTTCCGCTAGGCCCCACCTCCCCCTCGTACCCCATCTGTTACTCTTTTTTATGCACACATTCTTTCTCTCACTCTCCTTTTTCTCCCTCTGTCCCTCTGAATATACCTCTTGCCCATCCTCTGGGTCAGCCTCCCCCCCGTCTTTCTTCCCGGACCTCCTGTCCCATGATCCTCTCATATCCCTTTTGCCTATCACCTGTCCAGCTCTCGGCTCTATCCCTCCCCCTCCTGTCTTCTCCTATCATTTTGGATCTCCCCCTCCCCCTCCAGCTTTCAAATCCCTTACTCACTCTTCCTTCAGTTAGTCCTGACGAAGGGTCTTGGCCTGAAACGTCGACTGCGCCTCTTCCTATAGATGCTGCCTGGCCTGCTGCGTTCACCAGCAACTTTGATGTGTGTTGGTTGTATTCAGATTAAATTATTTTCTTTGCTGATACAATAAAGGTGAGGAACCATTTACCGTAAGCAGGCTGATAATCCCCTGGCGACATTGTCGACATTGTGATGGATGTTTCAATTGATGACATGGATGGGACTTCATTGGTGAGGGTACAGAGAAGGTTTACCAAAATCACTCAGTCCTGTTGAAGGGTCACGGCCTGAAATGCCGACTTTCCCTTCGCAGATGCTGCCTGACCTGAAGAGTTCCTTTGCCATTTTGTGTGTGTTTGCCAGAATGTCACCTGGAGCTCAGTGTTTCAGTTGTGAGGAGAGACTGGATCAGTTGGGCTTGTCTTCTGTCGAGCACAGGAGGTTGAGGGGGTCCTGAGAGAGGGGGACATAATTATGAGAGACACAGAGAAAGGATAAGCTTTTCCCCTGAACACAGGTATCTAGGACGATTGGGTACAAGTTTTAGGTGAGGGGTAGGAGGTTTTGTGGGGATGTGAGGAAGAATATTTCCCACAGAGGTGGTGGACTCTGGGAAGCATTGCCTGTGGAGGCAGGGACTCTCACAACACATCATCAGTATATGGATGTGGATTTAAATTGCCAAGTACAGGAAGACACAGAGCAAGTGTGTCAACTGTTCACTTCTCTCCACAGATACTGCCGACTTGCCAATTCTCCCAGCAAGGACTAGGAACAGGATCTACGGCCATGAAGATCTGAACCTGTCCTCGGCTCTATTTCATTGCCCGATCTTTGACTGCTCTGGAATACAAAAAGAGGGTCAGGTGAGACCTGATAGAGATTTATAAGATGACGAGAGGCATAGATGGTGCAGACAGCTGGTATCTATTTCCCAGGATAGAAATGTCAAATACAAATGGGCATGCAATTAGGGTGAAGGGGGCAAGTACAAAGGAGATGTGCAGGACAAGTTTTTTACATAGAGATCAGTAGACGCCTGGAATGTGATGACAGGGTTGGTGGTGGAGACAAATATGATAAAGGTGTTTAGGTGATTGAATGTGCAGAGAACGGTGGGATATGGAGTGACTAGTTTAGTTGGACATGTAATTAATAGTTTAACTGGTTCAATACAACACGATGGGCAGAAGGGCTTGTTCCTGTTCCTGTGCTGTGCTGTTCTGTGTTCTATGTAAGTGCTGGTAAATGGGTTTAGTGTAGATGGGTACTTGATGGTCAGTATGGACCTGTTGGGCCGAACAGCCTGTTTCTGTCCTGTAGGGCTCTCTGACAGTGAGAAATAGACCATTGAGTCTGTGCTGGGTAACAGAGCAATCTCATTCCTGTGATCTACTCTCCCCACCCAGATTGTTCCCCTCACCTTCACATTAGGGACAATTTACAGCGTCCAATTAACCCAGGTCTGGAGGCCGGAGCACCAGGGGAAAATCCACATGGTCACGGGGAGAACGTGCAAACTCCACACAGACAGTACCTGAGGACAGGATTGAATCTTTGTCTCTGGAGGTGCCCTGCTGTGCCACTGAACTCCCTCATCTCAACACCTATTTCCTGAATCTCTGTCCCACCAGGATGTTAGGGGAGGGGGTGAGACTGAGAGACAGACTTGTGGTCCCAGGAAAGGAACCGATCGTGATCTGGGTTGTCTCAGGATTGTTATTGACCCCATTGGGCAAATCCAAATCGATGCAAAGTCTGTCAACTGTGGAAACAGGTAAAAACATAGCGGCCTCTGTCTCTGGCAGCTTTAAGTGACTGATTTACCCTGCAAAGCTGGGTGTTCAGGAACCAGCTGTCAAAAGTTTAATTATTTAAGAGCACCAAACCATCAAATACTCCATGTCATCAATTAAAACATCCACCAGACTGTGAAATTGTCAGCAGCCAGGGAATTATCAACCCGCTTACATTAAATGTTTCCTCACCTTTCTTGTATCAGCAAGGAAATAAATTAACCTGATACATTAGTGTTTCATTCACTTGTTCTAACTTCTGGTCTAATTTGACGGTCTGACATCCCAGAGCTGATCGAGGTGACTGAGAGAGGAAAACACAATCTTTTACTGCCGGCTGCAGGGAAGATTTCAGCTGGGAAGCCTCTGTCGTTCTGAGTTTCTTCATGTGGCAATGCTGCCCTCTGTCGTTCAAATCCTGTCATTACCAGTTTGAAAGGGGCACGACAATGTCTTGGTTCCAGGTTGTTGCCTCAAAGTTCAATGAAAATTTATTATCAAAGTACTGTACCTATATGTCACCAGATGTTACCCTGAGATTCATTATTTTGGACATTCACAGTATTTACAAAGAAATACAATGGAATCACTGAAAAACTACACACAAAGATAGACAAACAAAGAAGATGTGCAAAAGAAGACAAACTGTGCAAAAACAAATAATAATATTAAATCAGTGAAATATAATATTGGGAACATGAGGTGCAGAGTCACTGAAGGTGAGTCTATAGGTTGTGGAATCAGTTCAGGGTTGGGGTGAGTGAATTTGAGTGACGTTATCCCCACTGGTTCAGGAGCCTGATGGTTGAGGGGTAATAAATGTTCCTGAATCTGCTTTTGTGGCACTGAACTCACCTGTACCTCCTCCTGATGGCAGCAGTGAGAAGAGAGCAAGCTGGGGGTCCTTGATGATCGATGCTGCTTTCCTGTGACAGGGCTCCTTGTAGGTGTGCTCAATGGCGAGGAGGGCTTTACCTGTGACAGACTAGGATGTATCCACTACTTTTTGTAGGATTTTCCATTCAAGGATACTGGTGTTTCCATACCAGGCTGTGATGCAACAAGTCAGTCTACTCTCCACTCTGTATCTGTAGAAATCTGTCAAGGTTTCAGATGACAAACCAAATCTTTGCATCTTCCGACAAAGTGGAGGTGCTGTCGTGTTTTCATTGTACTGGCACTTATTGCTGGTCCCAGAACAGATAGTCTGAAATGATAACACCAAGAAATTTAAAGTTGCTGATCCTCTCCTGCTCTGATCCCGATGAGGACTGGCTCACGGACCTCCGATTTCCTCCTCCTCTCGTCAATAATCATCTCTGTGGTTTTGCTAACGTTACAATGCAGAGCAAACATGCACGGTGTTTGTGATTATCGTATTATTAATTATTATTTCAGAGGACCTGTCCGCCCAGTTTGTAAGTGCGTTGATGAAGAAAGCGTGGCAGTATCTCTATTAATTAGGAGTTTGTGAAGACTCAGCATGACAGCTAAAAGTTAGACCAACTACTAGCGATGTGTAGAGGAGAGTGTATTGACTGTCTATATCACAGCCTGGAATGGAAACACCAATGTTCTGCCCTCGCTCGGGAGTTTCCCCCATTTTCTCAAGCTCGGGAGAGAGGCAAACTCCAGTCCAGGCGGAGTTGTAGTTTGAAGGTGGTTTTATTGTTCACCAACGTTTACAGTACACCCCCTTGTAAAAAGACAGTGTTTCATGGTGTTCTCAGGAGAGATGGATTCAAATATCGACGTGTAATAAAGTGCTTCTGACCGACAGCAAATGAATAAATGATTATAAAATGGCCGACCTGATGTCGAAGGTCAGTTGCTCAGCAACGCAACAACAAGTGATGAACAACCGCTGTAAACTTACAAGTGACATCTAGTGGTCAGAAATAAAATAGCAAAGCGAACCAGGAGAGACACAACACTCGCCGCCTGTATCTGTAAAGGATGTCACCAACTGAACACAGGACATTCACAAAATAAACACTGAACAGAATTACAGTCAATGCTCCTGAGCAATTGAATAATACAGTCAAATCCTAAAAACTGATAAAACCACTAATGAGATTTGAAATACAGGAGTAAAATTCTGTCACTCAAGAGGGATCAACTACCCACTGGTTATAACAGCTGTTGGAAATCCATGCACTTTAAAAAATAGTCACAGTTTAATGGTTTAAGACAGGCCTTCCTCTAAACTGAGGACACAAGCCGTGCTACTAACATCTCCAGCAGCTGGTTAGAACACAAATGCTTTCAGAGGTTCTCAAGTTGGCAGACGCTGTCACAGGCCACAGCAAGGCTCACACATATCGTTGAATCATTGGCAGGAAAGAGCAACTGTAAGGGATGGCACGTCTACAAGGGTCCCTGCTCCCTGGGCGACTTTGGTCAAGCCAAGGGCATCATCACTCTCGGTCTGCAAGGTGAGGAGATGAACACTACCAGGAGGAGCCCGACCTCAACACCAGCGTCTGCCCCAAGAGTGTCGACAAGTCGGACAAGAAGGAAGAGCTGGACGAGGAGGATCAGGACAGTGGAAACGATGGCAGTGAATTCCTGTAGACAGACCTCTCTGAAATCTACAAAGAGTATCACGCAGAGAGCCTGCAGAACACGAGTGAGCAGAAAATGATCAGTATAAATAGAAAAATAAATTGTTGGTAAATGATTGAAACAGGAGATTTGGTTACAAATCTGTAAACACAATATTTTCAGTCTGTACAGATTCCAGATTTGTCTTGGATTCTCTGTTGTATATTTGACACAATTTGGCTTATTTTGAAGTCTAGGTTGGGATAACCTCTTTTTTCCCCCTTTTTACATTTTTAGCATCTGCCTTTGCAGAAAGTTGGAACTAACTTTAACTGGTGTTTTATACAAGTCTTTCCCTGCCACATTTTGCTACGTGTGTAATCTGAAACAAATCTATAGGCAGGTAGTTCTATAGTATTCTCCACACTTTTTGATAAAATGGGTTTGATTTTGGGGGTGTGATTTGCCTTTTTTTAAACCAATATTTTGTGTTCTTTCTGTCAGTTTAGTATAAATGTGATTTTTCAAAGGTTTCAAAGGTTTCAAAGATTTCAAAGGTACAATTAATGTCAGAGAAATTATTTCTGGCCACTAGATGTCACTTGTAAGTTTACAGCGGTTGTTCATCACTTGTTGTTGCGTTGCTAAGTAATTGACCTTCGACATCAGGTCGGCCATTTTATGATCATTTATTCATTTGCTGTCGGTCAGAAGCACTTTGTTACGAGTCGATATTTGAATCCATCTCTCCTGATAAAACCATGAAACACTGTCTTTTTACTCAGCTCCTTGTGTACTGTAACACGTTGGTGAACAATAAAACCACCTTCAAACTACAACTCCGCCTGGACTGGAGTTTGCCTCTCTCCCGAGCTTGAGAAAATGGGGGAAGCTCTTGAGCGAGAGCAGAACATTGGTGTTTCCATTCCAGGCTGTGATATAGACAGTCAATACACTCTCCTCTACACATCAATAGTAGTTGGTCTAACTTTTAGCTGTCATGCTGAATCTTCACAAACTCCTAATTAATAGAGACACTGCCACGCTTTCTTCATCAGTGGTTGCATCACAGCCTGGTATGGAAACACCGATGTCCTTGAATGGAAAAGCCTACAAAAAGTAGTGGACTGGGTCTTATCCATTACTTTTTGTAGAATTTTCTGTTCAAAGACATTGGTTATTGTGTCTCTCCTGGTTCGCTTTGCTATTTTATTTCTGGCCACCAGATGTCACTTGTAAGTTTACAGCGGTTGTTCATCACTTGTTGTTGCATTGCTGAGCAACTGACCTTCAACATCAGGTCGGCCATTTTATGATCATTTATTCATTTGCTGTCGGTCAGAAGCACTTTGTTACAAGTCAATATTTGAATCCATCTCACCAACGTGTTACAGTACACAAGGAGCTGAGTGAAAAGACAGTGTTTCATGGTGTTCTCAGGAGGGATGGATTCAAATATCGACTCGTAACAAAGTGCTTCTGACCGACAGCAAATGAATAAATGATTATAAAATGGCCGACCAGATGGCGAAGGTCAGTTGCTTAGCAACACAACAACAAGTGATGAACAACCGCTGTAAACTTACAAGTGACATCTAGTGGCCAGAAATAAAATAGCAAAGCAAACCAGGAGAGACACAACACTCCCCGCCTGTATCTGTAAAGGATGTCACCAACTGAACACAATCTTCTCCAATGATATCTTAGCAAACAGTCTGTTGTAGTCAGCCTCTGGAACTATAGATAAAGCTGAACCCGTATCCAGCTCCATTTTCAGTTTTATACCAGACATCTATTGTGATATGTTGTCTGATTCTGTTTTGCATTTGGTAACTTTATGCATCTGCTTAGTTTTGTGTTTGAGACTTGACTCGTTGTGCTTTTTGTCTGCCTTGCACATTCTCTCTATAACCTTGTCTGTGACACTTCCTGTAGACTTTTTCCTTGAACCAACAGTCATTTGCATCGAGAGGATTTGCCACATTGATAACATTTTTGGCTTTTTGCACCATTCAGGGATATTTTTGTGCATTTCACATTCTAACCTCCTTTGCTGCAGTCTCTAATGATATTGCAACGATCAATGCCATTAAGGTTAGGTCTCTTTCTGATAGTAGCCTCTACTGAGAGCTTTGACTATGCGTACCACATACAAGCCTGTCACTTAATGCATCAGAAAGTCCATCTCTAAAGTCACAGTACTGGGAAAGTTTGCGCAGTTCTGCAATGTATTCAGAGATGTATTTTGACTGGTTCCCTTTGTAAAATATAAATCTCCCAGCTATTGCCAGTGGTTTAGGGCTCAAGTGATTTTGTAAAATTGCAAACAACAGGAATTCTGCAGATGCTGGAAATTCAAGCAACACACATCAAAGTTGCTGGTGAACGCAGCAGGCCAGGCAGCATCTGTAGGAAGAGGTGCAGTCACCGTTCAGGCCGAGACCCTTCGTCAGGACTAACTGAAGGAAGAGTGAGTAAGGGATTTGAAAGTTGGAGGGGGAGGGGGAGATCCAAAATGATAGGAGAAGACAGGAGGGGGAGGGATGGAGCCAAGAGCTGGACAGGTGATTGGCAAAAGGGATATGAGAGTATCATGGGACAGGAGGTCCGGGAAGAAAGACAGGGGGGGGGGCCCAGAGGATGGGCAAGGGGTATATTCAGAGGGACAGAGGGAGAAAAAGGAGAGTGGGAGAAAGAATGTGTGCATAAAAAAAAAGGTAACAGATGGGGTACGAGGGGGAGGTGGGGCCTCAGCGGAAGTTAGAGAAGTCGATGTTCATGTGATCAGGTTGGAGGCTACCCAGACGGAATATAAGGTGTTGTTCCTCCAACCTGAGTGTGGCTTCATCTTTACAGTAGAGGAGGCCGTGGACAGACAATTCAGAACGGGAATGGGACATGGAATTAAAATGTGTGGCCACTGGGAGATCCTGCTTTCTCTGGCGGACAGAGCGTAGATGTTCAGCAAGGCGGTCTCCCAGTCTGCGTCGGGTAAAATTGCAGCTATTTTGTTGAACGTCTTGCTTGCTGGCTTTTCAGGTGTTACTAGGTTGCTTAAGAGATTGTACGTCCCAGGACCCATTAAACTAACATGGGGGCTTTCTTTCGCTCCTCCACATTGTTCACATTACAGTACAGTTCAGCCCTCTCAATATACAATTCCAGCCTTCATTAACGTTATTTGATTTGTCAACTTTCCTAACTGAAGCTATCGCCACGTTATTTTCACTTTAGATTGAACTTGTTTTTCACTGTTACTCACGGGTCCGTTGGCTTTCTTATGCTGTTGAACTCTTGCTGCTTTGTCCTGTGACTGTCGATGCAGTTCATGATATCTTCTGACATTCAGGTTCTGTGCACAACTACTCATCAATTAAATAAAAGCACACATGCAGATATGGCTTTAACTGTTGTATTCACATTGCACAGAGAGAGAGAGAGGACAGATGCGTAGACAACAAATCAATACATAATGCTAAGTTGGGGGGGCGGGTTCATTGCTCTAAAAGAAATAGATCCATAGATTACACTTCTGTCTGCATGTTGGACCTGTGGACAGATCTGTTCCCGGTGATGACTGAAAATTATATTTCCATGGCGTACTCAATGCTTCTCACTGAAGTGATAAATTTGTTAATGCCACCTTAAGGTTTTTGTCCCTCCCTGGTTTCTACTCGTTCTATAAGACTGATACATAAAGGAGAGAGGAAAGGGAGGAGGAAGATGTAAATTCTGGCATAGGCTCGATGTGCTGAGTGGCCTGTTTCTGTTCTCGACATTTTTTCTCAAGCTGCCAGAAACTCATCACTGGACTGCTCATCTAACCACGTCAGGGGCCTTGTATTCTCCCTCTCAAATCCATTCCATTGACTTCAGTGGTGCTGTCAATGAATTTCTGGGCAATTCTGTTGTACCAAGTTCAAAGTTCAAAGTAAATTTATCATCAAAGTACATATCTGTCACCAGATGCTACCCTAGATTCATTTTCTTGTGGGCATTCACAGTAGACACAATAGAATTAATAAAAAACTACACGCAAAAAAGCAACTGACCTTCGACATCAGGTCGGCCATTTTATGATCGTTTATTCATTTGCTATCGGTAAGAAGCACTTTGTTACGAGTCGATATTTGAATCCATCTCTCTTGAAAACACCATGAAACACTACAATGAAAAAAAAACATGCAAAAAAAGACGGACAAAGGACCAATGTGCAAAAAGTGACGAATTGTGCAAACACAAAACGAAAAACAAAATAATCACAATAAGTAATATTGAGAAATGGAATTATAGAGTCCTTGGCATTCATTACCATTGCCCCCACGAATCCAATCAATAAGATTTGAGACCTTGCCCTCAACAGCTCCTTCGGCAATTGGATCCCTGATCTCCTCACTTGCAGTTCGAATTAGCAGCAACATCTCCTCCATGATCTCCATCAGCACAGGTACAAGACGAGTCTGTGTGCTTAGACCCTGCTCTACTCGCTTGTAGGCCGGATCAGAGAAGGTGACGAATCAGCATACAGGAAGGAGACTGAAAATCTGCTGAGTGGTGTCACAACAACAACCTCTCACTCAATGTCAGCAAGACCAAGGAGCAGATTATTTACTTCAGGAGAGGGAAAACAGAGGTAATTTGTAATAAATAGTATGTGTAACAGGACAGTCAATATAACTTAGAAATACAATTGTGTCAGCATGAATTAATCAGTCTGAAGGCCTGGTGGAGGAAGCTGTCCTGAAGCCTGTTGGTCCTGGCTTTTATGCTGTGGTACCGTTTCCTGAATGGTAACAGCTGGAACAGATTGTGGTTGGGGTAACTCTGGTCCCCAATGATCCTACTTGCCCTTTTTACACACCTGTCTTTGTAAATGTCCTGAATAGTGGGAAGTTCACAACTACAGATGGGCTGGGCTATCCACACCACTCTCTGCAGAATCCTGAGATTGAGGGGAGTACAGTTCCCATACCAGGTAGTGATGCAGCCAGTCAGGATGCTCTCAATTGTGTCCCTGTAGAAAGTTCTTAGGATTTGGGGGCCCATACCAAATTTCCTCAACCGTCTGAGGTGAAAGAGGCGCTGTTGTGCCTTTTTCATCACACAGCTGGTGTGTACAGACCACGTGAGGTCCTCGGTGATGTGGATGCCGAGGAATTTAAAGCTGTTTACCCTCTCAACCCCAAATCCATTGATATCAATAGGGGTTAGCCCGTCTCCATTCCTCCTGTAATCCACAACCAGCTCCTCATGGACTTATTGAGTATGCCTGTAGGAAAATGAATCTCAGGGTTGTACATGGTGAACTTTGAACTTTGAAAGTGAGCCCATAAGTTGTGGAATCAGTTCAGTGCTGGGGTGAGTGACGTTATCCCCACTGGTTCAGGAGCCTGATGGTTGCAGGGTAGTAAATGTTCCTGATGTGGTGTGGCACCTAGCTCACCTGTATCTCCTTCCTGATGGCAGCAGTGAGAAGAGAGCAGGTCTGGATATTGGGGGTCCTTCATGATTTGCTGCTTTACTGCAACAGTGCTCCTCAGAGACAAGTATATACTGAATTTTGTCAACGTTGTAGGTGACATGCCAAATCTTCACAAACTTCTAAGAAGGTAGAGGTGCTGCCTTGCCGTGAATGTAATGGAGGATGTAATCTGAGGGTAATATCTGGTGACATATAGGTACATTGATTATAAATTTACTTTCAATCTTTCAACTCTGAGGCAACAACCTGGAACCAAGACATTGTCCAGCTCCTTTCAAACTGGTAATGACAGGATTTAAACAGCAGAGGGCAGCATTGCCACATGAAGAAACTCAGAACGACAGAGGCTTCTGAGCTGAAATCTTCCCTGCAGCCGGCAGTAAAAGATTGTGTTTTCCTCTCTCAGTCACCTCGATCAGCTCTGGGATGCCAGACCGTCAAATTCGTCCAGAATTTAGAGCAAGTGAATGAAACACTAGTATGTCAGATTAATTTATTTTCTTTGTTGGTACAATAAAGGTGAGGAATCATTTAGCGGTACAGAGAAGTACAGCTCAGAAACAGGCCCTTCAGCCCTTCTAGTCCATGCCAAGCCATTTAAACTGCCTACTACCATCGACCTGCTCCAGGACCATCGCCCTCCATACCTTTACCATCCATATATCTATCCAAATTTCTCTTAAACTTGATCGAGCTCACATGCACCACTTGTGCTAGCAGCTCATTCTACACTCTCACGGCCCTCTGAGTGAAGAAGTTTCTCCTCATGTCCCCCTAAATTTTTCTCTCTTGACTCTTAACCCATGACCCCTAGTTGTAGTCCCACCCAACCTCAGAGGAAAAAGTCTGCCTGCATTTTCCCTATCTGTACCCCTCATAATTTTGTATCCCTCGATCAAATCTCCCCTCAATCTTCAACATTCCAAGGAATAAAGTCCTAATCTATTCAATCTTTCCTAATCACTTAGCACTTCCTGACCCAGCAACATTTTTGTAAACCTAATTTACATCTTCCCTGTAGGTAGGTGGCCAAAACTGGACACAATATTCCAAATTAGGCCTCACCAAGGTCTTATACAACTTCAACGTAACATCCCATCTCCTGTACTCAATACTTTAATTTATGAAGGCTTGTGTGCCTAAAGCTATCATTACAACCCTATCTACCTGTGAGACACTTTCAATGACTTATGGACCTGTATTCCCAGTTCACTCTGTTCTATCACACTCCTCAGTGTCCTATCCGTTCACTGTGTAAGACCTACCCTGGTTGGCCCTACCAAAGTGCAGCACCTCACACTCCCCGAGATGACCCAGCCAGGGTTGATCAGACCCGGCTTGTGTTTTTCCCATGAACCAGGATAATGAGAGGCATGTAATTCTGCATTAAATGGCTGCATTAAATTCCATCTGCCATTTCTCAGTCCATTTTTCCAGCTGGTCTAGATCCAGCTGCAAACCACGAATCAGAATCAGGTTTATTATCACCGGCATGTGACATGAAACTTGTTAATTTAGCAGCAGCAGTTCAATGCAATACATTATACAGCAGAGAGAGAGAAAAAAATAATAATAAATAAAATAAAACATAATGATAAATAAACAAGTAAATCAATTATGTATATTGAATAGTTTTTTTAAATGTGCAAAAACAGAAATAATGTATATTTAAAAAAGTGAGGTAGTGTCCATTTAGAAATCAGATGGCAGAGGGGAAGAAGCTGTTCCTGAATCACTGAGTGTGTGCCTTAAGGCTTCTGTATCTCCTACCTGATGGTAACAGTGAGAAAAGGGCATGCCCTGGGTGCTGGAGGTCTTTAATAATGGACACTGGCTTTCTGAGACACCGCTCCCTAAAGACGTCCTGGGTACCTTGTAGGCTAGTACCCAAGATGGAGCTGACTAGATTTACAACCTTCTGCAGCTTCTTTCGGTCCTGTGCAGTAGCCCCTCCATACCAGACAGTGATGCAGCCTGTCAGAATGCTCTCCACGTACAACTATAGAAGTTTTTGAGTGTATTTGTCGACATGCCAAATCACTTCAAACTCCTAATGAAGTATAGCCGCTGTCTTGCCTTCTTTATGACTACATCAATATGCTGGGACCAGGTTAGATCCTCAGAGATCTTGACACCCAGGAACTTGAAGCTGCTCACTCTCTCCTCACTGTCCACTACACCCTCAATCTTGGTGTCATCTGCAAATTTCCAGTTAACCACATTATCATCCAGATCATTGATATAGATGACAAACAACAACAGACCCAGCACTGATCCCTGTGGCTCTCCACTAGCCGCAGGCCTCCAGTCAGAGAGGCAAACATCTACTACCACTTTCGCTGTCCCCACAAATCCAATTTACTACCTCATCCTCAATGCTGAGCGACTGAATCTTCTTGACCATCCTCCAGTGTGGGACCTTGTCAAATGCACATGTAGACAACATCCACTGCCTTCCTTCATCAACCTTCCTAGTAACTTCCTCGAAGGACTCTATGAGCTTGGTTAGACACGACCTACCACGTACAAAGCCATGCTGACTATCCTTAACCAGTCAATATTTATCTAAATACTCATATATACAGTCCCATAGAATTAGATTAGATTAGATTAGATTAGATTCAACTTTATTGTCATTGTGCCGAGTACAGATACAAAGCCAATGAAATGCAGTTAGCATCTGACCAGAAATGCAAAGAATAGTGTTATTTACAAAATAACTGTGAATAAAAAGTAAGTGCTACAGCACACAAATATAAAAATACTAAGACAGTACAATATGTGTACAATACTGCTTAGCGCTGTGATGTGAGGTTCAGCAGTGTCACAACCTCAGGGAAGAAGCTCTTCCTGTGCCTGCTGGTGTGGGAGCGGAAGCTCCTGTAGCACCTACCGGATGGGAGGAGAGTAAAATGTCCGTGGTTAGGGTGAGAGCATCCCTGATAACGCTTTTCGCCCTGCCCAGGCAGCGTTTATGGTAGATGTTCTCAATGGTGGGCAGTTGGGTGCCGATAATCCGCTGGGCAGTTTTCACCACACGCTGGAGTGCTTTGTGGTCTGATACGGGACAATTGCCATACCGCACTGAGATGCAGTTGCTGAGTACGCTCTCAATGGTACAGCGGTAGAAGTCCGTCAGTATCCTGGGACAGAGGTGAGCTTTCTTCATGCTCTGCAGGAAATAAAGGCACTGTTGTGCCTTTTTGATCAGGATGGAGGAGTTCAGGGACCAGGTGAGATCATCGGAAATGTGGACACCAAGGAATTTGAAGCTTGATACACGCTCTACTACAGTTCCGTTGATGTAGATGGGAACATGAGTGTGGCTCCTAGCATGCCTGAAGTCCACAATGATCTCCTTGGTCTTCTGTGTGTTAAGGGCCAGGTTGTTGTCGGCACACCATGCGGCCAGGTGCTGGACCTCGTCCCTGTAGGCCGTCTCGTCATCCCCTCTGATCAGGCCAACTACCGTGGTGTCGTCTGCAAACATGATTATGGAGTTAGAACCATGTACAGGAACGCAGTCATTGGTGAAAAGGGAGTAGAGAAGAGGGCTCAGCACACAGCCT
Organism: Mobula hypostoma; assembly: GCF_963921235.1. Classification (NCBI taxonomy): domain Eukaryota; kingdom Metazoa; phylum Chordata; class Chondrichthyes; order Myliobatiformes; family Myliobatidae; genus Mobula; species Mobula hypostoma. Next base: position 15,250,109 of record NC_086128.1, on the reverse strand, counting down.
TGAGGCACGCCAGTGTTCACGGTGAGAGTGGAGGAGGAGAGGTTGTCTAACTTAACTGATTGGGGTCTGTTAGTCAGAAAGTCCAAGGTCCAATTGCAGAGGGATGAGCTGATACCAAGCTGGCGAAGTTTGGCGATCAGCTTGGAGGGGATCACAGTATTGAATGCTGAACTAAAAGTCAATGAACAGCATTCTGACGTAAGAGTTGGGGCTGTCCAGGTGGGTCAGGGCAGAGTGAAGTGCCGTGGAGATGGCATCCTCTGTTGACCTGTTGATGCGATAGGCAAATTGATGGGGGTCCAGGGTAGTGGGCAGACAGAATTTCAGATGTGATAGAACCAGTCTCTCAAAGCACTTTGCAATGATGGGGGTGAGTGCAACTGGAGTCTGAAGTCATTCAGACCCGTGGCAGTGGAATGCTTCGGCACTGGCACGATGGTGGCGATCTTGAAGCTCCTGGGGACCACTGCCTGGGCCAGGGACAGATTAAAAATGTCCGTGAAGACCCCGGCCAACTGCCCTGCACAGACTCTGAGCACACGGCCAGGTATTCCATCTGGACCAGCTGCCTTCCGTACATTCACCCTGCTCAGAGTGGCGTAAACATCGGAGGTGGAAAGTGAGAGAGGCGGTTCACCAGGTGGGAGATCCGTTTTGAGGGTGACTTCCTTGTTCTCTCGGTCAAAGCGAGCGTAGAAGTAATTGAGCTCATCAGGGAGGGAAGCAGAGCTGGAAGGGGGCACAGTACTAGGTGGTTTGAAGTCTGTAATGACCTGTATGCCACGCCACATGTGCTGGGGGTCTGAGGAGTTGAAATGCTCCTTGATTCTCTGTTTGTATGTGTGTTTATCCTGAGAGATTCCCCTCCTCAGGTTGGCCCTGGCTGAGCTGTAAGCCTCCCGGTCTCCAGACCTGAAGGCTGAATCTCTGGCTTTGAGCAGGAGGCAAACTTCTCTGTTCATCCATGGTTTCTGATTGGGGAAAACATTTATTTGTTTTTGTGATGTCACTCTGTCTACACACTCGTTGATGTGCTCAAGGACAGAGTTGGTATATAAGTCAATGTTAATCTGAGAGTCTGTGGTGACATGGGCAGCAAACGCGCTCCAGTCTGTGTGCTGGAATTGGTGCTGAAGAGCAGAGTCAGCACCCTCCAGCCAGATCTGAATAGTCTTCATTGTGGGTTTCACACCTTTAATGACCGCGCTATACTTGGGAAACAGAAACAATGAAAGATGGCCGGACTGTCCCAGGTGGGGGAGGGTAGTGGCTTTGTAAGTGTCAGCCACATTTTTGTAGACATTATCTAAGGTTTTATTAGCCCTGGTGGTGCATGATACATTTCGGTAAAATCTTGGAAGCATGGTACGTAGGTTACAATGATTAAAGTCCCCAACGACAATAAAGGCTCCATCTGGATGCAATGTCTGCAGCTTGCTAATAGCGACACTGAGGTCTTTCATGGCTACTTTAGCATTAGCATCTGGTGGAACATAAACTGCGACAGCAATGATACATGTAAACTCTTGTGTTTGATAAAAAGGTCTGCACTTAATAATCAGGTATTCCAGATCAGCAGAGCAATAAGTGTCAGCAGTGGTAGAGTTAGTACACCATGATCGATTCATGTAGATGCATAAACCACCTCCCCTACTCTTACCTGTCTCTGTTACAGCTCTGTCAGCCCTGAAGACCATGCGCCCTTCCAGTTCCACCACGTTCTTTGGGACATCACTGTTTAGCCACGTCTCCATAAAAAACATGATGTTGCAATCCACAAGCCTTCTTTGTGTGAGGGTCCAAGTCGTTAGTTCGTCCAGCTTTCTCGCCAGAGCAAGCTGGACAAACTAATACCTTCAACTATCTTTCCCATGACTGATGTCAGGCTCACTGGCCTGTAATTTCCAGGTTTATTTTTAGAGCCCTGCTTAAATAGTGTACTGGCAAGAAAGTGAATCTAGGGTAGCACCTGGTGACAGATATGTACTTTGATGATAAATTTACTTTGAACTTTGAACTTAGTACAACAGAATTGCCCAGAAATTCATTGACAGCACCACTGAACTCAATGGAATGGATTTGAGAGACAGAGTACAAGACCTCTGACGTGGTTAGATGAACTGTCCAGTGATGAGTTTCTGGCAGCTTGAGAAAAAATGTCGAGAACAGAAACAGGCCACTCAGCACATCGAGCCTATGCCAGAATTTACATCTTCCTCCTCCCTTTTCTCTCTCCTTTATGTATCAGTCTTATAGAACGAGTAGAAACCAGGGAGGGACAAAAACTTAAGCTGCCATTAACAAATTTATCATTTCAGTGAGAAGCATTGAGTACGCCATGGAAATATAATTTTCAGTCATCACCAGGAACAGATCTGTCCACTTATCACCTTGCTGTCTGTAGGAGCTTGCTGTGTGCAAATTGTGCCCATTTCCTACATTGCAACAGTGACTGCACTTCAAGATCTTATCGGCTGTAAAACACTGTGGGAGAACTTTATTAAAATGAAGCAATGTGCCGTTTCTAAAGAGCACAGGTCCAACATGGAGACAAGAGAGACAGCAGATGTTGGAATTGGGAGCAAAGAGCAAACTGCTGGAGGAATTGAATGCATCAGACATTAACCGTGGAGCAGAGGCATGGTTGATGTTTTGGGTTGGAACCGGTCTGGTACGGAGGGGTGAATGCAGAGAGTCGAGAAAAGCTGCCGAGGGCTGTACAGTCATCCAACTCCATTATGGACTCGAGACCCTCCACCATCGAGGACACCTTTAAAATGTTGTGCCTCATGAAGGAGCATCCCTCTCAAAGGCCCCTCACTATCCAGGACATGCTCCCTGCTCATTACTACCATCGGAGAGGAGGTACAGAAGATTGAGGACACACACTCGGTGTTTTCGGAACAGATTCTTCCCCTCCGTCATTATATTTCTGAATGGCCCATGAACACCAGCTCACTATTTCCCACTCCTTTTGCATTACTTAATTATTTATCACAACTTAGTTTTTTTTATGTTGCACTGTACTGCTCCAAAACAACAAATTCCTCAATAGCATCCATCATCTAGTCCATACTCTCTTCTCACTGCTGCCATCAGGAGGAGGTACAGGTGAGTTCGGTGCTACAAAACCAGATTCAGGAACATTTATTACCCCTCAACCATCAGGCTCCTGAACCAGTGGGGATAACGTCACTCAAATTCACTCACCCCAACCCTGAACTGATTCCACAACCTATAGACTCACCTTCAGTGACTCTGCACCTCATGTTCCCAATATTATATTTCACTGATTTAATATTATTATTTGTTTTTGCACAGTTTGTCTTCTTTTGCACATCTTCTTTGTTTGTCTATCTTTGTGTGTAGTTTTTCAGTGATTCCATTGTATTTCTTTGTAAATACTGTGAATGTCCAAAATAATGAATCTCAGGGTAACATCTGGTGACATATAGGTACAGTACTTTGATAATAAATTTTCATTGAACTTTGAGGCAACAACCTGGAACCAAGGCATTGTCATGCCCCTTTCAAACTGGTAATGACAGGATTTGAACGACAGAGGGCAGCATTGCCACATGAAGAAACTCAGAACGACAGAGGCTTCCCAGCTGAAATCTTCCCTGCAGCCGGCAGTAAAAGATTGTGTTTTCCTCTCTCAGTCACCTCGATCAGCTCTGGGATGTCAGACCGTCAAATTAGACCAGAAGTTAGAACAAGTGAATGAAACATTAATGTATCAGATTAATTTATTTCCTTGCTGATACAAGAAAGGTGAGGAAACATTTAATGTAAGCAGGTTGATAATTCCCTGGCTGCTAACAATTTCACATTCTGGTGGATGTTTTAATTGATGACGTGGAGTATTTGATGGTTTGGTGCTCTTAAATAATTAAACTTTTGACAGCTGGTTCATGAACACCCAGCTTTGCAGGGTAAATCAGTCACTTAAAGCTGCCAGAGACAGAGGCCGCTATGTTTTTACCTGTTTCCACAGTTGACAGACTTTGCATCGATTTGGATTTGCCCAATGGGGTCAATAACAATCCTGAGACAACCCAGATCACGATCGGTTCCTTTCCTGGGACCACAAGTCTGTCTCTCAGTCTCACCCCCTCCCCTAACATCCTGGTGGGACAGAGATTCAGGAAATAGGTGTTGAGATGAGGGAGTTCAGTGGCACAGCAGGGCACCTCCAGAGACAAAGATTCAATCCTGTCCTCAGGTACTGTCTGTGTGGAGTTTGCACGTTCTCCCCGTGACCATGTGGATTTTCCCCTGGTGCTCCGGCCTCCAGACCTGGGTTAATTGGACGCTGTAAATTGTCCCTAATGTGAAGGTGAGGGGAACAATCTGGGTGGGGAGAGTAGATCACAGGAATGAGATTGCTCTGTTACCCAGCACAGACTCAATGGTCTATTTCTCACTGTCAGAGAGCCCTACAGGACAGAAACAGGCTGTTCGGCCCAACATGTCCATACTGACCATCAAGTACCCATCTACACTAAACCCATTTACCAGCACTTACATAGAACACAGAACGATACAGGAACAGGAACAGGCCCTTCTGCCCATCATGTTGTATTGAACCAGTTAAACTATTAATTACATGTCCAACTAAATTAGTCATTCCATATCCCACCGTTCTCTGGGCTTTCAATGACCTGAACACCTTTATCGTATTTGTCTCTACCACCACACCTGTCATCGCATTCCAGGCATCTACTGATCTCTGTGTAAAAAACTTGTCCTGCACATCTCCTTTGCAGTTATCCCCTTCACTCTAAATGCATGTCCGTTCGTATTAGACATTTCAATCCTGGGAAATAGATACCAGCTGTCTGCACCATCTATGCCTCTCGTCATCTTATAAATCTCTATCAGGTCTTGCCTGACCCTCTACAACAGCAGAGAAAACCTCCCAAGTTTGTCCAATCTCTCCTTCTGGATAATATCCCTTGATCCAGGCAGGATCCTGGTAAACCTCTTCTGCATCCCATCAATAATGAGTGTTCATGATCCAGCTGTCAAAAGTTTAATTATTTAAGAGCACCAAACCATCAAATACTCCATGTCATCAATGAAAACATCCAACAGAATGTGAAATTATCAGCCTGTTTACATTAAATGTTTCCTCATCTTTATTGTATCAGCAAACAAAATAAGTTAATCTGAATACATTAGTGTTTCATTCACTTGTTCTAACTCCTGGTCTAATTTGACAGTCTGGCATCCCAGAGCTGATCGAGGTGACTGAGAGAGGAAAACACAATCTTTTACTGCCGGCTGCAGGGAAGATTTCAGCTGGGAAGCCTCTGTCGTTCTGAGTTTCTTCATGTGGCAATGCTGCCCTCTGTCGTTCAAATCCTGTCATTACCAGTTTGAAAGGGGCAGGACAATGCCTTGGTTACCTCAAATTTGAAAGTAGACTATATATGTCACCAGATATTGTCTTGAGATTAATTTTTTATAGGTATTCACAGTAGATACTAAGAAATACAAAGGAATCACTGAAAAACAACACACAAAGATAGACAACCAACATGTACAAAAGAAGATAAACTCTGCAAATACAAAAAATAACAATGATAATAATAATAAATAAGTGAAAAATAATATTGATAAAACTGCACATTGCTTCATTTTAATAAAGTTCTCCCACAGTGTTTTACAGTCGATAAGATCTTGAAGTGCAGTCACTGTTGCAATGTAGGAAATGCACAATTTGCACACAGCAAGCTCCTACAGACAGCAAGGTGATAAGTGGACAGATCTGTTCCCGGTGATGACTGAAAATTATATTTCCATGGCGTACTCAATGCTTCTCACTGAAATGATAAATTTGTTAATGGCACCTTAAGTTTTTGTCCCTCCCTGGTTTCTACTCGTTCTATAAGACTGATACATAAAGATGAAAGCTGTGGAAGGACTTGAATGCTATCACCTCCCTCAAAGTTAAATCAAGCGACATGGGAGACAACAGAGCTTCACTTCCAGATGAGCTCAATGTCTTCTGTGCTCATTTTTGTCATCAGAACATGAAGGAACCATCAGAAACCACCCCCCCCCATCTCCCGATGATCATTTGAAATCAGTATCTGAAGTAAATTGTGGGCTGCCTTCAGGAGGGTGAATCTATGAAAAGCATCCAGCCCAGATGGGTTACTTGGCCGAGTACTGAAGACCTGTGTTGATTGACTAGCTGGAGTGTTCACTGAGATCATTAACCTCTTGCTTTGGCAGTGTGTGGAACCCACCTGCTTCATGCAGATTTGACTTACCTGGTGCCCAAGAAGAATGTGGTGACCTGCCTCACTGACTATCTCCCAGTAGCACCTACATCCACAGTGATGAAGTGCTTTGAGAGGGTGGTGATGAAACATATCAATTCCTGTCTGACTGGCGACTTAGATCCGCTCCAATTTGCCTGCGGAAGCAACAGGTCCACAGCAGATGCCATCTCATTAACTTCTCACTCAACCCTGGAACATCTGGACAGCAAAGGTGCATACATCAGGATGTTCTTTATCAACTACAGCTCAGCATTCAATACCAGCGTCCCCTTAAAACTAATCATTAAACTCCAAGACCTTGGCCTCAATACTCCCTTGTGCAATTGGATCCTGGATTTCCTCGCTTGTAAACCACAGTCAGTTCAGATTGGCAACAACATCTCCTCCACAATCTCCATCAGCACAGGTACACCACAAGGCTGTGCTTAACCCCTGGCTCTATGCTTATGACTGTGTGGCTAAGCTCAGCTTCAACACCATATTCAAGTTTGCTGATGACACCACTGTTGTGGGCAAAACCAAAGGTGGTGATTAATCAGTATACAGGAGGGAGATTGAAAATCTGGCTGAGTGGTGTCATAACAACAACCTCTCACTCACTCAATGACAGCAAGACCAAGGAGCAGATTATTTACTTCAGGAGAGGGAAAACAGAGGTCCATGAGCCAGTAATCATCGGAGGCTCCGAGGTGGAGAAGGCTAGCAAATTTAAATTCCTGGGTGTTACCATTTCAGATGATCTGTCCTGGACCCAGCACTGAGAAGGAAGCACAGCAGAACCTTGACTTCCTGTAGAGTTTGCGAAGATTCAGCATGACATCCAAAACTTTGACAAACTTCTATCTATGTGTGGTGGAGAGTATACTGACTGGCTGCATCACAGCCTGGTATAGAAACACCAATGCCCTAAACAGAAAACCCTGCAATAGCTTGAGGAGTCAGCCCAGTACATCATGGGTTAAGCCATTGAGCACATCTACCTGAAACACTGCTGTAGGAAAGCAGCATCCATCATCAGAGATCCCCACCACCCAGGCCATGCTCTTTTCTCACTGTTGCCATCAGGTAGAAGGTACAAGAGCCTCAGGGCCAAGTTCAAGAATAGTTACTACCCTACAGCTATCAGGCTTTGAACAAAAGGTGATAACTACACTCATTTGCCCATCCATTGAGATGTTCCCACAACCAATGATCTCACTTTAAGGACTCCTTACCTTGTTACTTCATGTTCTTGTTATTTATTACTATTTATTTATATTTGCACTTGCACAGTTTGTTGTCTTCCACACTCTGGGTGATCTTTCACTGATCCTGTTAAAGTTACAATTCTCTCGATTTGCTGAGTATGGCTGCAGGAACATGAAACTCAGGGTTGTAAATGGTGATATATACTGTAGTTATACTTTGATAGCAAAGTTTACTTTGAAATTTGAACTGAGAACTTTAAGAAAGGAAAAGGAGGAGAAAGACATAAATTCTGGCATAGGCTCGATGTGCTGAGTGGCCTGTTTCTGTTCTCAACATTTTTTCTGAAGCTGCCAGAAACTCATCACTGGACTGCTCATCAGGGGCCTTGTATTCTCCCTCTCAAATCCATTCCATTGACTTCAGTGGTGCTGTCAATGAATTCCTGGGCAATTCTGTTGTACCAAGTTCAAAGTTCAAAGTAAATTTATAGTCATAGTCATAGTCATACTTTACTGATCCCGAGGGAAATTGGTTTTCGTTACAGTTGCACCATAAATAATAAATAGTAATAAAACCATAAATAGTTAAATAGTAATATGTAAATTATGCCAGTAAATTATGAAATAAGTCCAGGACCAGCCTATTGGTTCAGGCTGTCTGACCCCCCCCCCCCAAGGAAGGAGTTGTAAAGTTTGATGGCCACAGGCAGGAATGACTTCCTATGATGCTCTGTGTTGCATCTCGGTGGAATGAGTCTCTGGCTGAATGTACTCCTGTGCCCACCCAGTACATTATGTAGTGGATGGGAGACATTGTCCAAGATGGCATGCAACTTGGACAGCATCCTCTTTTCAGACACCACCGTGAGAGAGTCCAGTTCCATCCCCACATCACTGGCCTTACGAATGAGTTTGTTGATTCTGTTGGTGTCTGCTACCCTCAGCCTGCTGCCCCAGCACACAACAGCAAACATGATAGCACTGGCCACCACAGACTCGTAGAACATCCTCAGCATCATCCGGCAGATGTTAAAGGACCTCAGTCTCCTCAGGAAATAGAGACGGCTCTGACCCTTCTTGTAGACAGCCTCAGTGTTCTTTGACCAGTCCAGTTTATTGTCAATTCGTAACCTCAGGTATTTGTAATCCTCCACCGTGTCAACACTGACCCCCTGGATGGAAACAGGGGTCGCCGGTACCTTAGCTCTCCTCAGGTCTACCACCAGCTCCTTAGTCTTTTTCACATTAAGCTGCAGATAATTCTGCTCACACCATGTGACAAAGTTTCCTACCATAGCCCTGTACTCAGTGTATACTTTATCATCAAAATACATATCTGTCACCAGGTGCTACCTTAGATTCAGTTTCTTGTGAGCATTCACAGTAGACACAATAGAATCAATGAAAAATTACACGCAAAAAAGATGGACAAAGAACCAGATACCAGGCGGGCAGTGTTGTGTCTCAAGCAACACACATCAAAGTTGCTGGTGAACACAGCAGGCCAGGCAGCATCTCTAGGAAGAGGTACAGTCGACGTTTCAAGCCGAGACCCTTCCTCTTGTGTCTCTCCTGATTTGCTTTGCTATTTTATTTCTGGCCACCAGATGTCACTTGTAAGTTTACAGCGGTTGTTCATCACTTGTTGTTGCGTTGCTAAGTAATTGACCTTCGACATCAGGTCGGCCATTTTATGATCATTTATTCATTTGCTGTCGGTCAGAAGCACTTTGTTACGAGTCGATATTTGAATCCATCTCTCCTGATAAAACCATGAAACACTGTCTTTTTACTCAGCTCCTTGTGTACTGTAACACGTTGGTGAACAATAAAACCACCTTCAAACTACAACTCCGCCTGGACTGGAGTTTGCCTCTCTCCCGAGCTTGAGAAAATGGGGGAAGCTCTTGAGCGAGAGCAGAACATTGGTGTTTCCATTCCAGGCTGTGATATAGACAGTCAATACACTCTCCTCTACACATCAATAGTAGTTGGTCTAACTTTTAGCTGTCATGCTGAGTCTTCACAAACTCCTAATTAATAGAGACACTGCCACGCTTTCTTCATCAGTGGTTGCATCACAGCCTGGTATGGAAACACCGATGTCCTTGAATGGAAAAGCCTACAAAAAGTAGTGGACTGGGTCTTATCCATTACTTTTTGTAGAATTTTCTGTTCAAAGACATTGGTTATTGTGTCTCTCCTGGTTTGCTTTGCTATTTTATTTCTGACCACTAGATGTCACTTGTAAGTTTACAGCGGTTGTTCATCACTTGTTGTTGCGTTGCTAAGCAACTGACCTTCGCATCAGGTCGGCCATTTTATAATCATTTATTCATTTGCTATCGGTCAGAAGCACTTTGTTACAAGTCAATATTTGAATCCATCCCTCCTGATAATACCATGAAACACTACAATGGAAAAAACATGCAAAAAAGACGGACAAAGAGCCAATGTGCAAAAGGTGACAAATTGTGCAAACACAAAAAGAAAAACAAAATAATCATAATAAATAATTTTGAGAAATGGAGTTATAGAGTCCTTGACGTTCATTACCATCATTCCCACAAATACAATCAATAAGATTTGAGACCTTGCCCTCAACACCTCCTTCTGCAATTGAATCCCTGATCTCCTCACTCACAGACCATAGTCAGTTCAGATTGGCAGCAACATTTCCATCAGCACAGGTGCAAGACAAGTCTGTGTGCTTAGCTCCCTGCTCTACTTGCTCTGCACTTGTGACTGTGTGGCTGAGCCATTGCAATGAAAACACGGCAGCACCTCCACTTTGTTGGAAGTTTGCAAAGGTTTGGCATTTCATCTAAATCTTTGCTGGACTTCTATGTATATACAATAGAGAGTATATTGACAAATTGCATCACAGCCTGGTATGGAAACACCAATGCCCTTGAACGGAAAAGCCTGCAAAAAGTACTGAATGCGGACCATTCAAGACTCAGAGGTTGCATTGAATTTCTTTGTATCTACTGTGAATGCCCACAAAAAGTGATTTTCAGGGTTATCATCTGGTGACATATACAGTACATAGTTTGATGATAAATTTACTTTCAACTTTGAGAGAACAACCCATAACCAACGCTTTGTCCTGCTCCTGTCAAACTGGTAATGACAGGATTTGAACAGCAGAGGGCAGCATTGCCACATGAAGAAACTCAGAACGACAGAGGCTTCCGAGCTGAGAAAAAGCTCTCCCCATCACTGAGCACATCTACATGAAACGTTGTCACAGGAAAGCAGCATCTATCATCATGGACCCCTCCCCCACCCAGGCCATGCTCTCTTCTCACTGCTGCCATCAGGAAGAAGGTACAGGAGCCTCAGGACTCTCATCATCAGGTTCAGGAACAGTTATTACCCCTCAACCATCAGGCATTGAACCAAGTGGGTCACTCAACTTCACTTGCCCCAGCATTGAAATGTTCCCACAACCTATGGACTCCCTTTCAAGGCCACTTCATCTCATATTCCTGATATTTATTGCTTATTTATTTATTATTATTATTTCTTTCTTTTTGTATTTGCACAGTTAGTTGTCATTTGCACACTGATTGAACACCCCAGTATGTGCGGTCTTTCATTGATTCCATTATGGTTATTGTGCTAATTTAGATTCACTGAGTTTGCCACAAGAAAACAAATCTCAGGGTTGTATACGGTGACATATATGTACACTGATAATAAATGTATTTTGAACTTTGAACTTTGGAATTGAGTCCATGGGTTGTGGAATCAGTTCAGTGTTGGGGTGAGTGGCGTTATCCACTCTGGTTCAGGAGCCTCATGATTGAATCTGGTGGTGTGGGACCTGAGGCTCCTCTGCCTCCTTCCCAATGGCAGTAGTGAGAAGAGAGCATGGTCTGGGTGGTGGGGATCCTTCATCATGAGAGCTGCTTTCCTGCGACAGTGCTCCTAGTAGATCTGCTCAGTGGTGGGGAGGCATTCACCAGTGGTGGACTGTAGAGTCATAGAAAAGTACAGCACAGAAACAGGCCCTTCAGTCCACCTAGTCCATGCCAAGACCATGTACACTTCGCACTCCCATCGACCTGTACCGGGACCATAATCCTCCATGCTCCTGCTATCCATGTACCCATCTAGAGTTCTCTAAAACGTTGAAATCAAGCTCGCATGTACCATTTCTACTGGCAGCTTGTTCCACACTCTCACAACCCTCTGAGTCAGGAAGTTTAACCTCATGTTCCCTTTAAACCACTCACCTTTCACCCTTAACCCATGACCTCTGGTTTCAGTGGAAAAACCCAGCTTGCATTTACCCTATCTATACGGCACATAATTTTGTATACCTCTATCAAATCTCCTCTCAATCTTCTACATTCTAAAGAATACAGTTCTAACCTATTCAATCTATGCTTATATCTCAGGTCCCCCAGACCCGACGACATCCTTCTAAACGTTCTCTGACTTTTTCAACCTTGTTTACGTCTTTCCCGTAGGTAGGTGACCAAAACTGCACACTATACTCCAAATTAGGCCTCACCAACGTCTTATACAACCTAACATCACATCTTCTGTACTCAGTACATTGATTTATGAAGGCCGATATGCCAAAAGCTTTCTTTACAACCCTGTCTCCCTGTGATGCCACTTTCAATGAATTATGGATCTGTATTCCCAGATCCCTCTGTTCTACCACATTCACCGTATAAGGCCTACCCTGATTGGTCCTTACGAATGCAACATCTCACGCTTCTTTTCATCTGCCGTTTTTCAGCGATTTTTCCAGCTGGTACAGGTCCCTCTGCAAACCATGACAGCTTTCCCCACCGTCCACCACGCCGCCAATCTTGGTGTCTGATCCAGTTAACCGCATTATCACCCAGATCATTGATAGAGATGGCAAATAACAAAGGACCCAGCACCGAACCCTGTGGCTCTCCACCAGTCACAGGCCTCCAGACAGAAAGGCAACCATCTACTACACTCTCTGGCTTCTCACACAAAGCTAATATCTAATTCAATTTACTACCTCATCCTGAACGCTGAGCGACTGAACCTTCTTGACCAGCCTCCCATGTGGGACCTTGTCAAATGCCTTGCTAAAGTCCATGTAGACAACATCCACTGCCTTGCCTTCATCCACTGTAATGGGAACTTCCTCGAAAAACTCTAGAGGATTGGTTAGACACGACCTACCACGCACGAAGCCATGCTGACTATCCTTAATCAGTGCCTGTCTATCCAAATACTTTCCAATAACTTTCTCACAACTAATGTCAGACTCACCGGCCTATAATTTTCTGCTTTGGCTCACATATGGATTGTCATTCTGGTCTTCTAGAGGACCAATTTTGTCCCCTGCATTCCCTTTGCTCTCAATATATCTGCAGAATAGCTAAAGATTCTCCTTCACCTTGTCTGCTAAGGCAACCTCATGCCTTCTTTTAGCCCTCCTGATTTCTTTCTGAAGTGTTCTCTTGCATTCCTTATACTCCATAAGCATTTCATTTGTTCCTGTGTGCCTATACCCGCTATGCACCTCCTTTTCGCTCTTAACCAGGTCTCAATATCTCTTGTAAACCAAGGTTCCCTAAAGCCGTTATCTTTAACTTTTATTCTGACAGGCACATACAAGCTTTGTACTCTCAAAACTTCACTTTTGAAAACTTCCCACTTTTGATGTACACCTTTGCCAGAAAATAGCCTGTCCCAATCCACACTTACCAGATCATTTCTGACTCCATCAAAATTGGTCTTTCTCCAATTTAGAATCTCAACCCACGGACCAGAACTTTCTTTTTGCATGTTTGCTTTGTAACTAATGGCATTGTGACCACAAGGTTCAAAGTATACCCCTACACATACTTCTGACATCTGCCCCGTCTCATTCCCTAATTGCAGATCCAGTATCTCACACTCTCTCATTGGGACTTTTGCACACTGACGAAGGAAACTTTCCCGAACACATTTGACAAACTCTATCCCATCTAGTCCTTTTACAGTATTGGATTCCCAGTCAATATGTGGAAAGTGAAAATCACCTACTATAACAGCCTTATGTTTCTTGCAACAGTCTGCGATCTCTTCACAAATTTGTTCCTCTAAATCCCTCAGACTGTTGGGTGGTCTGTAATATGCCCCACTAACGTGGTCATACCTGTCTTATTACTCAGTTCCACCCATAACACCTCACTGGTCGAGTTTTCCTGTCTGTGCTGAATGAACACTGCCGTGACATTTTCCCTGACTAGTAACGTCACCCCTCCCCCTTCAATCCCTCCTGCTCTGTCACATCTAAAACAATGAATCTCAGGGTTGTAAATGGTGACATATAGGTACTTTGATAAGCTCTCCTTGTACATGTGCTCAATGGTGGGGAGGGCTTTAACTGTGATGGACTGGACCGTATCCATTACTTTTTATAGGCTTTGCCATTCAAGGACATTGGTATTTCCATACTAAATGGTGGTGGCATCCGTTAGTCTCATGAGACCATGGATCTGCGCCTGGAAAGTCTAGCTTCAGTCTGTGTTAGAGCAGCGTCTGTTGTGGCTGTAGAGTCCCACACGGGAGTGACAGTCTCAGCTGCAGCGACTGTACTTGAAGGCACTGTCCTCCAGTGTTGTCTTGGTGCTGTTTTTCCGACGAGTGCCATACTAGGCCGTAATGCAAACAGTCTAATATCCACTGTGTATCTACAGAAGTTTGACAAAGTTTTCGGTGGTATGCCAAATCTTCACAAACTTCTAAGAAAATAGAATGCTGCTGTGTCATCATTGTAATGTAAATGTTAATCTGAGGGTAATATAATTGTAATTTTGATAACAAATTCACTTTGAACTCTGAGGCAACAATCTGGAACCAAGGCATTGTCGTGCCCCTTTCAAACTGGTAATGACAGGATTTGAACGACAGAGGGCAGCATTGCCACATGAAGAAACTCAGAACGACAGAGGCTTCCCAGCTGAAATCTTCCCTGCAGCCGGCAGTAAAAGATTGTGTTTTCCTCTCTCAGTCACCTCGATCAGCTCTGGGATGCCAGACCGTCAAATTAGACCAGAATTTAGAACAAGTGAATGAAACATTAATATATTCAGATTAAAAACACAAACACGAGGAAATCTGCAGATGCTGGAAATTCAAGCAACACACATCAAAGTTGCTGGTGAATGCAGCAGGCCAGGCAGCATCTCTAGGAAGAGGTACAGTCAACGTTTCGGGCCGAGACCTTCGTCAGGACTAACTGAAAGAAGAGATAGTAAGAAAGTAGGAGGGGGAGGGAGAGGGGGAGATCTGAAATGATAGGAGAAGACAGGAGGGGGAGGGATGGAGCTAAGAGCTAGACAGGTGATAGGCGAAAGAGATATGAGGCTTACTATCTCTTCTTTCAGTTAGTCCTGACGAAGGGTCTTGGCCTGAAACGTCGACTGTACCTCTTCCTAGAGATGCTGCCTGGCCTGCTGCGTTCACCAGCAACTTTGATGTGTGTTGCTTTTCTGATTGGCTGCCAGTGACTAACAGTGTTCCACAGGGTCTGTGTTGGTGTCAATTCTTTTTACGTTATCAATGATGATGGAATTGTTGGTTTTGAGGCTAAGGTTGCAGATGAAGGCACTGGTGCACCCTCACAGAGTATTGAGAGCCATGCTGGACCCCTTAACTAAGAAAGGATGTAGACATTGGAGAGGGTTCAGAGAAGGTTCACAAAAATTATTCTGGTGAAGGCTTATCATATGAGGAGTGTATGATAGCGTATCACTGGAATTCAGAAGAATGAGGGGGACCTCATTGAAATCTATCAAATGTGGAAAGTCCTTGACAGAGTGCATGTGGAGAGGATATTTCCTATGGTGGGAGAATCTAAGACCAGAGGGCACAGCCTCAGAATAGAGGGGTGTCCTTTTAGAAAGGAGATTAAGAGGAATTTCTTTAGCCAGAGAGAGGTGAATCTGTGGAATTTGTTGCCACATGCAGCTGTAGAGGCCAAGTCATTGTGTATATGTTACCCAGGTTAATTAAACCCAAAGTTGTAATGTTTGTTCTACCTGCGGAGGGATGAAAACGTGGTTTACCAATTTTAAAAAAAGGAGAACTTGAAAAAAGCGCTATGCGAGGGTGGGGTAACACAGGATGGACAAGGAGAGAAATGCAGCAATGATTAGAAGCTGAAGACATGAACTGTTAAGAGTGGAGTTAGTAGTGAGTATCTTTACCCTACTTAAGGCCAATTTATACTTGTGCATCACTCGATGCCGTAGGTACAGCGTAGCCGTGTACCCTACGCCGTAGCCTGATGCGCAACTCCCCAAAAATGTAACTATGCGTTGCGGCGTCGCAGACCACAACAACTGTGATTGGTCCGCTTGGTAGCATCACATTTCCTCCTACACTGCAGTAGCTTCCCATTGGGCGACTGAAGGGCAGGGAAGGAACTCTGGCTGCAATGCTTTCCATAAAGCTTTACAGACCTCCGAAATTATGGAGGACCCTGTGCTTGACGCCAGTTTGTAGCCAGCTGCTACAGCCTGTTGACTTCCACCTGAAGCTAAAACTCGGATGGTGATTGCCAGTCTCTGAGTATACTGTGCGTACACTGATGCGATATTAATGGTTGGAGACAATGAACCAAATCGTCAAATCTACCTGCTGACATCCGAAAATATTTGAAATGCATTTCCTCATCCATGTCTCTCAGTGGCCAGACAAGCACAGAAAATTCAACCTCCTTCAGTTTCAGTTGCCATTGTTTGAAGTTTGAGATTCTTCGTGTTGAGTTTCAACACAAAGACACTCAACACAGTGGCATAGAAAACCCACTGCCAACTAGTGTTTTGGTGGTGAATTGCAGAGCGACGCAGACACACCAACGCACAAGTATAAATGCTCACAACCGCGTAGCCCACTTGCGTAGGCTACAGTGTAAGCTAGTACGCACAAGTATAAATCAGCCTTAACTTGAAACCCACAGGGTGAAATCCCTGGAGAAGAGACAATAGTGATAAAAGATTTATTGAAGCTATGGCTATAACATGCAGCAGCTATAACCAGACAATATCGGCAGAGACGAGTGTCCAAAATCTCTACCGTGTAGTCGGGAATTAGTTCTGCAAAATCATACCAAGGGATTTGGTCAAGTTTTGTACATTTGGGAATTGACTTTCCATGGATGATCAACTATTTCATCCAATGAACCAAGAAACAACCCACCCAAGAGTCGACGAACCAGCGCAGTAACAAAATGTGTAATGACGCAGAGGATTTAATATGGTTGGATGTATAAGTTTTTCTTCATTTGAAGAATCCAAATTTGAATTTGTGCAAGAACTGATTATTTTTGCAAAGACTTTGATAAGTTACTGGATGAGATTTACTTTGTTTAAAAGTTGTGATGTTGGAGAATTGTTCTGAAAGGAGTTAAACTGCGTGTATGTATAATTTTTGAATTTGAATTTCAACTTGTAGATACACTTCCTGGAACTGAAACTAACTATAATACTTGAGAATAGGAATTATATTTGCTTTTCTAACTAACTAGGGATAAGTAAAAAGGAAAGTTTAGTCTGTAAACTTTAAATAGGGAATAACACTAGGTCTAATTAGTTAGAGAAATTAGAGTAATAAAGGAATCTCACCGATTCTAATTAAAAAGGAATTTGTTTGGTTTGATGTCTAAGATTTGAAACCTAAAAAGAATGTTGGAATTTTGAATTGTTCTTACTCATGTAAATATTTTGTACATATGGTTTTTTTCCTTCTTACAACAAAACTTATCTCCAGAAGTGTGTGGTTTCTATTCACTGCCTCCTTCTGATACCTAGAACCTTCTGATGGCCTAGTAGCACATAGTGTAATTTGATTTTCTCAAAAGAGCGCGACGACTAGTCACACACAATAAGGCCGGTGCTGCACGGGTGTTACATATATTTAAGGCAGAGGTTGATGGAATCGTGATTAGTCAAGGCACAAAGGAACATGGAGAGAAGAAAGAAGACTGTGACCGAGGAGAAAGTGAATCAGTCATGATGAAATGATGGAGCAGACTTGATGGGCCAAATGGCCTAATTCCACTCCTACATCTTATGGTCTCATGGCCTTTTCCAAATCGATGCAAAGTCTGTCAACTGTGGAAACAAGAGAAAAGGCTTCTCTGTCTCTGGCAGATTTAAATGACTCATTTACCTTGCAAAGCTGGGAGTTCATGAACCAGCTGTCAAAAGTTTAATTATTTAAGAGCACCAAACCATCAAATACTCCACGTCATCAATTAAAACATCCACCAGACTGTGAAATTGTCCGCAGCCAGGGAATTGTCAGCCTGATTACATTAAATGTTTCCTCACCTTTATTGTATCAGCAAAGAAAATAAGTTAATCTGATATATTAGTGCTTCATTCACTTGTTCTAACATCTGACGGTCTGACATCCCAGAGCTGATCGAGGTGACTGAGAGAGGAAAACACAATCTTTTACTGCCGGCTGCAGGGAAGATTTCAGCTTGGAAGCCTCTGTCGTTCTGAGTTTCTTCATGTGGCAATGCTGCCCTCTGTCGTTCAAATCCTGTCATTACCAGTTTGAAAGAGGCACGACAATGTCTTGGATTCAGGCAGTTGCCTCAAAGTTCAAAGTTTAAAATTCAAAGTAAATTTATCATCAAAGTATGTGTATGCTTTGAGCAGCATCCAACTGGAAATTCGTAGCCTGAGAAGACATTGTTCACTCAGGTTTGGCAATTGGGTAGAAAAGGCAGCAACTGGCGACGGTTTGCAGCTTGAGAAGTGGTCAATTGGCGTTAGGGATTGACAAAAACAAATTAAAGTAAGGCACAGGCTAGTGGAGCGGCCATTTAAGACTAGCCATCATTGGAGCAGTCAGAGTTAAAGTGGAGATTTTGAGGCTTTAGCTCTTTGAGGCTTCATCAAGGAGTGGAACTGGATGAAGTTCAGATCATTCCAGAGGTTGAAGGGATGATAGATAGGACATACAGGACCGATGGGATAGAGGGAGTTACACCCAAGGTGCGGGACACAGGAGACTGGGTGACAGTCGGGAAGGGGAAAGCCAGTGCAGAGTACCCCTGTGGGCATCCCCCTCAGCAACAGGTATATCACGTTGGATACTGTTGGGATGGTGGAGGAGGGATAAACCAGCAGAGGAAAGTCACAGTGGTCGGGTCTCTGGCATTGAGTTTGTCTCTGGGACTCAGAAAGGAAAGGAGGAGAAGAGACGAGCTGTGATGATAGGGGATTAGGAGAACAGAAAGGAGTTTTTGTGGTTGACAACGAGATTCCCAGATGGTATGTTGCTCCCCAGGTGTCAGGGGCTGGGACATCTCAGATCGAGTCCTCAGCATTCTTAAGTGGGAGGGGGAGCAG